>NC_140969.1:2974323-3204323 GCF_056783735.1 Eptatretus burgeri
TATGTATATGTATATATATATATATATATATATATATATATATATATGTATATATATATATATATATATATATGTATGCATGTGTATGCAAAGGTGGTGAACAAAAAATGTAAACACCTGGGTAAATGAGGGACACCAAGCAACGGCTTCCACAAAGGTGTGGCCACTGTGTAAATTAAGCAAACAACATCCCAGCATGCTTAGGGTCAGGTGTCAAAATGCTGCACAGGCCTTGTTGCCAATAATTATGGTTAATATGGTTGCAAGAGACCACCCAATGCCCCCATCCAGAGCACGTGTGGTTACCCAATGGTTTGATGAGCATGACTATGATGTTATCCAAATGCCATGGTCTTCTCAGTCGCTAGATCTGAACCCAATCGAACATTTCTCGGATATTCTGGAACGACGCCTGAGACAGCGTTTTCCACCTTGATCAAACAGGTTTCCATCCATCCATTGGGACCATACGCTGTGCAGAGTGTCGGTGCTGCTGCCGAAGCAGTCTCCTTGGCGATTGGACACAATTCTTGACGGGTCGCCACTCCGACACAGGATATCCGCAAGCTGGCACTCATTTTGCCAGAGTCAACCCCACCTGGTATTAATTCAACAGCCAAGTGGGATCCCAAGCCCACCACCCTAACCATGAAGCCAACACCAGGCATAAACAGGTTTGAGTTTATCGATTTTCTGGTTGAAGAATGGTGCCACGGCATCCCTCCTGTAGAATTCCAGATGCTGGTGGACTCTGTGCCACGACGCATACATACATGCTGTATTGGCCGCACGTGGTGACCCAACACCCGATTAAGTGACTTTACATTGATGTTTATATATTTTTTGTCCACCACCTGCACATGTGTACGTTTAATGTGTGAGTGTTAAATGTTAATTTTCTGGACCATCTACAAATGATTGTGAATAAAGGTATCCCACAAGGGCCTTACAAACGAGTCATTAACCCCCTCACCCTAACCGAATAAGAGCTGCACTTGTGTATATGGCAGGGCAATGTGTGTCGATTATTAATTTTTGAAGGGATTTGTCTCGGTATAGTGTCGGAAACAAAACCACTCGTATTATCACGCATTTCCTGTTTTCATATACTGTACATACTGAAAATCAAAATGGCGGAAAGTGAGATGTCATGGGAGAGCAAAAAAAGTTTTGAAATTTCTGGTCGATGAAAACATGAAGTCTCTTGAAATTTACGAAATTCCTGTGCAGAGTTGTGAAGACTGCCTGTAAACGGACCTCCGTATGAAAGAACACCAGTGAGAGGGCAAGAGTTGTACAAGGAGTGAGTCGATGAAGAATGATGTCCAATGCTGGCTTAGGATTGTCCATGTTCATCGTACATGTTCGTAGATGTACATGAACTTGAATGACGTCCAAAGCTGGCTTCGTTAGGGTTGCACCAACATTTTATAAAAATAATCTCTACACTGAACCAACACAACACCAACACCAACACCGACACGAAAGCCTTGTATGAAGTATGTCCAAAGATGGAGAACGTATTTTAAAGCCATGTAAGTATATTTGTAAAATGCAAACAAGTTGAGTAATGAGTAAAAATAAGTTAGCCAATTCAATTTGGAGGGACTTTTATTGAATCTGGGATTTCTAAAATGTGTCAGACTTCGACTAGTATTTTAGAACAATCCATCAAGGTATTGATTTTAACAAAACCTTCTCGTGGTGTTGCAGAATGTAAGGAACCTTGATTTCGAGCACACAAGGGTCATATCAAACTTTTTAGGGTCGTGCAAAAAAAAAAAAAAATTGTGTACGTTGGGGACCAGAGAATTATTTGATTTTTTAGCCTTGTGATTTAAATGAGAAATAATCTAAGTCCAGCTCTAAATTGTCACCCTGTTGTTTAGCAGACAGGATGAGGCATCAATGTGCGTGCCGTCCACATGAGGGACGTGAAACTGGACGTCCAGTCTGCAAGCATTAGGCAGTAGACGTTAAGCATCCCACCATGACGGTGAAGTGGAGGTGAGCTTTCGGCAGCACCGTGAACAAATTCCTCGTTCCTGCTCTAACCTACAGGGGGCACTGCATCAGTGGCACCACAACACTCTCAACAGTCATGCAAACTGGAAGCCACATCAGGTCAGGTCAGGTATGGGAGCATGTGCCAGAACAGCACGTCGCTGCGTCCACTTTCCGCCGGTACTCCAGGGGCCTCCGTCTGGCCATCCCCCAGGCAGATGCCAGGCCCATCCCCATCTCCTTGAGATGATGGTCAACCTGTTGCAACCATGAGGCACGTGGTCGACCCACTGGCCTCCTCCACTCATGAGACTCCCTCGCTGAGAGAATCTGGTGAGCAGGATCAGAGTCAGGAAAACGAGCCACATGTCCATACAGCCGCAACTGACGCTCACGGACTATGCAGGTAACAAATCTCATCCGAGTCTCTCTCAGCAACCGCTCGTTGGACACAAAATCCGACCAGCGATAGCCAAGGATTCTCCGAAGAGACCTGGTACCAAAGGAATTAAGTCTCCGTCTCAGATCCTTGGTCAGAGTCCAAGTCTCGCACCCATAGAGCAAGACTGGAAGTACCAAGGACCTGAAGACTCGGACTTTCGTCCTCCTGCACAGGTACCGGCAGCGCCACACCCCATGATCCAGTGAATCCATGACTCCCCAGGCCCGACCCAGACGTCTATTGACCTCTGACTCGCAGCCAGCAGAGACATGAATATCACTGCCAAGGTAAGTGAATCTCTCCACGACCTCAACATCCTCACCACAAACAGACACAGACAGGACAGCAGCATCCAAGATGTCACCGAAAGCCTGGATCTTAGTTTTGACCCAAGAAACCCGTAATCCCAACGGCTCCGACTCCTCATTCAGCACCTCGAGGGCCCCCAAGAGGATGTCTAAAGTCTCCACAAAGATGACTGCATCATCTGCAAAGTCAAGGTCTGAGATCTTGATATTCCCAAATGACGCACCGCAACTTGATCTCTCCGACATCCTCCCTAGAATCCAGTCCATACAAGTGCTGAAAAGTGTGGGGGCAAGTACACATCCCTGACGAACTCCAGTAACAACTGGAAATAAGTCAGAGATGGTACCACCACACTTCACAGCACTCTCAGTACCAGAGTAGAGTTCAGACATCAGATCGATCAGTTTTGGTGGCACCCCACGAAGACCAAGAATCCTCCAGAGGACATCCCGATTCACTGAATCGAACGCTTTACAGAGATCAACATAGGCTGCAAGCAGCCCCTGCCGAAACTCTCGCCTGCGTTCGGTGAGGACACGAAGTGCAAGGATACGGTCAATCGTTGACCTCTTTGGTGTAAAGCCTGACTGCTCTGGACACTGGTGCTCAAGCAGATGGTGGCGAACCCTATCGAGAATTATCCGAGCAAAGACCTTGCCCGGCACTGAGAGCAGCGTCACCCCTCGGTAGTTGTTGCAGTCTTGGCGATCACCCTTCCCTTTCCAGAGAGGGACAACAAGGCCCCTCTTCCAGTCAGTTGGGATGATGCCTGTGTTCCAGGCAGAGCACAAAACTGCATGTAACGACACGAGTGCAGCATTTCCACCAGCCTTGAGAAGTTCGGCATGGATGCCACAGATCCCTGGAGCTTTGCCCCATTTCAACTGGTTCACCGCAGCCCGTGTTTCCACAAGCGTAGGTGGACCACAGTTGATTTGAGGGTCAGCAACAGGGATTGCAACACCCTTGACGTCCAACTCGACAGTTGGGGGATCAGCCTGGTACAACCGCTCAAAGTAACCGGCCCAGCGGGCCTTCACTTCAGACTCCTCTGTCAAGAGCCTACCACTCTCTGCTCGAACTGTAGTGCTCCGAGGGATGGGCTTGGATGAACGTAATGCGCGAATTCCCCTGTAAGCGGGACGAGAATCACCTGTCCACAGGTGATGCTCTACCCCCTCACAGATTCCTTGCAAATAGGCCTCCTTGTCCACCCTCAGTGCACGTACAGTTTTATGCCTCAGCTCCCTGAACAGCTCAGCTCTGCCATTCAGCCTGGCCCTGCGACTCTGGTCAATGGTATCCAGTGTCCCTTGAGAGACAAAATTCTTCTTTGCCCTGCGGTGAGCTCCAAGGCATCCACCGGCAACATCAAGGACGGTGGTCTTGAAGGCGCTCCACAACTCTTCAGGACCCCCCAAAGCACCCAGACCCCCCAAGTGTCCACTCAGCCTGTTCGCAAACTCCTCAGCTACTCTCTCATCCCTGAGCTTGGCAACATCCAGCCTCGGCTGGGATGGTACCATTCTCCAGGATTTAAGATGCAGCTTTAGAGTTGCTACAACAAGCCTGTGGTCAGTATTGAGGAACTGAGCACTCCGGTAGACCCTGCAGTTCTGGATCATCCTCCAACGACCGTCAATGAGGACATGGTCAATCTCCTTTGCCACACCGCCAGCGTTGGAATACCAAGTCCAGCGATGAGCTTGTGGGCGCTGAAACCATGAACCAGCCACCCTAAGTCCATGACTTCTTGCAAAGTCAAGGAACTTAGTGCCATTCTGGTTCATAGTTCCTGACCCATGGGGACCAACACACACCTCATAACCATCCCTATCAGTTCCAGTCGATGCATTGAAATCCCCCAAGACTAGAAGTGTATCTCGTCTGGGGCACTGATCAACCACAGACTCGAGTGTGGCGTAGAATGCATCCTTCACGGTGAGATCACTCGCCTCAGTCGGAGCATAAACAGAGACCAGGGAAATGACACCTAAGGAGTGACGAATCCTTAATCTCATAATACGCTCGTTGACCGGTGTTACCTCAAGTATCATTGGGGTCAGCTTATTGGACACAGCTACAGCAACTCCTTGGGTATGGTAACCATCAGAGCGACCAGACCAATAGTAGGTGTAACCACCCACCATTATCTCTCCGCAATCCGGTCTCCGAACCTCAGAGAGAGCTGCAATCCCGATGTCCAAACGCTTGAGCTCAGATGATAACAGAGACAGGTGATCATCCTCTCTTAGGGATAGGACATTCCAGGCACCCACCCGAAGGGACCGCCTCAGGTTAACCCAAGGAGACCGCCGTCTGGTGGACGACACCTCAGCACCACTCCGACACACTCTCCCGCAATCTGACCCAGGGATGTTACCCCATGGTTTCCCTCCTATCAAAGATTGGGGGTCCCGAAGGCTTTGCCCCAATCCTGTCATCCGGTGAGCTTCCCTGCGAAGGGAAGCTGCACAGGAGGTACTCCCACGGAGTGGGTTTTCAGATTTTTTTGCGTTTTTGCATTTTGCGGAATGAAGGGTTTTACGGTGGCCGGAGTGCAAATCCTGCCACCAACCTCCTAATAAGAAGTGACCCAACTGCAGGCGGACGTCCGCAGACACAGTTGGGCACTAGATATGGATGGCCGTTGGCTCACAAGGAGCTCCTCCGCCCTTTGACAGGTTTTGTTTTTAATCCTGCTGGGTGTCCATATCCAAACACCCTCCTCACCAGAAAACCTGGTGGGGGAGACGGTTTAGTCGCCGACAACCCGACCATGGAACAGGTTAGTACAGGTTTACATGGTACCTGTAGCAGGTCACAAATCGAACCTGACCTGACAGTGAACCTGACCTGAAGCCACATGCCGTACTCAAAATGATAATGACGAATGTGCAATTACATTAATAAAGGGATATTATGAGGAAATTACGGTTGTGGTGTTAATGAGCCTTACTCAATTAAACCTGGAATAAATCCAAATATTTATGGGAAATCGATAAACAATGAAAATATAAATGCTTACCAATTTCTAGGTATTCATACAATAGACCGTTCCACTGTAGTAAACCATAATCCATCTCCCACTGTTCCAGCACACGTTCTTTGTGAAGCTTCACCACTGTTCTTTTGTGCCACCACGTCATGACTTTGCTGTAAAAACAGAAAGCAGAAAAATAACGAATAATAAAAATATAAAATAAGAATTGCACACGACGACCAAAAATAATGTTCAGAACATCCACGGTTTCATGAGTCATCGTATCTTTGCTCCACATGACACGTCGTTAGAACCGTAAACTAATCTTAGCAAGAAGAACACAGCGATGAATTGTGGATTGAAGAACCATCTTTTTCAAATGATGTGCTCAGCCCATCAACCAATGGAATAGTCATGAAAGATGAACTACTCACGTCAGGAACAGCTCTTTCAAGTTTCCCAGAATCATTTGAGCAAAAAGGAAGACAAAGACACTCTGGGTGAGATCTATCATGCACCCTCCTGGAGGACACTGTCAACATAAAGAACAAAGTCAAGAAACAACAAATCACTTTTGATTGAAATACAAAACGAGATTGGACATACGTATGTCCAAGATGTAAAAATTGTATTTTAACACAAAGCAGACTTTAAAATAGTTTGGAGTTATTCCAAATAGATTCCTCATCTTGTGAGATTTAATGTCCCCTCAAACCAGGAAATCTTTCCCATCCAACTGTCTCCTTACTTGCTTGTCAAATTGGATGTGCATCGTTATTCGTTACAGGTCGTACCATTTTTGGTTGAAATGAAACCCAAGTCTTAGTCCCTTCGATACAAACATATCACATTCTTTATGGATACAAACCAACAATCCATACAACTGTACAAGGGGGATAAGTCACACTGGTACATTGGTTGGGGTTGCAAATGAAGTGTGAACTTTGGTCGACAACGTGTCCGAGAATGCAGGACTTTGAACAATACCTCTTCCATCCGGTATCCCTGAAACGTAGTGTAGTATCCAGGATAACCAACAAATCTGAAAACGACAAAAGGCACCCAAAATTAAACATTTGTTATTTATTGTGCAGATACAACATTGTAATGTGTCTGGGTCTTCATGGACCACAATCACGCCAGGCGATTTCACCCCAAGGTTACGATTACAACTGAGCGATCGGATTGGTTCGTTTGAACAAAGCACGAGAATGGTCATGTGGTCTCTATTTGTGCGTTGAACAACTGTCTTTGACACTGCCTCTCCCGCTAAGACGACAGAGTTATAGGGCAGACTCACGATCTACCCAATTATTTCCCCAACAATGATAATAAAAAGAAAAACGCGCGCACACACACACACACACACACACACACACACACACACACACACACACACACACACACACACACACACACACACACACACATACACACACACACACACACACACATACACACATACACACATACACACGCACACACATACGATGACCATAAAACAGGTCCCACTAAAAAGTTAACCTCCCCACTACAGCCACATGTCCTTGAATGTACAGTGGGGAAAGGTTTATGGAAGAGGGGAGCAAAAAAAGGTCAAAATGATGGGAGGAGGGAAAGGGGATGGAGGAGGGAATAAACAGTAAATAAAAACCCCGTCACTGTAAAATATGGTGTGGCCTCACACATTGCATCGGGGCATCTGTGTCATGACAACACCTCGACTCGCCCCACTCGGTTGGGAACTAGCAAGGATCTCCGGCACACTCACCAACTGCCTGGGCTCCTGACTCCTGATTAAACCGCAACTGCCCACTACACCCCCAATGCTCACTCATCCTGCACTGACCGTTCAGCAACTGTCCAGTTTGTCTGCGTTCTCTGCCCCTACGCAGCCCCGCTCCTACAGGGGCTTGTCGAAGCATGCTTTTGCCGATCGAACAAAAGCCCACCTCGCTGGTTTAGCTGCGCATACCCCAAGGGCTTGGTGGTTGCCTCCAGAGCACTGCAGGATACCCTTTCATGGAATAAAATCATAATAAATGGGAGGTGAGGAAGAAGGGGAACTACATCCGTGAGATTTGTGGCATTCACTCAAAATTCGTTCGAAAAAAACCTGCACAAGCTTATCCACAAAGTACAGACACAGCACAGACATGATGACATGATGAAAAATTTACAACTCTCACACTGGAGCTACATCACATGAACGGAACTCGGTAGAACGCGTACCTCCGCCAGGCTGAACAGTGTACACTTTGTATCCCACTGACAGGCTGGATTTGAATCTGGACCTGAACCAGGATCGAATCAGCTCGTTCTTGTCATCTAACCAATTCAACTCATCAACCAAGTTTTGTCATAACTCGTCCACAACCTTTTGAGAAATCGCGCTATTTATTGCTTTGGCTCAATCACTCAATGGTGAAGAATCATTTTAACAATTCTCGTGTCAAGATGTGACTCTTCATCAGAATCTAATCAATTCGTCCTTCATACACACCCAATCTGTCCACCGAGTTTAGTCCAAATCCGTCCACAACTTACTGATCCATCGTGCTCACAGAAAAACAAATAAACAGGGTTGAAAACATAACGTCCGTCCACCTTCATGGCGGAGGCAATCATCTTACCTCCCTTTGAAGAAGGCCAGATAAACATGGCCTGAAAAGAAATTGAAAAACTGAAAAATGAAAATCTTTGCCGCCAAAGCATCTTCAAATTCTGCTTGAGTCCTGTGCATTTCTGTGTTGGGATGAGAGGGGGGAGGGTTCAGTTAGTACTGTACCACACAATGCTCATAATACGACATCTCAAAGAACAACCCAACCAAAGGCAATGGTCTGTGGTTGTGAAGAAGGAGGAAATTAGGTTCCAAGTTTCTCGACTTCAAGTCGGTTTCAGGAAAATGACGATATCATTGGATTGGTTATTTTACTGGGAGGCCCGTTGGTCCGTTGGACCAAATTTTCATTGGTCTTCACAGCATTGTTGCATTGCCACCTGCTGAACTGCTTGAGCATTAGCTTGCCTTTCACCAAGCCCAGATGTGCTTGGGGCCAGCTGGAGGATTATCTTGTTAAGGACCCAGGTTAGTGGGGGTACTACGAGGGTTGGGGTATCTCGGTTCTCACTGACTCACCGGGAATCAAGGTTGATGCACACGAATAAATCGTATCATGTCGAGTTGCGAATCAACAGCGAACGGCAACAATTTAACCATGTGACCCAGTGTCCTCCATCTCACTACCGTTTAACTGTGGAACGCGCAGTCTCCTCATCGAGGCATCGTTCCCTCGGCCGTTGTGTTCCCTTTGTCTTTATTGGATCTTGATTAAGGTGATCGAGCTTACTGCTAGGACAACGCCGGATCGATGCGAGAGAAATTAGTTGGGGAATTATAATCTCCTGGCTAATCTATGGACGGACATTGCTGGATCAATAAGGGGAAAGGACAGACACAGGCAGATTGAAAGGAAAATGTGAACGAGGAAATTTATTTACAGCAAGCAATGTGGAGTACGGGAAGGAGGGAAGACAACTCAAGGGCTTCAATGGAGTCAAAGGGCAACCGGGGGGGGGGGGAACGGGAAATGAAAGTCAAAGGGAAATGAAGTGTGTGTTTACAAAAGGGAGAGAAAATGCACAACTTGCAGACTTAACTTACCTTACTCCTTACCTATCAGATAACACGACAGGGGACCCATCCCACACACAAACACACACGAGACAATTGGGTGGGGCAGGGTGGCCTCAGTCGACCAGTATGTGGAACCGTCGTCCTCAGGTTGATATCGCTCTCCCTGCCACTCTCCAGAATGGCCCCGACACTGCACTCCACAACCAAGGTTCCACGACCTCCGTCGGAACCGCGAACCAAAGTGTCCAGGACCAAGGAAGAAGCGAGATCAATGACTAGGGGCAGAGAGAGGGCAAACCAGAACCTCGGGAGCACTTTTAGAGTGCCCATGCCAGGTGGGGCCGAAGAGCCGCACGTCAGGTTTTCCGAGGCAGCCTGGAACCAGCTCTTGGTCCGTATCAGATCTTACGAGCTGGCCCCATGCCAGCCCTTGGGGAATGCCCCCACAGTCCATTCTGCCACCTGCCTGAGTATGCGCTCAGCTGGCCCTTCTGGCTGTCGTCAGGAACGGAGCTCCGCACATAACATGGGGAAATCACTTTTACCCCCATGCATCCAGGATGAACCCCGCTTGTCTAAAAATGTCCACGACATAAAGCCAGGGAATGGGGCAATTGTTGCGGGGGGAGGGGGGCTGTGTTACGTCCTGGTCCATATACCTGTCGTGTTCAGGTTAAGGAGAATGAACAGGGATTAAGGAAACAAAATACAGTGCAGGGTTAGACGGCAGTGCAGGGTGGACGTCCATGCGGACAAACAGACAAACAAAGACTTTGTGGGGGTTTAAACAGTAAATGGGAATTTGGCGTGCACATCTTTAGCCACGGCTTCGGCGAAGGTTCCAGAACGCTGGCGTTATTCTCACATGCCGAGAAGCCATGGCAGGACAACAACGCCGGCCCGACGTGATGACGCCAGTCACATCCCACGACATGATGCACTGATGTTATTATCCCAACAGGTTGAGAGGGGGCGCAAACAACCCAACCCAACAAGTTTAATGACATCATAACCCCCTTCAGGGAAGGCGCTATTCTTAACCTACATTACGGAAATAACGAGTTTAAGAGGCCACGTGCTGTGTGCTGTGTGCTGTGTGCTGTGTGCTGTGTGCTGTGTGCTGTGTGCTGTGTGCTGTGTGCTGTGTGCTGTGTGCGTTTCAATTTCAGCACACGGTTTATAAATCCATCACAATAAGGTCTTCATTATTATTGCCATATGATACTACTATTGTTATCATTGTTGGTGTGAATATTATTCGTATTTATTAATAAATGCTTTGTTACAATGTTATCATTATTTTTGTAAACCTGGTGTTGGCTTGTTCCGGCGGCTGGCATAAGATGTTCGGGTCTTCGGTTCAAGCCCCTATCGCCGATGAATAAACACCAGGCACATCCTTCTGACTCAGCCTGCCCCATCCTTCTGAGGTCAGTGAAATGAGTACCAGCGAGCTGGTAACAGGGGGCACTGCATCAGCGGCACAGCTGCACCCCCAGAAAACGATGTAGCCAAGCAGCTGCAGACTGCGTATAAATAAATAAAATAAAATTGTTTTTGTTATTTATTTTGTAATTAGAATGCCACGCCGTGGTGGAAGGACGTATTAAGCTGCTTTATAAACCCTAACATGGCGTGCATATAAAACAAGGGAATTCCAACGGAGTTTTTTGAAGTTAATTATCCTAATGAACTAAAAAAGGTCATGGTGATCATTTTGGTGTTTTACATTCCACATCTGAACGCTCCAGTAGAATTCCGCAAAAACGTGCCTCACACACACACACACACACACACACACACACACACACACACACACACACACACACACACACACACACACACACACACACACACACACACACACACACACACACACACACACACCTCATCCATTTGTAGTAGAAGCCCAGATGGTTAATGTGACCCAAGACTGGAGGACAGGCATGATTGGAGTATATTTCACAATGGAGGGCTGGCTCCCTGAAGAATGACATTGGAGAGATGCATCACTCAAATTTGGAATCCAGTGAGAATGATGATGATCAACACACTACCGATAGTTGTACCAGGGGGGGGGGGGAGGTAAAACCTAAAGAGGAGAGGACGAGACGAAGCAGATGTTGCTGGATAAGTGGAAGGCCATGGAAAAACGAATGGGCAGTTATAAACATTGTATTCGGTATTACATTTGGGTGGTGTCTGGGATGCTGGTGACTGACGTGGGGAGGGTGGGGGAGGGGTTGAGGGGATCTTTCCTGCAGTAAATGCTTGGAGGTGGTTCATTTCAGGGATTTGGTACGAGTTGAGAAATGGGACAGAAACTTTGCATAATTTATCAGAGGGTGGGGATTTGATAAGGAGGGTTGATTGGTTGTGTTAGGGGGGTCTATAGCAGGCATAGGTGTTCATGGGGATGTGGCGGGGACAAGCAGTGTTGGGGTGCAGACGACTGTGGGGTGTGGAGGGGGCAGTTGACATTCTGAGTAGGACGAATGCGGCCGTCAGTCTTGGTGCCGTGGTTACGGTGGGAGTGTGGGTGATGATGAGGTCGCAGAGTGTGCGGGTCGGGGTGAGGAAACTAATGACAACGTGAGGGTGTTTCAAGTGAGAGTGACTGTGGTGAGGTTGTGATTGGTTCGGTCGAGGTGCTGTGGGTATGGGCACCTGTGGAGGTGCTACTGGTTGTGGTGAGGCAGACGTGCACATTGGATGGAGATGGTAAGGAGGGAGACCAGGGAGTTCGTTATTTTTGGGGGGGGGGGCGGGGGGAGATGAGGCTGTTGGGTATCTGGACTTTCCATTTTGTGACAGAGATCAAAACAACAGGATGTTGTGTCGTTTTAGAGGGGAAGGAGTGAGGGATATTGATGTGGAATCCCAATTCGATGACATTGTGTCAGGTCATGGTGGAGGGACATTAGTTGTGGTGCATGTGAGTCACATCGATGTGGGAAGAATATATTGAGAGGACCTGAAGGCGAGCTTCGAATTACTTGAAGCAGTACAACATGCAAACCTTGCAACATTGTCTGTCCAACAAAACAAAATCCCTGCATCTACCATGGTTGTACCCATTATCATGATCAAGTCTCTGATTGTTGCATCTTTTGCTGTCTATCATATTGGGCCACGGTAAAACCTTCCCGCATTTCTCCCCTCACCGCCTCCATTGCCTCATCTACCATTGAGGGAGATACACATTCCCAGAGTTGCAATATTTCTCCATTACACCCACTCACTTGCTCTTTCCGAGAATTCTTAATTTTCATCTGTTCTTTCACGTTATCAACTGTTCCTTATCTATCCTCACATTTTAACTATTATCAAATTTTGATGCTTTTGCATTTTCCTTTATTAACCCCCGTTGGACTTAATCTGAAACGGGGGGGGGGGGGCTTATGGATTTGGTCTCGATTTTCATGTCCGTGCGTGGGTGCGTGCGTGCGCGGGCAACCATATCCCGGACATGTCTGGACCAATTTTATTCGAACTTGGCACAATGACAACACATGACGGCACACATAAGCACACAATGATATTTTGACATCAGATCCAAGATGGCCGACTGGCGGCCATTTTAGTTGTAAAAAAAAAACCCGGTGTCGAACACGTCCTCAACTATTTCTCAGACATGCGTTTACCGATCTTGTTCAAACTTGGCGCACAGATAACGAATGATGGCTTAACCTAAGCATGCCATTTATTTTCGTGATTAGATCCAAGATGACCGACTGGCGGCCATGTTGTTACGTAAACGTGGCCCCAACCATTTCTCCGACCTGCATGGTCCGATTTTGTTAAAAATTGGCAAAAGCACGGTACATAATGGCATACACATGCACCTAACTTCATTTTGAGATCTGATTAAAGATGGCCGACTGGTCGATGGTGGACATTTTAGTTGTCCATAAATATGGGCTCGCCCTTCAACTCCAAACAACAAAATTACTAAAACAACAAGGGCTTTGACATTTTACATCTTGTTTTACTTGTCATTTCACTGCTCAGGCACTCAAAATGGTTTTGTACATACGTCACAATATTGTCCTAAATGCCTGTTTCTCTTAATACTGTACATAATCGTATTTCTGACTGAACGCTCCTGCAAACCTTATATTTAGTGGTAAAATAAGTAACCTAAGAACTGTGAATATAACTGGTGCGATGACTCGAGGGCTCCAATGTGTGCTACAAACCCCATTTGTTGAATTTCTCAGCCAAGAAGGTGTAGAACAGTCCCAGGATATTTGCAATGATCAACATAACCAGGGAAGACGTCATTTTGGCAATGTTCCCATTCTGTAACAGCAGGGTTGGAGGGAGAGGGTGTGGGGTTGAGGGGAGGAGGAGAGAACGACGACACAGAACATCACATTTATCATTCACACAGAACATTAAGTATGCCAAAAACTTCATCTCATAATGTCACAAATAAAGTGTGAAAGTATTATTTTGCAAGGGGACATATTTTGCCTTAACCAGAGTTCAATATGTCCTCGTCATGAAGACCTTTCCATTTATCCATTTTGTTGAAATAATTATTCTGACAAAACAATACACCATGATCATTGCCTTCCCAATTACAAGCAACCTCAGTGACTGTTTTCTACAATCTGCAGTGGGGAGGTGACAAAATCAAATGAATAGGATTTCACAATTACAGATATCAAGGCCCATGGGAGTGGGGCAAAGGAAGAAACAAGGTCTCAGTGGGAGCTGTCCTTTCATTTGGAAAGATTCAATGCAATACTATTTTTCGTGTGCTTTTGCTTTTTGAATTTCGCTTCGCTTTGAATTTTGAAATTTTGCTTCGCGTGCTGTTGACATGGTCTGGCACCCTGCCCTGCTCACCAAACTCTCTTCCTCTGGTATCCATCTCCACTCATGGCTTACAGACTTCCTCTCCTGTCGCAGTGAACGTGTGGCCCGACATGGAGTTCTTTCATCCCCTCTTGTATCATGCCCCCCTTGTTGTGCGTTGTGTGTTGGCTCTCATACAAGCCTCGACCAGGTACACAAAAAAATATATAATTTAATTGACGAGGTTAACACAGCGGGAGATGGGGTTTTGCGCGCGCGTGTGCGTGTGCGTGTGCGTGTGTGTGTGTGTGTGTGTGTGTGTGTTGATTATCTCCATAACTCAGGTTTCAGAAGGTGGAAAGGAGCCCTCCCAGGATTCGAAGTATCCACCTTAGTTTTGGTGAAGGATCATGATTCATGGCCTAAGTTGTGAAGTTGTGTTGTTCTCAGAGTTTTGTTCCGAGCGCTCTTTTCAGGATCGTCAAAGAGCCCCAGACAGCCTCCAACTGCAGCTCGTTTGTGGTAATGTTCCCAGGAATGGTTTGTGGGATCTTTGTGAGGTTGTTCTTCATCATCCCGATTGCTCCATTTATCACTGGTACAATTTTGGCACTCTTCAGCTTCCAGGATCTTTTCACTTCATTCCTGAGGTGTTGATATTTGGTCATTTTCTTGATTTCTGTGTTATTTCGACCAAAATCACTGGGAACTGAAACCTCAATGAACAATGCCACATTTTCCTTTTTGTATCTGAGCACGATGTCAGGTCGCAATGCCATGTTTTCTATGTTCACGCTGGATGGGATTATTATATCAGGTTGTACGTGAGCATTATTTCCTTGTTTTATTGACTTCTTTTGGTTCATGTTTCCATGTGTTTTGTGGAACTGAGATATTGAAATTATTGCAGATGTGCCAGTGGATTACTCCACATACCGTCTTGTGCCTTTGTATGTATACATGTTCTGACATGAGTTTTTTACATCCCGATAGGAGATGGCTCATACTTTGTCTTTCTACCTTTCAGAACCTACAATTGTCCGATTGTCAGTCCTGTCATTTTTTTTTTTTAAAGCCATTCGCGTAGTGTTCTCAGTAGTGTCCTCGTGGTGTCCACGTAGCCA
This sequence comes from Eptatretus burgeri, assembly GCF_056783735.1. Taxonomy (NCBI): domain Eukaryota; kingdom Metazoa; phylum Chordata; class Myxini; order Myxiniformes; family Myxinidae; genus Eptatretus; species Eptatretus burgeri. The sequence goes on from NC_140969.1 coordinate 2,989,629, forward strand.
TTGGGCATATACAATGATTCGTTCTCTGTCCCAATTGAGATGACTGCAGGAACTTCAGATTCTGCAGGAACTCAAATGAAATGACGGACCCAAATGCAAGGCGTTTGCCTTGGAAATGCACAGTCGCATGGAGGATTACCTGAAATAGGTCATGTTCACAGATGTATCGGGGAAGGTCAACCAGCACAATGTGAGGATCTGGGGCTCTGAAAACCCCCCACATGGTCATTGAACACAGATACAACAGTCCAAAGGTCAAAGTGTGATGTGGCCTCCTCCTTGACCACTTGGTGGGTCCATTTTTCTTTACACAGGACACAGCGAGCTCAACAATTTACATGAACATGTTGGAAGGATTCTCCTTCCCACAGATTGAAGACCCACAACCCAATATCATTTTTAAACAGGACGGCACTCTCCCTCGTTGGGCCGTAATCGTTCAAGCCATCCTGAATGAAAAATTTCCAGATCGCTGGATTAGCTGAGATGCACCAACTGCCTGGTCCCCCTGATCACCAGACATGACCCCCTTGATTTTATTTAGTGGGGGTTTGTCAGAAATTTTGTCTACATAAAGGTGGCAAATCTGCAGGATCTTCATTCTCAGATCACAGATGCATGCGCACTGGTGGACGTAAACATACCGAGTCAACCATGGCAAGAACTCATGTACCACCTTGATGTCCTGCGCGCAACAAACGGAGCTCAACTTGAGTGCATTGATGGTGTGCATAAAACTGTACGAGTTTCTGTGTCATATAAACCAAAGAGTATATATCGTTTAACCATTTGTGGTTCTAAATATATTAACAACCAGAATTGTCCAGGCCTTTTTGGAACAACCTGTATATCTGTTGGTATTTCATTTGAATTTTTATTTTGTCTTTTTGGCAATTGTTGGTGGTGTATTCGTTGCCGTTTCAGTTTGGTGCATGACATCTTCAATTCACACCTGTTTTTGGAAGTTTTTTTTGCAAGGTGGGTGAGAGATACCATCTCTGGTTTGTGTTCATGCTTGTAAACAAATTGTATTCGGTAGTCTGTTGAACTTTTCACGTACACTGCTAATCTTACAGCCATCGCTCTGTGCACTTGATTGAGTTCCATCAGGCCACCGCCTTCTACTTTCCTCGGCAGGTACATTCTCGGGATGCATTGATTTTTATGGAACATTTTGTGGATAGCGACGAGTTTCCTTGTTTTGACATCGAGTTTTCTGATATCCATTTGTGACCCGTTTACTGTTCCGCAGCAGTATTTGAACACTGGTACTGCTGGTTGATTTGTGGCTTTGATGTTGTTCCTTGGAGAAAGGTATATTTTCAGGATCAGCCTCGTTATATCAAGGTATTCTTTGGTTATTGTTTTGCGCATTATTTTAATGACATATTTGGTGGCCCTCTTCTTCTCCAAGGTATTTGTGAGATGTTTCATTGTCGAACTACTGGATTGTTGGATGTAGGTCATCTTTTATGTTGTCCATTTTTGTTGGTCTACCTTAAATGAATGTGCACTTGGCACACTTATCGAGGGAAACTCCATTTTCAATGTCGTCAGAGTCCATCGCTTTATGTTTGGGCTCATTCAAAGTGGTGCACGAGAAACACCACAAGGCTCGTAAGGGGAGATAATCGTACATCATGGGGCGTGAACGATGACTCATCTAAACTCAAAAACCACGATTGGTCAAAATGAAATCTTGCAATTATGAAATAGGAACAAAAGGTTGCCCATGATTGGTCTCAACTCACGATATTCGAACCCACAATATTTGAGGGTTTACTGGGTGCCGACCAGTCGCTTCACTTATGGGTTTAATCACAAGACAGCAAGTTGTACTTCACAAACATTTTGCAAGTCTATCTGTGAATGTCAGTGTGGATGTAAAATGTTACCTTTAATCCTGTAGTAACTTTAATCCAACATGTCACCCTAAACAAGCAAAGTGGTTCTGGAGTTGCCAGCCTCATAAGGGTTTCCTCATTGGGTAAGAGTGCAGAGTACACTGAATATCACGTTTTCCCTGCTCTTGGAATGACCTTATAAATCACTATTTGCCAAAGCAAAACATAATATATGTCGTGGACAAAAAACAAAATGGAAACACATGGGGAAATGAGGAACACCAAGTATATTGAAAGCAATGGCTTCCACACAGGTGTGGACAATGACAATAAAGAAAATAGCATCCAGCATGCTTAGGGTCATAAATAAAAATGTGACACAGGCCTGGTCACCTATAATTATGGCTATCATGACTGCAAGAGGAGACTCCAATGACTTTGAAAGAGGGATGATTGTTGGGACACGTTTGGCAGGAGCTTCAATGACAAAGACAGCTCAACTTGCTGATATTTCACAAGCAACGGTGTCAAAGGTGATGGCGACATGGAACTCTGAAGGAAAGACATCAGCAGCAAAGGGCAACAGTGGGCAGAAGCACATTCAGGATCTTGATGTCTGTGCATTAACTTAAAGTACAAGGCAAAGCAGGTGAGCAACTGCAGATCAGTTGACTGTACATTTCAACCTGGGGCACGAGCAGCCAGTTTCATCAAAAACGGTCCACCGAGAACTCCACAGAGCAGGATATCAGTCGGGTTGCAGTGCAAATATCACTCATCACACCTAACAATGCACGTTTGCAAGTCCAGTGGTGCAAAGAGCACAGGCAATGGACTACCGAGCAGTGGAAAAATGTGATTTGGTCAGATGAATCATCCTTCACTATGTTCTTGACAAACGGATGAGTGCAAGTGTGGTACCAACCTCAGGAACTCCACGACCTTGAGTGCTTTGTTCCAACAGCGAAGGGTTCTGGTGATTCTGTTATGTTGTAGGGTGCAATTTCCTGGCATAGTTTGGGTGCACTCCTTCCCTTAAAATGCAAAGTAAATGCCAACCTCTACTTACTGGTACCGAGTGGTCATCTTCACCCCATGGTGCAACATTTCTTTCCTGTCAGGAAAGGTGTCTTCCAGGATGACAATGCCCCCATCCACAGAGCACGTGTGGTCACCCAATGGTTTGATGAGCATGCCACTAATGTTATCCATTTGTCATCACCACATCAGTCACCAGATCTGGAACGACGTCTGAGACTGCGTTTTCCATCTCGATCAATCAGGTGTGACATGATCGACTTTCTCATGGAAGAATGGTGCCGCATGCCTCCTGCAGAATTCCAGATGCTGGTGGACTCTATGCCACGGCGCATACAGGCCGTACTGGCCAAATATGGTGGCCCAACGCCCTATTAAGTGACTTTATATTGGCAATTTCATTTTTGTCTACTACCTGTATATATATTTAAAAATTTTGGAGAAGTTTCCATTTCGATAAAGCATTCTTTCAAGTACATTGACGAGCACCTCAATTTCGCTTGTATGAAGAATGAAACAAGAACACGTTCATGTCAATCTCATAGGATCGTTTTGCAGGTCAGTTGCACGATAAACTTACCAGAGATATGAGCAAGTCGTTGCCAGATTTGAACAGGTGCGATTCCAATATGGAACGAGACAATATCAACAACATCGCGAAACTGCATAGAAACCCCGCCTGCAATAAGACCATGGACACACACACACACACACAGTGGCATCACGTGTCAGCACCAAACAAATATTCGAGTAGAATTCGCGCTATTAGTCACCAAAATTTATATTGAAGTATTGCAGAAATAACACATATTTTACTGGATGTTTATAAAACTCAAGACAAACCTGTTCAGTCATCAGCGTCATATTATCAAATCATTTTATTCACAACAGCTGGAACACATGCCACATCTCTGATGTCTCTTGGGACAATGTTTATCATGTGTTCCATCAAAGGAGGTGCTCAGCATAAGGCGTCTAATAATTAATTAATCCACGACTGTGAATACAGATTGATGAACAAGTTACACAGTCATGATTGCAAGTCAAGATCATTGGCATGATAGAAAGTTGAATAAGCAAATGCAGCTTATGAATAAATGGGAAACAACATGTTGTGCAAACTTACAATGATGAAGAGTGTCGCATAACTTGTAATAATCCATGGAATGCGTTTTCTTTTGGGAACGTGAAGCACTGGATCTTCGGCCATGTCATTATTCTTGCATGCCTCGACACGATATTCTGGGCGAATGTCCTCCTGTGCAAACGCAATAATTTATTGCAATGAATTAATGTGAAAAATATTGCAATCGAAGAATGTGAACCAATATCATGCAATTCACTTGTTGCTGTTTCGTATGCAGCCTTTGGCTGCTGGTTGCATCGTTTCTGGAAGCGCGGCTGGGCTGCTGATGCAGTCAGTGCACCGTTACCAGGAAGCTGGTACTCATTTTGCCAACCTCAAAGGATGACAGGCCGAATCAACGCACGTGGTGTAATTTCAATGGCACGACGGGATCAAACTCAAGACCCAAAGATCTCAAGCCAGCCACCTTTACCGCTAAGCCAACACCAGGCTTGTGTAATGCACGAAACTATATCTTCACAATTTTTGACGTCGATGCATTTCTTGGTACCTTTTTCTTCCAAAGTATGACAAAGCTGTGCTAACAAATACAAAGAGCAATTATTGCATCACTTGACTTTTCTGTGCTTCAGAAAGTTCAAAATAGTTACACACTAGAATGCAATACCGGAGCTGTGTTGGGGCAACCATGAGCATGGAAGGGTCAGTGGAACATGAACCACTCGCCCAGGGCGACGGAGCGCGAACCACCACTCGCCCAGGGCGACGGAGCGCGAACCACTCGCCCAGGGCGACGGAGCGCGAACCACTCGCCCAGGGCGACGGAGCGTGAACCACCACTCGCCCAGGGCGACGGAGCGTGAACCACTCGCTTTGAATGACGTGGCGCGGCCAATGCATCCGCAGAGTGTGAACGATTCACTCAGAATGACACAACGCGGTTCCGCTATCGACAACGGGCGCTAGGTAAGTGGCTAAAGCATTCATGCAAGCACTCTAATTAAATGGTTGACGAGGAATGGTTGGCCAGGTTGTCACTGCATGACTATCCACAAAAGAGTAGCAGCTTAATACAGAACAACCATGGAGATATCGCAAAGTTCAATCGCCCATGAAATAAACATTGCAGAAAATCCGCCATTTTGCCTGCTTGTCTGCGCACGTCACCTGGTACATCAGTTTGGGGTCTGCACAAACGTTATAACTTTATTTATTTTTTAACAATCCGTTTTTTGAGGGGGTTTTTTGACCACATTTCCTTCGATTCCCTGTGGAGGACCTCACGAAACATCCAAAAATGAAGACACAGACGTGGCAGACAGGGCGTGAGGTTTTGCAGGGGATGCATTAAACCATACAGCTCAATGAAGCTGGTTATTTTTGTTACGTTCCTCAATTTTTTGTTCACTCAATATAATTATCCAAACAGATGAAAAAGATAAGTTTAATGTTTTGGAAATTTCACATTTTCATGTGTATGTATGGAGGAGGGAACATCGCCTTGCTTGCTTAAAGTAAATCGGTATAATCGGCTTAGTTATGTCTCGTTATTTCTTTAAATTATCAGATTTCACAACAGAATTCGACACAGGTTTAGTCCGGACGATATCTGATCCTCGAAATAATATTTTGATGATATATTTTAATTGATCCGTGAGAGTAGATCATAGAAAATAGTATCGTATATTGCATGAAATCGCTCCAAGCTCCTAATTTGAAACCTTATAGTACTTACAAAAGCGATGTATACAACGATTTGTAGCTTTGATGAACAGGCATTCAATGAGTGAGGAAAGTGGAAAAAAAACATTGATTGTGAAGAAATCATTGCGGCCTGTTCAAAATCAAGGCATGGTTGAGCAGGCCTAAAAAACGGCGGCTGTGATGTTATGTTACTTAGACGACCCCAGTGATGTTACTTAGGAAATGCCTTAAGACCCAGAGAGCAAGGTGGCCAAGGATCACCTGATGAAGGATATAATTAAATAATGCTGTCATCAAAAAGCTCCGGCCAAATGTGACATTGAAAATGTATCTAAACAATGGTTTGCAACAACGAAATGAGTGGAGGAGGAGGAGGAGGAGGAGGAGGAGGAGGAGGAGGTGGAGGATGAGGAGGAGGAGGAGGAGGAGGAGGATAAACTAATGGATGGTGAGCTAGCATTGGGGAGAATAGCAGTGTCAGGATGGACAAAAAGGAGGATGGTGATTGTTCTGGTATTTCCAGTCACAATGAATGGATGCGAGTCATGGACAGTGAAAAAGAAAGAAAGGAAGAAGATTGACAGACTGCAACCAAGCTGTCTCTGCCAGAGCTTTGGGAAGCAGCACAGGAAAGGGATTTTTCGAGAAATCTGAATGTCACCAGAAGTCAGTCACGACTTGATGGAATTGGATGACTATATATCTGTAAACAGATAAAACACTCTGGTGAAGTCTGTGCTTACTTCACTGTTCTCACTCCTCCCCTAAACCCCACCTACAAACCAGAGAATTTAAGTTAATCGACTTTAAAATCGACTTCATGTGGTTTTAGATGGAGTGCAGGTTTGTTGGACCAAATGTACTCTTCCTGCATCCACGTTCCTTGTGTGGGGCATGTTGTTCTTTATCATCGTTCTTTAAATTCAGCTTTCCATAAGTTTGGTATGTGCTCGTTTTCTCTTTCATACATTATAAATAGTAAGAGAATTTTCTCTGTCAGTGGAGTATAGGAAGGATGGGCAGTGGTGTCGTGTTTGCAGGATTCAGATGCATCTCAATGTAACGGAGGACATCACGGATTCAACTGAGAGTACGTATTCCAAATTCGACGACGCACACAGCGTACAGAATAGATTGTAAAGGCAAAAAATAAAAAAAAGAAGAGTAAATGATCACCTGTTGCTCCAAGTTGTCGCAGTTCCAACGATGTGCAATCCATTTGGTCTTCCGCTTGAAAAACTCCAAGAACAACACGGCCCATAAGGAGAGTAAAATGCTAAAAATGACTGAACCGGTGTGATCGAATACACGCCCAGCCTGCAGGGACAAACGAAAGAGACCAAATGCAATTACTTGGCTCGACATTGTTCTTGGCATCTTGTCACATTGTCTAGTTGTCCAAACATTCGACATAAAATGCAAACCTGAACAGCATGAGTAAGCACAAAAGCACAGGAATGAAATATCCATGAATGCAGTCCTGTCGACGGACAACTCATAAACATACTTGACAGCTCCCAAGTAGTGCTAAGCACGTTCACGTTGTTTGTGTTGTTTAACCATTATTGTAAACTTAAAAAAAACAAAATCATCATCGTTTTCATGTGGAATAACATCACCCTTTCGTGAGAGGAGAAATTCGATGATTTGAAGGCTCGCCTCCATGTGAAAGGCAGCGAGCGGACAGAGAGGAAAGGAAGAAGCTGATTGAGCACAGCTTGTGCTCCGTTGATTGTAATTGAATCTGTATTCACGATGAGTGCTTACAAGCACACTATGGATCCCATTGTCTCCGAAGCATCACTGCTCACTTTCACTCATTTGTTCCTCTTCCCCCCCCCTCTCCCCAACCACACCTGTGGAATCAACTTCCACATTCTCCACAATGTCATTCTTCTCTCTCGGTCTTCAAGACAGCCGTTTACCACTCTGTTAGGTCATCCCAATACAAAACCATGATCTTTTCTACCCTCATTAACCCCACCTCAATCCCTCCTCCTTCCAAATTTCCAGTTTTTCCCTCCTGAGGGTTTCCTCCTGGATCCATGTTGTTCACACCATGCATCCTCTCCTATCCCCCATTGTTTGTCCAAGTTTGCCTCTATCTTGGCCCTCCACTCTGCTGTTGGTGCCCCCCCCTCTCTCTCTCTCTCTCTCTCTCTCTCTCTCTCTCTCTCTCTCTCTCTCTCTCTCTCTCTCTGCTGTTCCTTTTGTCCTGTTGGGTTCAGATCCATTCAGTGCACTCGTTCTAATACCAGCTATTCCATAAGCCTAGACGATGTGTACAAAAAAATTAAAAGACTGACATGTTGTAAGGAAATAGAAAATGAAAGCGTATTTTCCTTCCCTTTGCTTTGTGTCGATGTACCTTCCCTGAGCCACAATTAAAAGGTATTTTCCAAATTCCTGGAACCATCGAGAATAATGACTTGAACTTCTTTTCACTCGGTCGAAAATTTGTCATCGTCCGTATGCAGCCCGCGGTTCCAGATGAGCATCCGTTATTTTTGGCGTCCAGCAGTGCCACTGATGCAGTGCACCCTATAGGTTCGAGCAGGAATTTGTAATTTGTTTGTGGTGCCGGTGATAACTCGCCTATTCTACGTAAAGAACACCGTGAGATCTTTATCTTCCAACAAGTAATGTCGGTGGCCAGAACGCCCAGTTTAACGTCCATCCGAGGGACGGCACACACACTGACGAATCACCCTGTCTGTGAAACATCAGGATGACAGTTTATAGCTGGGTCGGAATTCAAACCCATGCTCGACAACTCCAAAGCAAGTGTGTGTCCTTCTGGGCTATCCTGCCAGCCAGATTGTATGGGGAAAACAACGCCCAAGGTCTCCCGGTCTCACCCCACTTGGTTCTCCATTTTGGGTCTCACAAGAGACACTGAACTCATGTGAGCTCACGTCACCCAGGAATGTTGCACAATCACTGAATACACCCTGAGAAAGGTCTTTAAGAACTGCCATTGCCTTTCAACACACACTGCGGGAAACAGGTGGAACACACAGATGCCAATGCAAGTCGTATTTACAACTCGCGGGTCTAGAACTTTGAAACGACCCATGTTTACTCAATCTACAAAATATCCACGCACCTAAAACCAAGTGGTTCAGTGGTGATGAAGACCCAAAATGATCAAAGAACATTATCCTGCAAGTCCATATTTTTATTATGTGTAAAATGGCAGAATTATCAAACCAATCTCTCCCTTTGTCGTTTTCTCCACAAAACCCTCTTTCACCTTTCATCCCCCCCCCAGCCACCACCCTCCCCCTCCTCTCTTTCCACACCACAGCTCTCCTTCCTTTCTCTTAGATTCCTTCTCTCTCCTTCCATTCTCCTTCTATCCATCATGGCATTCACAATTTAGCCCCCCTTACTCCCTCTCCCTTTCATGTGCATACATAATAAATAGATGTTTCCTTCCAGTTCCAATGAGAGATCCACTTAAGAAAGCAGTTTATCAAGATTTCTTACTTTCGGAAAGCCTTGATTAAAGAAGAGAAAAAGATTTCATACTTGTCTAAGTAAATACCTTTGCCAAGGTGCACATCTCACTCAATTTCCACGTTGAACACGTTTCACACAGTGGACACATGACGATGTCATTGCTCGAGCATACTAGATTCCTGCAATGCACAAAAACATGTTTCCATGACGATGGATGTATTTTTTCCGGGATATACCCAAAAACCAACGACAATATGATAACAGCACCACATATACATGTACACACCGGGGCGACACCTTACATCGCACTGACACCACCCCGAAGTCAGAATTTCCATCTCAAACCAATTAAAACTTTATTTTCCTTCCGTCTGCAGGGAATCGACATTTGGAAACTCTTCTCTGATCGATTGGTGCATTTTAAAAAGAATGATGAGCCATCGTGTGTACATTCAACGAATGATCGATGGAAACAAAATGGTGCCAATGACCCACGTCACCAGAAATATCCAGGACATGCCATGTTGCTGCACCTAATGGGTCATACGTGTCCTCGTTATGATGTCATAATTACATATGTACAACACCACATCCAATCAGTATGAATTTTTTGATGGTCAGAGGGATTAAATGGTCCACAGAAAGAAAAAAAAATCATTTCATCATCGGTCACATGATTCGGCCACAATATTGTTTTTTTTTAACCTTAAAAAATCTTCTTCTCTGAAGTGGATCAACAAATCGAGGTGAAACTTTACAAGTATTACATTTTTTTCATGATGACATCGGTCACATGGTTGGCAGACATATTGGATTTACCCGAAAACCTTTAAAAATACACCACTCAAAAAGAAGTCCTGGCGAGGGTCTGCAATCTCTGATTGCTCTTATTCTTGTTCTCTTTGCCAACCCCACCTCCACTCCTTTCCTTCCCTTTGTCTGTGGTCTTTTTTTCCCCTCTCTACTCTCTCCTCTCCTCTCACTTCCCAGCCCTTCTCCTCTCCTCTCGCATCCCAGCCCCTCTCCTCTCACATCCCGGCCCCTCTCCTCTCCTCTCCTCTCGCATTCTGGGGCCTCTCCTCTCCTCTCACTTCCCGGCCCTTCTCCTCTCCTCTCGAATCCCGGCCCCTCTCCTCTCCTCTCCTCTCCTCTCGAATCCCGGCCCCTCTCCTCTCCTCTCGCAGCCCGGCCCCTCTCCTCTCCTCTCCTCTCCTCTCGCATCCCGGCCCCTCTCCTCTCCTCTCCTCTCGCATCCCGGCCCCTCTCCTCTCCTCTCCTCTCCTCTCGCATCCCGGCCCCTCTCCTCTCCTCTCGCATCCCGGCCCCTCTCCTCTCCTCGCGCATCCCGGCCCCTCTCCTCTCCTCGCGCATCCCGGCCCCTCTCCTCTCCTCTCGCATCCCGGCCCCTCTCCTCTCCTCTCGCATCCCGGCCCCTCTCCTCTCCCCTCCCGTCCCGGCCCCTCTCCTCTCCTCGCGCAGCCCGGCCCCTCTCCTCTCCTCGCGCATCCCGGCCCCTCTCCTCTCCTCTCGCAGCCCGGCCCCTCTCCTCTCCTCTCCTCTCGCATCCCGGCCCCTCTCCTCTCTCCTCTCCTCTCGCATCCCGGCCCCTCTCCTCTCCTCTCCTCTCCTCTCGCATCCCGGCCACTCTCCTCTCCCCACACATCGCGGCCCCTCTCCTCTCCTCGCGCATCCCGGCCCCTCTCCTCTCCTCGCGCATCCCGGCCCCTCTCCTCTCCTCTCGCATCCCGGCCCCTCTCCTCTCCTCTCGCATCCCGGCCCCTCTCCTCTCCTCTCGCATCCCGGCCCCTCTCCTCTCCTCTCGCATCCCGGCCCCTCTCCTCTCCTCTCCTCTCGCATCCCGGCCCCTCTCCTCTCCTCTCCTCTCGCATCCCGGCCCCTCTCCTCTCCTCTCGCATCCCGGCCCCTCTCCTCTCCTCTCGCATCCCGGCCCCTCTCCTCTCCTCTCGCATCCCGGCCCCCCTCCTCTCCTCTCCTCTCGCATCCCGGCCCCTCTCCTCTCCTCTCCTCTCGCATCCCGGCCCCTCTCCTCTCCTCTCCTCTCGCATCCCGGCCCCTCTCCTCTCCTCTCGCATCCTGGCCCTTCTCCTCTCCTCTTGCATCCCGGCCCCTCTCCTCTCCTCTCCTCTCGCATCCCGGCCCCTCTCCTCTCCTCTCGCATCCCGGCCCCTCTCCTCTCCTCTCGCATCCCGGCCCCTCTCCTCTCCTCTCGCATCCCGGCCCCTCTCCTCTCCTCTCGCATCCTGGCCCCTCTCCTCTCCTCTCGCATCCCGGCCCCTCTCCTCTTCTCTCGCATCCCGGCCCCTCTCCTCTTCTCTCTCATCGCGGCCCCTCTCCCCTTCTCTCGCATCCCGGCCCCTCTCCTCTTCTCTCGCATCCCGGCCCCTATCCTCACCTCTCGCATCCCGGCCCCTCTCCTCTCCTCTGTCTTTGACAACCTACAATGATTTCATTTCGCAGCTTGATGGAGTGCTGCTCTCCTTTTTTGGTTGACACCCCTGCCTCACACTTTCCATTCTTGATGCTGTGGAAAGCAAGTCCCTCAAAATAATTGGGATCTTCTGGGGCTGATTGTTGACGTCTGTTACTTTTGCACTGTGGACAGGTTTGTGACCTGTCTGTATTCTTCCGCCTCCTTTTAGGTCTTGCACCCTCTGCCCTCTCTTGACTTTGTCCCTACCAGATTTCTGCAGGTCACACATGGTCTGCCAGACACCCTCTTCTTGTTAAATTCCCAAAATCCAGGCTCACTGCTCACCTCCACTCATTTATCTCTCTTTTTTTTTCTTGCCTGTGGAACCAACTTTCCGAGTCTGTTGATCCCATATTCCCCTCCAAGGCTGTTTCTGATTGGGTGGATGAAGGAAGTGCAGCAGATGTAGCACATCTTGACTTTCAAAAGGCTTTTGATAAGGTACCCCATCAAAGGTTTTACCTAAGGTGAGGGCTTGTAGAGTGGCTGGTCAGGTAGCTAACTGGATTGGAAACTGGATTCATGATGGGAAGTAAAGAGTGGCTGTGACTAGGAGGTTGCCTTGCTGCGACGATGCAAGTAGTGGGGTTCCTCAAGGATCCGTACTGGGACCATTATTATTCCTAATTTACATCGATGATTTGATTTGGATAGTGGGCTGAAGAGTGGGCTATCCAAATTTGCAGATGACACAAAGCTTGGAGGGAAGGTGGATTGCAGAGAGGATGGTGATCAGATTCAGAAAGGTCATGATACTTGTATGGATTGGGCAAATGATTGACAGATGCGATTTAACCTCAACAAGTGTAAGGTGCTGGGGATGGATAAGAATAATTAAAATAGAGATTACACCTTGCAAGGGGAAATTTTGGAGCGTTTCACACAGGAGAAAGATCTGGGAGTGCCAATAGATATGGGTTGGGGGGGGTGGGTGTCGGCGGACAACACAGTGCCAAGTAGCAGGAAGTAAAGGTAACCTAGGTTTCAGGTTGTATTCATAGGGGATAAATCATAAATCAAAGGAGGTAGTGTTGACATTGTACAATAATTTTGTGAGGCCTCATCTAGAATATTGTGTGCAGTTTTGGTCACCACATCTGAGGAGGAATATAGCTGATATGGAGAGGGTACAGCATCGAGCAACTTGGTTGATTCCAGGGTTGGTTAGACGAAGCCATGAGGAGCGGTTGAAGGAGACAGGACTATAGACATTGGAAAGGAGGCGATTGCGAGGGGGATCTGGTTGAGATATACTGAAGGATGTCAACAAAATGAATGTGGTGGAGTTTTTCAGCAGAGTGGACAATGTTAAGACTGGGGTCATAGCTTGATGGTAAAGAAAATGAGAGTTCGAACAGTTTTAAGGCAGGGGTCTTTCAGTCAGTGAGTGGTTAATGCACGGGTAATGATACTGAGGCTGGTTAGTGCAAACATCATGGTGGGAAGGGCCACCTCCTGCACCAAAGTTCCTTGTGTGTGTATCCTATTGAGTGTACCTCAGGTCATCCCCCATCCATACTCATGATCTCTTCTACCCCAAAGGACCCCATTCCCAAGCACTCTGTTTTTCTCGGTTATTGTCATTTTCCCCCCTCTCCTTCAACTCATTTTGTTTGTTAGATGTCGGTTGGTATATTCCTTTTCTGTTTCATCCCCAATTTCCCCTCCCACTTCTTTCTGTGTTTCATTTGGCTTGCGTGCAGCTTGTTCACCCTCATGTGTTCTTCTTCCCCTCCACCTGATCTCACTCTCACTTCTACTCTGCTGTTGGTGTTTCTCCCCCTTTCCATTTTGCTCTGACTCTTCCACCAGCCTCGATCAGGTACGCAAAAAAACCCAAAAAGGCACCCTGCTCCTCCACTGTAGGAATAGGAGTAATGTTCCCTTCTGATAGCACTATTCATGCCCTTTGGATCAAGACTCTCACTTCTTGGTGTCTCATCAGACAGATAGGTTTCTTGTCAAAGATTTTTGACAACTTTGACCATTGATGGGTAAACAGTCAAAGGAAAACAGTCTATTCATTGTGAAACTTTGATAATCAGTTCAGGTTCACATTGCATCTCATTCAGCTTGTCAGCAATTTGTTAGAGCATGAGGTGGGCATCGTGGAGGATGCACCACTGGAGGTAATTTTTGGTCTTCTTTCAGCATGTAGGCCACAGGCAGGGTTGTCATATATTTCAGCACTGGGTAGTCCTCGATGCTGTGGAGCCATTGAATTGGGTTCAGCTTGTTGCTGTCTGTCCCCAAGAGGAGTGGAGGCTTGTTCTGAGCATGGGCAATGTAGTATTTAACATCTCTGACCCTTTCTTTGTATTGTGTTGGCAGAATCACAAAGCCTTCTTTCTGCTAAATGTGATTGGAGTTTGACATAAACTATTGTTTAGTCTGTTGCAGCTTGTGATCACTTCCCAACATCTGGAAGACATGAAAAGGCAGAATGGAGTGTACCGACTCCGTGTCGATGTGAGCATCTCAGGTCCACCCAGAAACCTGCAATAAGATGGTGTCGAGTGTAGAGGAAGGACATCTCTTGCTTTGGTAGTTGGAAGTTCTTCCCCATTCAGGCTCGTGTCCCATATCGCTCTGCTCCTCACGGCGTGCATTTCTCACATGTATAGCATGAACTGCATCTTGCTCCTTTGAAATATCTATCATGCTGTCAAGAGCAGTTTCATGATTCTGTCCATTGCCATCTCAAGGGTTTGGTCATCTCCCCTCTCCAAACATATCTATCTCTATCTCTATCTCTCATGGAACGAGTGAAGTACTATGGCAGCTCTCAACATTCTATACTCCTCAGTGTTATCATAGTCCTTTCCCAACAGCTTCAATTCAGTCACAAAATTGTCAAATTTCCCCCGTTTGAGCTGTTTTCTGCGATTAAAGTTGACTGTAGCTCTGATCTTGATATTCTTTGGCTTGACATAATTTTCACATTTGTCATATACTGTACACCTTTGAGGGTTTCATTCTCACGGGGGTAATCCCACTTCTCCTCGTTCAGCCGAATCAACTGTCAAGTAGATCTTTCGTCATTTACCTTCCATGTAGGTCATTAAATAATCGACCATTTCTTTCTCAGAATGTCCAGCCAGCGTTCCATCAAAGATAAACTGGTAGTGTTGGTTGAACCTTTAAATTCCTGATACAGCTCTGCCACCTGCAAATTCATTGCTAGCATGTCGCTCGATGCCACACTAACACGAACTGCAACACATGGGACCGAAGTAATTATACGAAGTAGTCACTTGCCATGTGGGCCTGCGTTGCATTCCTCACTGAAAATGTCCCTCATCAAAGCAGATTTTCAATTCTGCTCATATTTCCATCGATTAATTCCTCAAACATCTATTCATACATAATTGATAGACAATGAGATCTTCTTATGATGTTCAAGTTAAAAAAAATAACTCCTGACACCATGGAGCAATGGACATGTGGAGGCAGCCATGTCATTACTCCCTGGCTTCACTCAGATACTGGAAGTGGCATTACGTCATCACTTGTATCACAAGCGCCACCAGGTGGGAGCTGAGATTACAAATCGTTCTAAAATACGCCAATAGGGGAATGATCCAATCCATAGGGACAGGTTCTACGTTAGTAAACAATATGATGCATTCACAACAACAAATGTCCTGCAGTAGCGTGTACACAGAATGGACAAGAAGAGAAAGTGATGAATCAAAAACACAGCGAGGAACAAGGCCTCCATCACGGTGACATTATAATAATAAATGTCCCAGAATAACAGCTTCAATTTTGCTAAAAGGGCGAGTGAATGTTAATCAAGTGATATGGCAAAAATAATTGTTTAATCAAAAATAAACAATTTTAAAGTTACTCACACATCCCCATCGTAGCTCATTGTGATCCAGCCATAAATGATGATTAACAGTCCGAGGATTGATGGTGGGATCAGCCATGCAGTGATGTACCCTTCAAGAGATGGTCATTGAACACCCATATTACATTCAATCATGAAACAAACTCCATCATTACTCATCATTACTTCACCCGTACCAAGCGAAAAGCGGAGTGAAGCAATCGGTTCACTCAGTCTGTCTACCAAGGTCAGTCTATGATAGAGGAACTACTTCATTTCAATTGAATGTTTTATTTTGAACACAACAACCTGTAAAATTTTATTTCATTCCAATTAAATTATACACTTGAACACTCTAAACACAAATCACCTGGCTGCCCCTTCCAAAAACATCATTTTGCAATATTTGGACAAAATATTACACCGTGTCGACAAATCAAATTTGCCACTCGGACTCTCCGGCAGGGGAAGATCAACATTCAGACAAAATGGTGGCTTGTGGGAAATATAGATCATACTCATAAACACAAGGTAAGAGTTCCATTGATGTTGAGCAATCTACTGATGTGGACCTGCGACCAGGGCTGTGGATCCGCCGTTTGGAGAGGTTCTGGGCTGAAAGGATCGAAACCTCGATGATAAACGGTGCCCCGCCGATGATCCGGGAAGTTGGGAAATCAGTCGATTGTTTATCAGCTGTTAGGGTTATAACTTGAAATATCATGGCATTTGTAAGTGCTTTCCAGCACATAATATATCTGTGTTTGTGAGCCAACTCTTATGTATTTAAAAAGAAATCGAAGTTCTCGAACATGCAGTGGATCTTAAGAAAAGATAACGATATTGCTTCTTTGACATGGCGAACAGATTTCACCGATATACTTCAGTTTCCTCGATTAGTGGGATGGCAGTGGCCCACAACCCTGAAACATTGGAGGGAAGAGTGGGGTAGGAATATGTAGGAAGAGGATATAACATGCAGAAGAATCGGGGAACAAAAAAATAAAAAATAAAAAATGAGGAGATGAACAAAGTATAACTTTTGGTCGTTGAAGTGATCGTGGATTACTGGATAAGTGCACTAATCCTGGAAGAGAGAGAGAGACAGAGAGAGACAGAGACAGAGAGACAGACACATAGACAGAGACAGATAGACAGAGAGAGACAGAGACAGAGAGACAGAGACACATAGACACAGAGACACAGAGACAGAGAGACAGAGTGAGATAGAGTAACAAGACAACTGTAATGAGAAACAAGTCTGAAGACAACGATGGTTCACGAGCGGTATTTGACGATGTAGATTGAAGTCAAGGACGAGACAATGTGATAATGTTTGACCAAGTTATAAAAATGATCAACATGATGTGGTATGAGTGACAGGTTATTAGCTGCAAAATGTTGAAAACCCGGTTTCGTTCAACAACTTTCAAAATTTGACCTTTGCATAACCTTTAAAGGTCACAAAACAATGTTGTGGACATTAAAATAAGGAAACGATACATGCTATAGCTTATTGGAGTTAGTTCGACGAAAATCCGGTTTGATTCCCACAACTTTGAAAATTTGACCTTTGTGAACTTTAAAGGACAAAGGTCAAGGATTATGACCTTTGGTGCAAAACTTCCTCTGGAACATTCCAGGAACAATGTAACGTTATATTGGCTATATGGCATTTCGCACTCCTCGGATTATCCATACTTTGATGAAATCAGCGTAAAAACAAACTTGAAGGGGTCGCCACGGGCAAGGTGTTCGAGATAGAGCAAAATGGTTTCAAGACTTTAGGTGGGGAATGACCTCAAGATTATGCATAAAAAATATTGTCATCCTAACTCTCAAAGTTTGGGCGGTTGTATGATTTTTTATGTCAAAATTCGCAATTTTCTAAGTTCATGACCTTGTGACCTTGACCTTCTTGACCTTGGAACGAAAATGAAAATCAAGCTCCGTGGGGCTATGCAGGTGCCATTGGGCTAACCAAATAACAAAACCCCTGCCAGATTCGACAAACCCCCGAGGAGAAGATGCAAATTGAAATCGGCTACCCCCTAAAAACACGTTTTTGGGCATGGCTTCACCCATAATGGGCGCACTACGCCCATTTTCAGGAAAACACAACTAGATCATGATATAAACCTCCCACCAAAATTTTGGCAGGATCGGATCAAAACCCATGGAGCTATGCTCGGGACAGACAGACAGACAGACACAACAATAACGAATATAGTGGTCACTTATTTTTTTCGTGAAAATATTTTTTCGTGAACCAATAAACATGCCCCGTGCCTCAGGAAGATTGAGAATGGTCCAAAAGTTCGTTTAGTGAGATCCGACTATCAATTTGTAATTTCTCACCGACTTTGACACCAATACAAGTCTTTATTACGGGCCCGAGGCATCAAAAACTTATTTATCATCGAACAAACTGTTTCAAATGGAGAACCTCGTTGCGCCGTTAGAGCATTTTAATTTCACCAGAAGTGGTAATAAATGTGAATTGTTGCTCCCAGCTTGCTGTCTCGACGACACATGACCCCATTAGTATTTTCGCGATCTCCATCTCCATCCCGACCCCGTTTAGCATCCCGAGCAGGCACAGGCAGCTTGCTCGTGAAGTGAAATTGAACATTTTTCATGTAATTTTTCTGCTGCGTGTTTCAGATTAATACGTCATATGTTGATGAATGCTTTATTATTTTGCAGGAAATAAACATGGTGATCGTGATTAGTTTGTACGTAGTACTTCGCTGTAGAAGTTTGCATCACTGCTCGGAGCGTGGCCATGTCGTCGATGTGGGACCCCCTGAAAGCTCGAACTATAATTCGTGATGGGTTCTGAGTGCCGGTGATAACTTGCCTACTGATTGTGAAAAGACAATGTGAGATCTAACATCCAGTGCTGTTGGACAAGTCCTCTGGCTTGACAGTCATCTGAGGGAGAGGAAGGTAGCAATGTGGGGGGGGGGGTGATTGGAGGGTTGGACGGATGGACGGGGGGTGGGTGAGGGGGGATATGACGGTTGGAGGGCGAGGGATGGGGTCGCAGAATCGCCGAGGGGGTGATGAGCAGAAGTCAAACCGCAGCCGTTGAGCCTTTCCACCTGAACACAAGAACTCCAGGGATAATGGACTGGATCACTCCGCCAGAATGTGGACATCGTCAAAGCACCCAAAGCACCACAATGGCTGCCAAATCATGTTTCCAGCCTCGGAAAAATACAACACGATGAAGTTCTTCACCGACAGGAGAAAATGTCCCAATAAAATCTCTTCAGGAGAATACCAGGGGAGGTTCCCCACACGACAACCATCAATGTCGCGCTCCTGTCAGGTTGTCCGGGGGAAGTCCCCAAGGTCCTTCACCAACCGGCTGGGGCAAGTCCCCACGGATATACATCAACAATGCATCGAAACAAGCATCTGCACACGGGAGGCCTCGTCAAACAATCAGAAAAATCCCGACCAGGGGAACATGAAATGGCGGAACAAATCAAATTGAACGTTTAACTCCGACAAGAAGAAAATATAACCAGAAATTCACCTCAGAAAGGAAAACATCTCGAAAAACAACACAATTTTCAGTCTCACAGATCCCAAAGCGGGAGAAGTGCAGGAAGAAGTGAAACCGGTGCCTGGAGGGGGCGGGGACAGGTGACGTCACGACCACGCCCACAAACTAACACAATCTGTCTCTCGGTCCATCCACCGACTCTGTATAAAACACAAGTGTGTTTGTGTTTGTGTTTGTTTCTCCCCCAACCTGTCGCCATATCCATGAAGGGGAGATCCATATCCACAATGCTTCATCAAAAGCCCATTTTCTTTCGGATTTAAACTCCGATACCCATATAGTTGGCGACACGGTAACAACCTCTGATCGTCAAAAATGGAATCAAATGTGAAAAATAACTGCAATTAAAACGTTCCCATGATCACTTCAGGGGAAGGAGTCACGTGACCTCTCAAATGCGCTAATCATTCAAAAACTGATCAAAGTACAAACACAACCGACACATCGGTTTGGAGGTAATTTTACTGCTCATACAACAACATCACTCTCAAGGGTGAAAGAAGAGTTTGTGTAAAAAACAAAAAGGTTACCACTGAGCTAACTTCTCCAAATATACACCTCCCAATATCCATCCTCCATTTTAAAAGAACCAAGTTAACATCGTGATTTAATTTTTGATGAGAGATGTTTGATCAGTTTAATCGTAGATCTCTCACCTCAAAGAAGCAATTTTTTTTGAGTGCGTGTTCTTGTTATAAACAGGAATTCAGTGTAAAAATTCAGAGGAGATGTCGAAGTGAGTGGAGCCGGTAACCTTGGCAACCATTACTTTTTTGGTTTTCAAATGGTTTCAGGTCATCACAGAAATATTCAATCACATGTGAGATATATTTCATTTCTTTCAATGTTGTCGATATCTCCGACCTTTTAACGATGTCTTATGTTGGGGCCATTAAAAAAAATATTGTTGTGGTTACCAAATTCGCAAACCACCATTCAGGTCCCTTAGGTGAGGTATCTCGGTAAGTACATGTGTAGTTAGGTCCAAACCCGTTGTCTAGTGGGAATACATGTCATTTATGCGAGCTGCGACTCTTCAGGATAGCCGTTTTTCTTTTACTATCTTTATTTTGGACCAACCGCCATGATTACCACCACAACCACAACATCAACCACCAACCACAACGCCGCTTCACCACAACCGCCACGACCTTCCCGTCACACCTCGCAACCGTAGCATCGCCACCGTTCTTGCCCCGCTGTGGGTACCGGTGTTGGACTCGTGCAGGGCGCACGTCGAACAGCGTGTACAAAATCACGGATTTTGTGCTTCAAAAAACGGATCAAAAACGACACACGCCCACTTTTTGCCGTCCAATCGGTGAGCGAGGGGCGATTTGGCCCCGCCTCCAGGACGATCGATATATGCAAATTTGTGGATCAAAAAGCCTTCACGCCCACTTTTTCTCGGGCCAATGGGGAGCGAGGTGAAAGGTCAAAGGGAGGGGGTCAAAGGCGAAGCTACGGGGGGGGGGGGGATAAAAGGACCGTGTTCGTCAGTCAGAGTGTGTGTGGAAGTCTGGAGCCCGAAGCCTGCAGTAGCTGGAGAAGCTGAAGAGAGTCGAATGAGGAGAGCCCAAAGAAGAGTCCAGGGTGGAGAGTCCAGAGGCGGCAGCGGCGAAGGCAGACGAGGGGGTGCTCGCGACGGTGCCGGGAGCTGCACGCCCGAGGGAGGCCGGCAGCGCGACCTGGCCGAGGTGGAGACGCACACCAGGAATAATAAAGATCCTCTATACCCCGAGCATCAGCAACCCCCTCCTGTTTCCCCCGCGCTGAGATAGTGCGACCAAGGGGGCCCCTTTCCCACCCCCTGCCAGACACTGTCCGCGAGGCCCGCGGAGTGAGGCGCCATCGCCGCTCCGCGTCTCATCACCAGACGGGTAGGCGCGACCCGGTCTCGGCCTCAGGCCCGCCTCATTCTTGAGGGTATTCTTTCCTTGGTTTTGGGTATGTGTTGTCGGCGCCGTCTGTGAAGTAGAATTGTATAAGTGTTGCCGTGTGCTCGGTAGTCGGTATTAGCTCTGCATTGTCTTCGCTTTTATATTTGCTTTTTGTGTAAATGGAATTGTGTTTTCTTTTTTTTTTGTGTGCTTTTGGTGGAATTGAATGTGTGCTTCCCGTGTGCCGCGAATAAATGTGCTTTATTATTGAACTGTTCTCCCGCTTCGCTTCGTCTTTTTCTCCCATTGAATCCTCATCTTGCTTCACGTAAAGGGTTGGTAGTGGGCTGAGTACGCCCGATAATTAATCGAACCGTCGAGGTCGACGATAACACCGCTCGGTTATTCTGATAGTACGGAACGGGTCGCTTAAGTGGCCCGTGTCCGAAGTCGACCTGCGGCGAGGTGCGATCGCCCGGTCTACCCTCCGCGTGGGTACTTAGGTAGGTCGAATTTGGCGAGCAACCCTATCCCACGCGGGGGCCGATTGGCTCGATCGCGGTGAGACCGAAAGGTCCACCCGTGACTGGTTCCCGGCGTTAGTCCGAGAGGGTCACGACTGGATTGTCCGTCCGGTGGGCGACGTGCCGCGATTCGAGTTACGTGGCCGTCAGCACGCCGGCGGGCGCGAATCCGCAACACTGGTGTCAGAAGTGGGATACAAATTCATCGCCCTCCTCGCGGCGCTGGTATCGGAGAAAGGAAAACGGGCTCTCCTGTCTCCAATTAAATTCACGGGAATTGGTCCAGGGGTGAGAGAAGCGACCCCCGATTCCCTCCAAATTACGAGCGAGTTAAATTAACCCTTCACGAGAAGCAAGATGGCGTCTCAAGGCGAGCGGGAGCCGGGGGTATTAGAAATGTATATGTGTAGTAATGTAGAATCCATGGTCCAGGATGGAATCCCCGAGCAGGAAATGTTGATTGTGCAGGAACACGGACTCGCCCAACTGAACCCAGGGCCCGAGGTGGGTGCGGCAGCGGCCGCGGTGTATGACACCTCCCCCCCCCTCTCCACCAAGACCCTTCCCCAACCCCTGCCGAAACGGCTCAGCTGAGTGCATCCGACATGGCCCAGCTATTCACCATGCTGGCACAAATGAAAGGCATGAACGAAAAGATGGATGCGAATACACAAAAAATGGATGAAAAGATGGATACAAATACAAATGAAGTGAAAACGACGATGGATGCGAATACACAGCAAATGAAGGAGGAAATGAAAAAGCTGCGGGGTGAGACGCAGAACATGGGCCGAAGCCTGCAGGCGGGCATGAAGGCCGTGACAAAGGAAATAATAATAGTGGAGACAAGGGAGGTAAAGGGTGAAGAGTTGGCAGTGACGGTAGCCGGGAAGGGAACCATAGAGGAGAGACTACACGAGGAAGACGGGGTAAGTGACGCACACACACACACAGAGGTAGTGGAGGATAATGGGGGTGAGCTGGCGGACTGGGTAGAGACCCAGTGCGAGCACCTGGATGGCCTCCTCCAGGAACGAGGGGAGGGAGTATGCCCCCTTGAGGTGAGTCACGACCAGGTGAGTTCGGTCGTGCTTTGCGAGGTTGAGGGGACGAGTGCTGTGGACGGGTGCACGGAGAGCTTGGGGGGGTATAGAGGCCCCGGAGACCCTTGTGGGGACACAAATCCCCAGTGTGGTTGTCCCTGTGTGTGTGGTGCAAGGTGTGAGTGCGACCCCGTGTGTGAGTGGTGTGGTGGCGATGGTGCCGGAGTACGTGCTTCCCAGCACGCCGTGTGTGGATGAGGCACCGTGTGTGGAAGAGGCCGTGGGTGTGAGTGAAACGGCCTGTATGAGTGAGGCACCGCGGGTGAGTGCCCCCGCGTGTGTGGGTGAGGGACCGTGTGTGGAAGAGGCCGTGGGTGTGAGTGAAACGGCCTGTATGAGTGAGGCACCGCGGGTGAGTGCCCCCGCGTGTGTGGGTGAGGCACGGAGTGTGAGTGAGGCACCGCGGGTTAGTGCCCCCGCGTGTGTGGGTGAGGCACCGTGTGTGGAAGAGACCGCGTGTGTGAGTGTCGCCGTGTGTATGAGTGAGGTACCGCGGGTGAGTGCCCCCGCGTGTGTGGATGAGGCACGGAGTGCGAGTGAGGCACCGCGGGTGAGTGCCCCCGCACGCGTGAGTGAACGGCCGTGTGCAAGGTTGCTGTGTGCCAGGGAGACCGTGTGTGTGAGAGAGCGGTATGAGAGGGAGATGTCGGTTGGCATGCGGGAGCACGCAGCCGCGTCTCCCCGTGTGAATGTGATGGAGTGGACTGTGTGCGTCGTAACACGCAGGTGTGCGTGGGTGGAATGGAGACGGAGACGGCGACAGAGGAGAGAAAGCCGAGTAGCGGCTGTAGCTGTTTCGAGGACCGTGCCGGGTTCACCCAGCAGTGAGCACGCGGTTCGTGCTGTGCAACGCACGAGACCGCCACGTGCTCGCTTGCGAGAGTGAAGTCCCGGTCCGGAAACGCACGCGGTGGATTTGCCGATCCCGCGGACGGACAAAGTTTAGGCAGGTAAACGGATTTGGACCGGACGGGTTCTCCACGCGATCGTGTGTGTTAAGCTCCAACGGGCAGAGCACATGTGTTCGCGTGGGGAACCCCTCGAGACGTGGGGCTTGTGTTTTTTTTTTATGCGCACGGTGACGTCATGGCTGCACGTTTGGTTGGAATCCGGCAGGAGGGGTATCTCTGCCGGATGGTACCGTCCAAGGAGGGACCAGGAACACGTGCAGCTGCATGACGTCACGGGCAGGTGTAAAGTGCGCGAGCTCTGAGTTGCTGCGCAGGTGCTGCGCATGAAAAAAAAAAAAAGAAACAAGCCTCACTTTCGGGTGCACAGGATTCCTGGGCAAAGGGTGGAAGACCCCCTTGACCCTGGGCACAGGATGAAAACTGGTTAGGGGGAAGGGTTAGCTTAGTTAGACCGACTCCATGGGGCAGGGGTAAGTCCTCATGGAGTCCGTGGAATGGATTAGTTCGAGGGATGATAGCGAGATTTAGGTTGGGAAATAAAATGGGATTATTTTGGAGACAGTGACAGACTTGTGAATGTGTAGTGGGGACGTAGCTTAGCTACGTAGGTTAAATGGAACGTGCTACTCGTTTAAGGGACGACGTGGGAGCACGAGTTAGTTAGGGGATGTAGTTAGGAGGATGGCAGAGTTCAGCGGTGTGTGTGTTGAAGAGTTGAGAGGTGAGTACTTGTTGAGTGAGTGAGGCCAGCGGGTCTGTGTGAGTGGAGCGAATGGGGAATGCATGGTGCGATGAGTGATTGGGGGGAGGAGTGACTCCCGCCCAAGGGACCCCGGGGTCAGTGTAGAGTGAGTTAGCTGGGTTAGTCAAATTGAAAAATGGAAGTCGTTTTGTTGTTGGTGGGAGTGTAGGCTCGAAACCCATTTGGAGGGGTGCAGGAGCCCTGTTGACGGGCTTGGGAGCGTGGCTGCGAAAGGTGAGTATCGCTGAGTGGGTACCCCGGGCACCAGGCTAGTCGGCCGCGGTAGGCCAAGGGCCCATGGGGGGGCCGGGATAGAGTAGTGGGCACGGGTGCGCCTGCTTGGTGCGGGGGCCCGGGGCGCCATTAGCCGCGTGGGCAGTGTTGTGGGCACGGGTGACCCTCGGAAAGGGGCCCGGGAGGCCGGCCTGCCACGTGTGCGTTTCAGGGGAGGTGCCATGGGGGGCACTCCCCGGTGTTAGGGAGCTGGTAGGCTCGGAGGCAGTGTAGTGCCCGGGGGTGCCATAGCGGGAGATTCGGCAGAGGGTCGTGCCTGCCAAAGGGAGCCACGTGTCCCAGCCAGGAGACCGTGTGAGGGCACGGAGAGAAAATTGGGGGGCGAGGCCCGAAATTGTGAGGACACCAACACAGGCGACGGGAATCTGGGTTGTTAGAACCAATAGTTTAAGCGAGAGGCGCTTGTTGAAAGCCCCGGGGTAGTTTAACAGTTAAATGGTTAGGGTAGATTAGGAGATGTACCCCTCCGCACCATCCATCCCCTCGCTCTCGTTGTGGGCCGCTGGACCCACTTTGGGTTAGATCGCCGAACTCTGGGGAGGCCATTCTGAGGCTTCGTTGGGCCTCGACACAGGACGCTAGCTCTCCCTTATTCCCCTCCGGGAAGGGAACGTAGGGGTTGGGAGTAGGCTGGGTGACAGGATAGGTTAGCCGAACAAGGACAATAAAGGGGGTTAGGGGACGATTTATAGTGGGGGAGTAGAAATAAAAACAACAAAAAAATAAGTTGGGGCTAAATTGGTTTTTCACAAATTAAGGGAGTGGGTATGTACAGTGACAGGCAAAGGCGATAGGTGGGAGGGAGACAGGGAGGTAGGTCCGAGCCCGCCTTCCGAGTGGCCAGCACCACCGCACCCCCTCCACCAACCTCCACTGAACGGCAAAGGCTGGCCAGCTTCATCAGCTGGCTGTTTTTCTTCAAGGCCTGTGCCGGCCAACTTCATCGGCAGCTGTTGTTTTGCTGCGAGGCCTGTGCCGGCTGGATCGTCTGCAGCTGCTGTGCTGCAAGGCCTGTGCCGGCCCACTTCATCTGCCGGCTGGCTGTTTTTTTTCTTCAAGGCCTGTGCCGGCCAGTTCATCTGCCGGCTGTGTTTGCCTACAGCGGCCTTCTTCTGCGGGCTGTGTTTGCCTGCTGCCTTTGCCATGCCATGCCCACTGCCCCTGTTCACCAGCCCCCGTTCAATTTTTGCTTTGCCCCCCCCCCTGTTCATTTCCATGTGCGCCAGGATCCGCAAGGCAACAGTTTGCAAGCTGCAAGAACTGCCCTGTTGGCAGCTACAACACGGGCCTGCAGTGGCAGCCCATGCACCGTGTTTTGCGTCCATCCATTCATCCATTCATTCGTTGTGCTCATTGCGTGTGCCACTTGAGCTGGCACGGAGACTGCGTTTGTGCAGCCCATGCACCGTTGTGGTTCACTGCGTTCAGTTCAAAAGGGAAGGCCTTGGACTGCGTGTGAGCAGCCAGCCACGTTCCCTGTCACCTGCATTGTTTTGAGCCAGAGACTGCATGTGGGCAGCCTGGCTCCCTGCTAACTGCTTTTCTTTTGCAGAGTTCAATGATCCTGGGCCATGGTTTAGTGTAAAATTTGTAAGTTAAGGTTAAGATGTACTGTAAATATGAGTGCGCCCCCCGGCATGTCTGTCTAGCGCCGGCAATTTTATTTAAGTCGTCCGTGTGAGTGAGTTTGTTTAGATAGTTACGCAGCCCTCAGGTTATTTATTTTGGGGACACGAATACCATGAATGTCGCACTCAGGGATCCGTAGGTAAAATGTACTAGGGGAAAACTACACATGATGGCACACGAAAATTTGACGACTCGGGACGAGTCTGTAAAAAGGGGAGGGGGTAGTGTTGTGGTTACCAAATTCGCAAACCACCATTCAGGTCCCTTAGGTGAGGTATCTCGGTAAGTACATGTGTAGTTAGGTCCAAACCCATTGTCTAGTGGGAATACATGTCATTTATGCGAGCTGCGACTCTTCAGGATAGCCGTTTTTCTTTTACTATCTTTATTTTGGACCAACCGCCATGATTACCACCACAACCACAACATCAACCACCAACCACAACGCCGCTTCACCACAACCGCCACGACCTTCCCGTCACACCTCGCAACCGTAGCATCGCCACCGTTCTTGCCCCGCTGTGGGTACCGGTGTTGGACTCGTGCAGGGCGCACGTCGAACAGCGTGTACAAAATCACGGATTTTGTGCTTCAAAAAACGGATCAAAAATGACACACGCCCACTTTTTGCCGTCCAATCGGTGAGCGAGGGGCGATTTGGCCCCGCCTCCAGGACGATCGATATATGCAAATTTGTGGATCAAAAAGCCTTCACGCCCACTTTTTCTCGGGCCAATGGGGAGCGAGGTGAAAGGTCAAAGGGAGGGGGTCAAAGGCGAAGCTACGGGGGGATAAAAGGACCGTGTTCGTCAGTCAGAGTGTGTGTGGAAGTCTGGAGCCCGAAGCCTGCAGTAGCTGGAGAAGCTGAAGAGAGTCGAACGAGGAGAGCCCAAAGAAGAGTCCAGGGTGGAGAGTCCAGAGGCGGAGAGGCGGCAGCGGCGAAGGCAGACGAGGGGGTGCTCGCGACGGTGCCGGGAGCTGCACGCCCGAGGGAGGCCGGCAGCGCGACCTGGCCGAGGTGGAGACGCACACCAGGAATAATAAAGATCCTCTATACCCCGAGCATCAGCAACCCCCTCCTGTTTCCCCCCGCGCTGAGATAGTGCGACCAAGGGGGCCCCTTTCCCACCCCCTGCCAGACACTGTCCGCGAGGCCCGCGGAGTGAGGCGCCATCGCCGCTCCGCGTCTCATCACCAGACGGGTAGGCGCGACCCGGTCTCGGCCTCAGGCCCGCCTCATTCTTGAGGGTATTCTTTCCTTGGTTTTGGGTATGTGTTGTCGGCGCCGTCTGTGAAGTAGAATTGTATAAGTGTTGCCGTGTGCTCGGTAGTCGGTATTAGCTCTGCATTGTCTTCGCTTTTATATTTGCTTTTTGTGTAAATGGAATTGTGTTTTCTTTTTTTTTTGTGTGCTTTTGGTGGAATTGAATGTGTGCTTCCCGTGTGCCACGAATAAATGTGCTTTATTATTGAACTGTTCTCCCGCTTCGCTTC
Source organism: Eptatretus burgeri (assembly GCF_056783735.1). NCBI lineage: Eukaryota > Metazoa > Chordata > Myxini > Myxiniformes > Myxinidae > Eptatretus > Eptatretus burgeri. The sequence goes on from NC_140969.1 coordinate 3,017,238, forward strand.
GTCTTTTTCTCCCATTGAATCCTCATCTTGCTTCACGTAAAGGGTTGGTAGTGGGCTGAGTACGCCCGATAATTAATCGAACCGTCGAGGTCGACGATAACACCGCTCGGTTATTCTGATAGTACGGAACGGGTCGCTTAAGTGGCCCGTGTCCGAAGTCGACCTGCGGCGAGGTGCGATCGCCCGGTCTACCCTCCGCGTGGGTACTTAGGTAGGTCGAATTTGGCGAGCAACCCTATCCCACGCGGGGGCTGATTGGCTCGATCGCGGTGAGACCGAAAGGTCCACCCGTGACTGGTTCCCGGCGTTAGTCCGAGAGGGTCACGACTGGATTGTCCGTCCGGTGGGCGACGTGCCGCGATTCGAGTTACGTGGCCGTCAGCACGCCGGCGGGCGCGAATCCGCAACAATATGTATCTAATGTGTGGGGATTGGGGGTTGGAGTCTTACAGGGGTTGGGGGGGTTTCCAGAGCCGTGACATCACGACCTTTTTCATTACATATTAAGGAATTAATCAATTGATTTATCAAAAAATTTAAAATGCAATTTTTGCCAAGGCACTTCTTCACTTTTGTCCCCAAATTTCAACTTCCCAGGTCAAAGTATGGCGGAGATTTCACCCAGACAAACAGGAAAACAAATTAACGGAACAAAAACTGAGTACTCCCTTCCTTCGGCACTCGGCGACGACGTTGTCCATCGTCTGGATATGAAATTGGGAAGGAATGAAGTACAACAAACAACAACAAAGGACAACATGTTGGGGTTCAGAGGGGTGGAACACAAAGATGGGACAGAGTTGGGAGGAGGATGTTGAGACTTCATGGGTATGGGGGAGGTGGTTTGAAGAGTTGTGGGGGGTGGGGAGGTAGTGGGGGGGGGGGTTGAGGGTGGTCAAAACATTTTAGGAAACGTTAACTTTTATTTTGTACTCACCCAACCAAGCAAAGTAGAGGGCGACCTTCACACCAAAATATTGACGGATCTCATCAAGGGGCTGGTATTTATACCAACAACCCCAATTTGCCCAATATTTGGAGAGCATCTGATGCCGGGTTAGCCATGGTTCATTGGGCAGCATATCACATTCTTTCTGTAAAAGATAAGGACAAAAATATAGAAATATATAAATAAATATTGTCATAAAAATGGTTTGGTGGTTAATGAGATGTTCATCAATTATCTCACAAACAATGTTAGCAGGTTTTGTAATCTCCGTTAGACGTACAGGAAGCATTCTCTCATCCACACCCTTGTGACTGTCTCTTCTCCCTTTTCCCTTTGTGATTAACCCTCAAATCTCCACTCCCCCCACTCATCGTCCCTTCCCACCATACGACCACATTTTCACCACGGTACGTCCAAGTGTGCCAGGTTAAACCCCCGCATGTGTTTTGATGAGATTGTGCATCACATGTGTTATTTCAGTCCCACGAGAGCCCGTGTAGGGTGAGTGGAGAGACCACAGCACAGTCTGTCAGCATATTTGGCTTTAAAATGACGGGACGCTCACACGCGTGGAAGACGTCAGGGAGAGATGCCAGGTAGGCCAGATGAGACACGCCAAACTAGTGGAGGAGGCCTGAAGGGCCTTAAGGGACTGAAGGGCGAGCCTGTGGCGTGCCTCCGGACACTTCAGAACAGGGAAGACCATACACCCACACCACACCATCCTGTGTGCTCTCCTGTTTGTCCGATGTCCCTGCCTAAGTCTGGCATGTTAAGCGTAGTCTGTCTCCATCAGACTAAGTGCACCACCGGGTTCTTACATTATTTATCCGTCAGCTGCTTTCTCGTTCGCACACTGTGTCTCCATCCTTATTATTTGTGAAACCCGTTATTTTTAAAGTTTTTGTCGGTGTATTTTGAGCCGTGGAATCCCCCTCCAACAAAAACAGATTCCCCTGTAAAACCAGAAGCATGTGCTGAAACCCCTGTGTGGCTAAATTGATAAATCCTACACACAGCACCGTGGAATCGCCACTGTGCAGGACATCTCCGCTCCACATTTTGGGAGTTCATCTCCGGTGGTCTCTCGTCGCCCATTCCGGAGACCAAGTCAGTTCCAATATATATGTACAGTATATGTTTATGTATACATGTGTACGTAGACATGGATCAGTGACCACTGCATTTTATGGAATGAACCACTTGCCATGATGAATGTCCATGACGTCATAAAACAATGAAACCTTTTACCTCATGTAGCGGAAAATGTGCTTTGAAAACGCCCTCATCCAGAAGGCGGCTCAAGCCAACCTCGCCAAGATTCTCATCTCCATACTCCACATTGTTAAAAATCTTTTGAGTCTGAAAGCAAAGGGAAATGGATTACATTTTTGATGCACATCCAAATGGCAGCGGTTAATACACGTGAAGAACGGAGCAAGGAATATTTAAACAATTGATAAAATGTGATGTGTTGTCAATTTGGCACACTTACAATAAGAAGCCTCTCCTCTTCGTTATAATGAAAGTATGGACACAGTTCTCCCAATCTATTACACACAGAGAACACGCAATTATGACAATTCATTTAATTTATTTTTCTTTACATCCTCATCATCATCTGTGACATCCTGGCATGAACATTGTTATCAAAACATCATTTTATCTGAGTACAGCCAGATATCGTTAGCCCATCCCCCGTGCAGCGGAGACGGGGTTTGGCAATCACTTATTTGTGTGTGTGTGCACGTGTGTGTCTGTCCGGGCCATAACTTTTTTTAACATTTGAGCTTTTGTGGTCAAATTTTCAACAAAACTTTATTATGAGAATATGGAGAAAACAAATTAATAATTAATTAATCTCCATCAAAATAAAGCAACCATTGGACTTGATCCCAAACAATAATTAAAACTATGAATGCTCAAAAATTAATGAACCTTATCCATCTAATATGATGAAGATATCACAGTTCTGGCTCGAAATAGCTCAAGGCTGTGTTACTCGTCTTGGATCTTATGGATCACTCAATGTGCTTTTGTTTCATGATGTCGAAACAATAAGTAGTACCTACGCACCATCTTAAGGCATTGCTACGGCTGTGTGTCTGCTTGAAGTCTGTGTGCACGAAGCCATCTGATGTTGACAAATGTGATGTCCTAAATGCCCTTCAGTACAATCTTCTTTATCGGTAAACAGAAAGACCGGCTCTGCTCGAGGCATGAACGCCACCTCGAGGATGAGATGTGCGAGAAACCATGTTCTTGGGGCATTTGGTTGTGCTAGTCTTTAACAATCTTGATTTGTTATTTCAAGTTTTTGCCATCATCAATTTACACATACCTGGCTTTCCCTTTGATCGAAGAATGAATCACACTTTTTGGTGTTCAATGACTCCCAGGAGTTAACATTGCTTAGAGCAGTTTAGTTAGCTCCATAAGGAATGTCTTAGACTTAGAGTAAGTGTAAAGTAATTAATTGTGACACGAGATATGCATCGTTACATGTATGGACAAACGATGTCCACCCTCCCTAATGTGTGTGTAAAAACTTCAAACCCTTTAAACCTGATTCAACGTTCTCTCCTCTGTAATCTTTCTTTTATATTATTTTGTAGCATCTGGGTCTGGGTAGGTCGTTAGGCACCAATTTAGGTGCAGAAACTACTTCACGCCTGCTTGAGAGGGAAGGGAAGGGACCTTGCCGAGTGACAATTTGCGAGGGGCGGTCCTTTCCCCATCAAACAGGGCCCTCAGTCAATGGCGAGTGAGGGGGGGGGAGTGCGAAGCATGTCACAGCTAGCAGTGGGAGCCAAACATTATGGGAGCCACCCACCCAAAGAATAACAATGAAACACTCACTCGTGTTGTCCTTCTTTTGGAATATTTTGATCCAATATGTTTGGAATCTTCATCCGTTGCAGCAAGATCCTGCTTTCATGGAGGTCTTTGCAACTGCAGTTCTGCAGGAAATAAAATGAAAAGGTAAAATTATCATCTTCAAAATCCCCTTGTTTAAAATCTGCGAATAATCATTTCAAATTAAAATCAGGTACCCTGGAATTACCATTTGTAAAAAGGGAAGGGAAGAATAAAATGTTCAAGGCTTGCACCATAATATGCTGGATCTGGAATGGTGATGGTGCCATGTCATTTAAAAGTTGCGAGGGCTGAACACCTGTCTTTAGAAAATGTATTTGTTTGGGGGGGGGGGAGAGGCGGTTAGGGATAATGTTATGTTTGTGGGGTGGATGGAGGAATTTCAGAGGAAAGATATGATGGTATAGAGTAGCGTGGTCCATGGACGTGTCGGAGATACCTCGATGTAAATTAAGTCGGGAAACATTGAGCTTAAGTATAACGTGTCACCACACGGGAGGGGGTGAGTGCTGTGTTAATTCGGAAGGGATTAAGGATAATTTCCCCCAGCATGTAATTGCCCCCTGTGACCTTTTCCAATATTTTTTGCATTTTCAAGACCGGCGATAAAAAGGAATCACGTCCTTAAAACAACAACCAAGCTGCAAGTCCAAGCAGGCAGAAAGCCCCACCTCCAGGAATGACGGCTGGTGAACTATGCCCCTGGAGTGGATGATTAATGGGTGTGACATTTGTAGGAGGAGGAAGAGCACATCTCTGGAACATTGGGAAGCCCCCCTTTGTATGAGGAGAGAACAAGGTCGTGCTGTTTTGTGGCGAATGGACCCAGTTTGGGATAGAATCAGTGGTCGGAACACGACCAGAGAGAAGAAACAAAAGCGAGTGAGGCAGAAGGTTCAGCAGAGACAGGAGGATTGAGACAGGATCGGTGTTCTGGAGGAGGACGAGGAGGACACAGTGGTGGGAGGACATGATCGAGTAAGGGGGGTCTCGCTGGCTGGCTACGTCTGGACACGACGAAATACAGAAACACTATTCTCGTGTCGTGCTGTGAATTTGCCCGCGTGACGGGGCAAGACGCGAGTTCTTGACTGTTGGGCTGCATCGTGTGAGACGTTCCTCGAAACCTGGTGTTGTACCATTCTGGGTGAGTGAGCCCGGCATTCTGCAGAGGAGCGGCATCGACCGCCCCAATCATGAGGAGGAACATTCATGACAGCTTGTGGCCTCTCTTGACGAAGGGACCATCCGCACAAATTAATTCCCCGATGCCTCCCACAATGAGAGCGGCCTGGCGCCATTTGGGCACATTTTCCCACACAGTGACAAAGCGGTTTGGTGACTTTCAAGAAACCGAAGCTTACTTCTGGACCCGAAGGTCAGTGCCGAAATAAAGGTGGGATCTTTTCTGTTTTATTCTGGACCCGAAGGTCAGTGCCGAAATAAAGGAGGGGTCTTTTTCTGTTTTATTCTGGACCCGAAGGTCAGTGCCGAAATAAAGGAGGGATCTTTTCTGTTTTATTCTGGACCTGAAGGTCAGTGTCGAAATAAAGGAGGGATCTTTTCTGTTTTATTCTGGACCTGAAGGTCAGTGCCGAAATAAAGGAGGGGTCTTTTCTGTTTTATTCTGGACCCAAAGGTCAGTGCCGAAATAAAGGTGGGATCTTTTCTGTTTTATTCTGGACCTGAAGGTCAGTGTCGAAATAAAGGAGGGATCTTTTCTGTTTTATTCTGGACCTGAAGGTCAGTGCCGAAATAAAGGAGGGGTCTTTTCTGTTTTATTCTGGACCCGAAGGTCAGTGCCGAAATAAAGGAGGGGTCTTTTCTGTTTTATTCTGGACCTGAAGGTCAGTGTCGAAATAAAGGAGGGATATTTTCTGTTTTATTCTGGACCTGAAGGTCAGTGCCGAAATAAAGGAGGGGTCTTTTCTGTTTTATTCTGGACCTGAAGGTCAGTGCCGAAATAAAGGAGGGGTCTTTTCTGTTTTATTCTGGACCTGAAGGTCAGTGCCGAAATAAAGGAGGGGTCTTTTCTGTTTTATTCTGGACCTGAAGGTCAGTGCCGAAATAAAGGAGGGATCTTTTCTGTTTTATTCTGGACCCGAAGGTCAGTGCTGAAATAAAGGAGGGATCTTTTCTGTTTTATTCTGTCCCCTTGTTTGTATCTGAGCCTGCGTGGAGGTTCCTCAAAATTAGATTTAGGTTCCCTCGCGTCTTGATTTATTTCCATGATAACTGTTGATTTTCTGTTTATTAAATCATTATTTATTCAATTTGCCGGTGTCTGTGTATCTGTTGTGGGTTTGAGTACAACCCTTGTGTCTCCGTCCTTTGCTGCCCTTTCCTTCCTGCGTGCACCATGATCTCCGAGAATCTCAGCTGTGAGCCTCCAAGAGAACTGTTTGACCATCCGTCCAGGTCGGGGAAAACCCACTGGACACGACAATACCTTCTCTGGTTTGTTGTCTTCATGTTTGTATACAAATTGGTTTCGTTTGTCTGTTGAACTTTTCACGGACTGAGCCAAACCTACTGTTGTCATTCTGTGCATTTTGGTTGAGTTCCACCAGGCCGCCACCTTCTCCTTTCTCACCAGGTACATTCTCAGGATGCATTGATTTTTATGGAACATTTTGTGGATTGTGGCGAGTTTCCTTGTTTTGACATCTAGTTTTCTGATTTCCGTTTTTGGCCAGTTTACTGTTCCACACTAGTGTTTGAACACTGGTACTGCTGGTTGGTTCACGGCTTTGATGATGTTCCTTGGAAAAAGGTATATTTTCAGGATCAGCCTCGTTCTACGCAGGTATTCTTTGTCATTGTTTTGCGCATTTTTAACGACATATTTGGTGGCCCTCCTCTACTCCAAGGTGTTTGTAAGATGTTTCCTTGTCTATCTACTGGATTGTTGTGTCTCGGTAGATTTTTGTTGTTTTTTGTCCGTTTTTGTTGGTCTACCTTACACGAATGTGCACTTGGCAGACTTATCTAGGGAAACTCCATTTGGATGTCGTCGGAGTACCGTTCCACTCATTTCAGTCGTTCGATGCGAAGACCTTTTTTTCCCATTTGAACTTTTGTCATCGTAACATTTTTGTCGTTTCGAAAAAAGATGAGCATTAAATCTTTTTATAAACAAGTTTTGTCAGACATTTTTGTGGCTTCTGCAGCAATGCTACAAGTTTGCCGCTGTACGTTGGGAGCTGCTCTGGGTGTGGGCTGTTTAAGACTCTGCATTTATGGGCAATTTGGGAAAGGATCCTCTGTACAGGTCAGTGTGGGATTCGAGACATCGATTTGTCTGACTCCTGCTTCATTCCGCAATGTTGGTACGAACAGTGCTGTGCACCAGTCGGTAACAGGAAACACAACTGGCCAACTGGGCAGAAATGATTGGCTGCCTGGATATCTCCTTGCCTGCCGACGGGGCACATCGAAAGCTAAGGTACACCCCAAATTGAGGGGTACAATGAAACCACCCCCCAAATGAAACACCACACTCGGTCATGGAACCAATCAAGCACCCCTGGATTGGTGAGTGATTAAGATGGATAGCTAGGATATTCATTGATCAGGAAACAAGAATTGTACTACATTGTCGGTTTTGTAAATAATAAAGTCTGTTTAACAATTGGCTTCAGTAAGCAATAACTGTTATTGAATCATATCCTCATCCTTCCCAAACACACACACACACACACACACACACACACACACACACACACACACACACACACACACACACACACACACACACACACACACACACACACACACACACACACACACGATTGCAAAACCCCATCTCCCCCACTAATAAAAAGGTGAAATTTGAACCACCGACCTAGTTTACTTATTGAGACACCAAGAACAAGAAAGAACCACAATGTTGATTTGTTGAAATCTCCCAACTTGTTGTTGTAACCCAACCACCATTGGATGTTTTTTTATTATTATAGGGGTGAGTTGGGGTTCTGGCTCTCACATTCACGTGCACCGCATGAGCATGTAACACCTCACCTTGATTGGAATGTCCATGTTTAGTTTCTCCTGGTAATATGCCAACACTTGTAGTGGGATGTAGATGATGCAGTAGTGTGTTTGCACATCATTGCTGGAAGTGCAATCCTGCAAAATGAATATAGTTAGTTACACAATGCTCAAAATGTTTCAGGACGATGGAGGTTTAAGGACGTTTGCTATATGCTTAGTAATCCCGGATCAGTCCTTGATAAACTACATGACAGCTTCACGTGAGTTGTTTCTTAATGAGTTAACTTTTGGCCCAATCATCATTCACAAAAGATGAGTGGCCAACTCAAGATACAGCAAGCTGCACAAACTAACTATTTCTTGAATGACCAACCACCTTAGGAGAGTCTACCTGGTTTGTTCCATGAGGCTCTTGGTGACCAAAAGATGGTGACATCATCCAACATTTTCCTGTGAGTTTTTGGTCTCGTTATCCCCCGATGGACGACGTCTGAAATTGGGGCGCATGGATTGGATCTCGTCGGTCCATGCGTCCATCCGCAGCCATACCTTGGACATGTCTGGACTGATTTTGTTTAAACTTAGCACAAAGACAACATACGATGGTCTACATAAGCACACCATTGTGTTTTGCGATCCAAGATGGCCGACTGGCAGCCATTATCGTTGGAAAACCCCGATGTTGAACAGGTCCTCAACCACTTCTCGGACATGCATTTACCAATGTTGTTCAAACTTGGCACACAGATAATGAATGATGGCTTACATTAGGACTTCATTGCTTTTTGAGATCTTATCCAAGATGACCAACTGGCAACCATTTTGTTACTTTAACGTGTGCCCACAACCATTTTGTTACTTAAACGTGTGCCCACAACCATTTTGTTACTTTAACGTGTGAAAACAACCATTTTGTTTCTTAAACGTGTGAAAACAACCATTTTGTTACTTTAACGTGTGCCCACAACCATTTTGTTACTTAAACGTGTGCCCACAACCATTTTGTTACTTTAACGTGTGAAAACAACCATTTTGTTTCTTAAACGTGTGCCCACAACCATTTTGTTTCTTAAACGTGTGCCCACAACCATTTTGTAACTTAAACGTGTGCCCACAACCATTTTGTTACTTTAATGTATGAAAACAACCATTTTGTTACTTTAACGTGTGAAAACAACCATTTTGTTTCTTAAACGTGTGAAAACAACCATTTTGTTACTTTAACGTGTGAAAACAACCATTTTGTTTCTTAAACGTGTGCCCACAACCATTTTGTAACTTTAACGTGTGCCCACAACCATTTTGTTACTTTAACGTGTGCCCACAACCATTTTGTAACTTAAACGTGTGCCCACAACCATTTTGTTACTTTAACGTGTGAAAACAACCATTTTGTCACTTAAACGTGTGAAAACAACCATTTTGTTACTTAAACGTGTGAAAACAACCATTTTGTTACTTAAACGTGTGCCCACAACCATTTTGTAACTTTAACGTGTGCCCACAACCATTTTGTTACTTAAAAGTGTGAAAACAACCATTTTGATACTTTAACGTGTGAAAACAATCATTTTGTTACTTTAACGTGTGAAAACAACCATTTTGTAACTTAAACGTGTGAAAACAACCATTTTGTTACTTAAACGTGTGAAAACAACCATTTTGTTATTTTAACGTGTGAAAACAACCATTTTGTTACTTTAACGTGTGCCCACAACCATTTTGTTACTTAAACGTGTGCCCACAACCATTTTGTTACTTTAACGTGTGAAAACAACCATTTTGTTACTTTAACGTGTGCCCACAACCATTTTGTTATTTTAACGTGTGAAAACAACCATTTTGTTACTTTAACGTGTGCCCACAACCATTTTGTTACTTAAACGTGTGCCCACAACCATTTTGTTACTTTAACGTGTGAAAACAACCATTTTGTTTCTTAAACGTGTGCCCACAACCATTTTGTAACTTAAACGTGTGCCCACAACCATTTTGTTACTTTAATGTATGAAAACAACCATTTTGTTACTTTAACGTGTGAAAACAACCATTTTGTTTCTTAAACGTGTGAAAACAACCATTTTGTTACTTTAATGTGTGAAAACAACCATTTTGTTTCTTAAACGTGTGCCCACAACCATTTTGTAACTTTAACGTGTGCCCACAACCATTTTGTAACTTTAACGTGTGCCCACAACCATTTTGTTACTTTAACGTGTGCCCACAACCATTTTGTTACTTAAACGTGTGCCCACAACCATTTTGTTACTTTAACGTGTGCCCACAACCATTTTGTTACTTTAACGTGTGCCCACAACCATTTTGTTACTTTAACGTGTGCCCACAACCATTTTGTTACTTTAACGTGTGCCCACAACCATTTTGTTACTTTAACGTGTGCCCACAACCATTTTGTTACTTTAACGTGTGAAAACAATCATTTTGTTACTTTAACGTGTGCCCACAACCATTTTGTTACTTTAACGTGTGAAAACAATCATTTTGTTACTTAAACGTGTGAAAACAACCATTTTGTTACTTTAATGTGTGAAAACAACCATTTTGTTTCTTAAACGTGTGCCCACAACCATTTTGTAACTTTAACGTGTGCCCACAACCATTTTGTTACTTTAACGTGTGCCCACAACCATTTTGTTACTTAAACGTGTGCCCACAACCATTTTGTTACTTTAACGTGTGCCCACAACCATTTTGTTACTTAAACGTGTGCCCACAACCATTTTGTTACTTTAACGTGTGCCCACAACCATTTTGTTACTTTAACGTGTGAAAACAACCATTTTGTTACTTTAACGTGTGAAAACAACCATTTTGTTACTTTAACGTGTGCCCACAACCATTTTGTTACTTTAACGTGTGAAAACAATCATTTTGTTACTTTAACGTGTGCCCACAACCATTTTGTTACTTTAACGTGTGAAAACAATCATTTTGTTACTTAAACGTGTGCCCACAACCATTTTGTTAGTTTAACGTGTGCCCACAACCATTTTGTTACTTTAACGTGTGCCCACAACCATTTTGTTACTTTAACGTGTGCCCACAACCATTTCTCAGACATGCATAGTCCCATTTTATTCAAACTTGGCAAAAGCACACTACACAATGGCATACGCATGCCACTCCCTTTATTTTGCGATCTGATCAAAGATGGCCGACTGGTCGACTGGTGACCATTTTAGTTGTAAAAAACCCGGGATTGAACATGTCCTCAACCATTTCTTGGAGATGTATTTCCTGATCTTGTTCTATTTTTTTTTTACATACCTATACCATGAAGCATCTTTCATGAAAATGTTTAAAAATCCTGATTATTCATCAATTTCACCCCCACCACCTTTAAGTTGAGTTTACAAAAACTGATCAGACAGAATTTTCAACTGAATAATAATTTTCTGTTGTCTCCAGTTATATAATTTATTTTATACATTAATAAATAAATCTTAATATATGTTCTACTGTTTGTGTAATTCACTGCATCTACCCCAAAATTTATGAATATTGAATCTCTTGTGTACGAAATTTGCATTCCCAATCAAAAACATCATAGTGTCACGTGACTGACGATCTTACACAATATCACAAGGTGAACCAGATCATTAATATTCATGACCGAACAACCCAATCGTATGCAATTGTCCATGTCACATGACCATTCAAGTTAGTTGTGCACACACATTTAAAATCTTGTAAATATGGCGAGCCCTTCAACTCCGGACAGTAAAATTACTAAAACCACGGGGGCTCTGACGCTTTATGTCTTTTTCTCCTTGTTATAATTACAAGATGCTCCTCCATGAGTCTTCAACAACTGTCAAAATAAAATATGCAACTACAAGAACCACTTCAACAGAGAAGATCTTGAGCATGGTGGAAGGGTGTTTGAAATATTGAAGTTCTGTGATCGTTTTTTGTCACCTCCAGTTAAAGTCACAACATTTAAAATCATGATGTGATTACCTTCCAATTTCATTTTATAACATCATATAGTGCAATGGCTGATTAGCAATGATTAATTAATAATAATCTCTGAGGACCTATCATTGTCCAATTAACCCCACTGTAACAATCCACTTCTTCTGAATTAAACAGTTCCTCAAAGTAGCAAAATCACTGGGCGGCCATTTTTGTAAGATGGCTGCCATAGTCACCGTGGGCCAAATCAGCAATGCCCCAATTACATACAGATCTGATCCACACATATTTGTCTATCTCTGTGTCAAATCTGGTGCTTTTATCACAAAAGGCACAATGGGTTTGCTATCTGTTCTGTTCTTGCGTTTTGCAGCTTGGCTGCCGGGGTCGCCATCATTTCTTGAAAGCGTGGCTGTGCCGCTGATGCTGTGCCCCTCCACGAGTACACTGCGATTCATTTTGCCAACCTCGGAAAGCTGGCAGGCTGAGTCAACCCCACCTGCTGTTAATTCAGCAGCCAACGGGGCTCAAACTCAGGATCCCAAGATCCGAAGCCAACCACCTGAACCGTTACACCAACACCAGACTTGGGTTTTCCAGGACTTCCCACCATACTGCTTCTTTTGCTTGTTACTGGAAAGACTTTTACAAGAGTATTTGAATCTCACCAATTTTACTTTGACACCCAAACTTCGGAGACAGTCGATGAATCCCTGTCGTTTGGCTTCTTTCTCCTCATCAAATGGTTTTCCAGTTGTCCACACGAGAACACCATCTGTTTGGTTGACATTGGTTTAAAGTCAATTGGGTAATTATAATATCACTGGTTTAAATGGCACATTCAAAAAATACAAACTTCTACAAAAGGCAAATCTGCTCAACATCCGAGCATCGCAGTGCGTACACCCCATGTTTATGATTACAACAACAACAACAACAACAACATTTTACAATACCAAGAGAAGGAATTCCACCACAACCACAGCTCCATGACACGTGGGTGTATTCTGTAGTTTGTATTTTGGATTGTTTATTTTGGCCTCTTTATCCATCGCTTTGAGATAGAAACCACACAGGTGGACCATTATAGGACTTGATAATTAAATAATGAAAAGCATGTCCAGGGTTGTGTGACAGAGAAAGAAACCACACAGGTGGACCATTATAGGACTTGATAATTAAATAATGAAAAAGCATGTCCAGGGTTGTGTGACAGAGAAAGAAACCACACAGGTGGACCATTATAGGACTTGATAATTAAATAATGAAAAAGCATGTCCAGGGTTGTGTGATTGAGATAGAAACCACACAGGTGGACCATTATGACACTTGATAATTAAATAATGAAAAAGCATGTCCTGGGTTGTGTGACTGAGATAGAAACCACACCGGTGGAGCATTATAGGACTTGATAATTAAATAATGAAAAGCATGTCCAGGGTTGTGTGATTGAGATAGAAACCACACAGGTGGACCATTATAGGACTTGATAATTAAATAATGAAAAGCATGTCCAGGGTTGTGTGATTGAGATAAAAACCACACAGGTGGACCATTATGAGACTTGATAATTAAATAATGAAAAAGCATGTCCTGGGTTGTGTGATTGAGATAAAAACCACACAGGTGGACCATTATGACACTTGATAATTAAATAATGAAAAAGCATGTCCTGGGTTGTGTGATTGAGATAGAAACCACACAGGTGGACCATTATGACACTTGATAATTAAATAATGAAAAAGCATGTCCTGGGTTGTGTGATTGAGATAGAAACCACACAGGTGGACCATTATGAGACTTGATAATTAAATAATGAAAAAGCATGTCCAGGGTTGTGCGACTGAGATAGAAACCACACAGGTGGACCATTATGAGACTTGATAATTAAATAATGAAAAAGCATGTCCAGGGTTGTGCGACTGAGATAGAAACCACACAGGTGGACCATTATGAGACTTGATAATTAAATAATGAAAAAGCATGTCCAGGGTTGTGTGACTGAGATAGAAACAACACAGGTGGACCATTATGAGACTTGATAATTAAATAATGAAAAAGCATGTCCAGGGTTGTGTGATTGAGATAGAAACCACACAGGTGGACCATTATGAGACTTGATTATTAAATAATGAAAACGCATGTCCAGGGTTGTGTGACTGAGATAGAAACCACACAGGTGGACCATTATGACACTTGATTATTAAATAATGAATGGCTTGATACCTTCCATTGGCTGTTGTCATGAGTTATGTCACTGTGATTGGAAGAAGGCCCACAGTGAAGAATTGGACTGTTTTGTGTGTCAGTCATCCCTTGTGTCAGCACACTGTGACCCCAGGTTAAGGTGTTCCAACATGGCTAATAGCACAGTGTGTTTCACAATTATCATCAAGTCGTGAAAAATGTTAAATTAAATTAACATTGCCTTTTGAGTGAAGGACAAAGTCCCCGATTGTACCCCACCAGGTGTTCGAGCTCCATGAAGGTGGACCGTATTGATACCGGTCACCTGACCATTGTGAAGTGTTTGATTAAAAATCTCACTGCACACTCCTCCACAAGGGTGGGATGACTGACTGTGTCTGATCTGTGGATTTCACTTTCAGTTTGAAAAAATCACAATATTAATAATTTTAACAGAAAACGGTTCTGAATGTGAACTCACCGGTTATTTCCGCCTCGTGGTCTCCCACGAAGGTAAGATCCCGAGACATCTTCGAACTGTGAGAACAAGACCACAGGGACATTGTTTTCCCATCATTGTAAATGTTTTCAACAATTACAGTAACAAAACACTTTATTGAGGTTTCACACAATCCTTTTACATTCAGTTGAACGAGTCACAAATGAACATTTTAAATGATCTTCGAGCGAGTCTGTGTCTCTAATCAAACATTGGTGTTTTCATTGTAATCAGAAAGGGAGAGTTAGATTTTCTTACCCCCCCCCTACTGAAACCACCACCCGACTCCTTTACAAACAAACAAACTGATTACCTCCACCACCGAAGGTGCAACAACCTTATGTTTTCAGCCCTGTCTGTCTGTTTGTCTGTGTGTCTGCCTGTCTGCCTGTCTGTATGGCTGTCTGTCTGCCTGCCTGTCTCTATTCCTGTCTGTATGCCTGTCTGCCTGTCTGTATGGCTGTCTGTCTGCCTGCCTGTCTCTATTCCTGTCTGCCTGCCTGCCTGTCTGTATTCCTGCCTGTCTGTCTGCCTGCCTGTCTGCCTATGTGTCTGTCTGCCTGCCTGTCTGTCTGCCACACGATTTTTGAAGCGATCGTTGTGACTGTTTTTTGTGTGTGTTGGTGACCGGCCAAGGACAGCAACGGATCATTTTGGTGAAGATCCGGATCCGGATCCGGATCCGAGAATTTTTTCACTGGTTCTTCCCCGTTGAGAGATGGGACGAAACCGATGACATCGCAGCAAATCTTAAAAAGGTTGTGGATGGATTGGGATGGAACTCGGTGGACACGTTGGGCGAGTGATGAGGACCAATCGATTCGATTTTGGAGGTTCGAATCCAGATCAGACCTTTCACCGAGTTACAAAAGGTAAACTGTTTACCTGGTGAAGGTATGCGCTCCACCGAGTGCCGGTCCAGTTGACAAAGACACGATCTCTCAACAACCAGGAGGAACACCACCATTTTCCTTGGTTTCACTGATGGTAACTACAAACACCCAGTCCCTCCCATTGAGGGAAACAGAGGGAATCTACAGGTTGGACGAAGTTCTGTCCCAACTTCGAGCCTTTAATAGTTCGTACAAACTACCAGTGAGCCTCGGTGTTGTAATGGTGAGAACGTCCACTCTGAGCCTGCAGGACTATGGTTCGAACTTCGAACCGACTTATCGACAGCACTGTCACCAACGAACAAATCACAGATTCCTGCCCCATCATGTGCGGGGGCACTGCATCAGCGACACAGCCACCCCGAGCAACGAATGATGGAACCAGCAGGCTGAATTCAGCGCCAATGTCCAATATCTATCAACTCCCAACTGAGATGGTCGGACATGAGGAGAGACCCGTACGAACAACGTTTGTCCTCGTCACGTGTTCCACACAGTTAATTATCAATACTCACAGGTAACCGTGTGTGACGGGCTTGGGGGACAGTCGTTAAGTAGTAAATGCTGAGTTAAACAAACGTCCTAAACTCATGGACTTAGTTAAGTGAAGCACGTTGTCCGGGACCCGCCGTCGGTTTGCCGCCGATTGTGACGTCATCGATTCCCTCAGTTAAGCGAAGCACGTCGTCCGGGACCCGCCGTCGGTTTGCCGCCGAACGCCGCCGATTGTGACGTCATCGATTCCCTCTTTGAAGATTCTATCTATATTCGATTTTTTGAATCCGCCATCACCTGCGTAAATACATGGAACACATAATGTGAAGATTTCGGAAGAATGAACGGAATATGTTCGGAGAAAAGTGTGTTCGAAGTTCCAGGCTTTAATTATTTATATACAAACCGTGAGAACAAACACTCGGTTTGAATCCCGTGAACGTTTTCACTCACCTCCGATGTATTCCCACGGTTTCCCCAAGTGGAAATCCCCTTGATGAACGTACTAACGAGCACACACCTCCACGGTGCACGAAATTCAAGGCAGCAACAAAGCACGCAGCCTGGAACAATGACACAACAATGGAAGGGTTCCGTTTCCGGTGAGGCGTTTGTTTGTTTGTTGCTAGGTTACCGTTTTCGGTGAGACGTTTGTTTGTTTGTTGCTAGGTTACCGTTTCGGCGTTTGTTTGTTTGCTTGTTGAGAGGTTACCGTTTCCAGTGAGACGCTTGTTTGTTTGTTTGTTGCTAGGTTACCGTTTCGGCGTTTGTTTGTTTGCTTGTTGAGAGGTTACCGTTTCCAGTGAGACGTTTGTTTGTTTGTTTGTTGCTAGGTTACCGTTTCGAAATTGCACAATTTTTTCTGAACATCTCCAGATCGTCTTGAAATACTCCGTGAACAAACAATCTTCTTGTTCTTCTTTTCATTCCAGGACACAATTGTTCCCAGGTTCTTGTGTGATGGCTGGAGGGAGTTTTTAGCTCAAATCTTTCACAAACCGACTGGCCAGGCCTGACACTCGACTGTATGGAGTCAATTGCCCGAATTTGTTTATGATGCCGGCGATAGCTTGCTGACGCTTCACGAAGGACTTCTTTTGATCAGTAAGGTCTACCATCGAATGTCCAGAAACGGGACATCCGTAATTTACATCCATCCGAGCGAAACGGCACACATTGATGAATCACCGGAGTGATCACCCCACTCGGATTGTACCTGAGTGAATGTATCGGATTGATGACCCCACTCGGATTGTACCTGAGTGAATGTGTCGAATTGATGACCCCACTCAGATTGTACTTGAGTAAATGTGTCAGAATGATGACCTCACTCGGATTGTACCTGATTAAATGTGTCGGAGTGGTGACCCCACTCGGATTGTACCTGATTAAATGTGTCGGAGTGGTGACCCCACTCAGATTGTACTTGAGTAAATGTGTCAGAATGATGACCCCACTCGGATTGTACCTGAGTAAATGTGTCGGAGTGATGACCCCACTCGGATTGTACCTGAGTAAATGTGTCGGAGTGATGACCCCACTCGGATTGTACTTGAGTAAATGTGTCGGAATGATGACCTCACTCGGATTGTACCTGAGTAAATGTGTCGAAGTGGTGACCCCACTCGGATTGTACCTGATTAAATGTGTCGGAGTGATGACCCCACTCGGATTGTACCTGAGTAAATGTGTCGGAGTGATGACCCCACTCGGATTGTACTTGAGTAAATGTGTCGGAATGATGACCTCACTCGGATTGTACCTGAGTAAATGTGTCGAAGTGGTGACCCCACTCGGATTGTACCTGATTAAATGTGTCGGAGTGATGACCCCACTCGGATTGTACCTGATTAAATGTGTCGGAGTGATGACCCCACTCGGATTGTACCTGAGTAAATGTGTCGAAGTGGTGACCCCACTCGGATTGTACCTGATTAAATGTGTCGGAGTGGTGACCCCACTCGGATTGTACCTGAGTAAATGTGTCGGAGTGATGACCCCACTCGGATTGTACCTGATTAAATGTGTCGGAGTGATGACCCCACTCGGATTGTACTTGAGTAAATGTGTCGGAGTGATGACCTCACTCGGATTGTACCTGAGTAAATGTGTCGGAGTGATGACCTCACTCGGATTGTACCTGAGTAAATGTGTCGAAGTGGTGACCCCACTCGGATTGTACCTGATTAAATGTGTCGGAGTGGTGACCCCACTCGGATTGTACCTGAGTAAATGTGTCGGAGTGATGACCCCACTCGGATTGTACCTGATTAAATGTGTCGGAGTGATGACCCCACTCGGATTGTACTTGAGTAAATGTGTCAGAGTGATGACCTCACTCGAATTGTACCTGAGTAAATGTGTCGGAGTGGTGACCCCACTCGGATTGACCCTGAGTAAATGTGTCGGAGTGATGACCTCACTCGGATTGTACCTGAGTAAATGTGTCGGAGTGGTGACCCCACTCAGATTGTACCTGATTAAATGTGTCGGAGTGGTGACCCCACTCGGATTGTACCTGAGTAAATGTGTCGGAGTGATGACCCCACTCGGATTGACCCTGAGTAAATGTGTCGGAGTGGTGACCCCACTCGGATTGTACCTGAGTAAATGTGTCGGAGTGATGACCCCACTCGGATTGACCCTGAGTAAATGTGTCGGAGTGATGACCCCACTCGGATTGACCCTGAGTAAATGTGTCGGAGTGGTGACCCCACTGGGATTGTACATGAGTAAATGTGTCGGAGTGGTGACCCCACTCGGATTGTACCTGAGTAAATGTGTCGGAGTGATGACCCCACTCGGATTGACCCTGAGTAAATGTGTCGGAGTGGTGACCCCACTCGGATTGTACCTGAGTAAATGTGTCGGAGTGATGACCCACTCGGATTGACCCTGAGTAAATGTGTCGGAGTGATGACCCCACTCGGATTGACCCTGAGTAAATGTGTCGGAGTGGTGACCCCACTGGGATTGTACATGAGTAAATGTGTCGGAGTGGTGACCCCACTCGGATTGTCGAGGTGATGATGATGGTGATGGTGGTGATGATGGTGATGGTGGTGGTGATGATGATGATGATGATGATGATGATGAGTGTTTAGTTGCCAAGCAGCGAGCTAGCGCTTCCCAAGCCAGCCGTTCCGTACATACTCCATGGTTTTGAATGGACTCTTTGTTTGAGTGGTTCATCCCCTTCGCGAACATTCCATAAGACCCTTGGGAAGTGCACACCTCTCCCCCCCCTCCCCCCCCTCCCTCCCCACCCCCCCACACACACACAACACCCTTAACCGTGACATGCACACTCAGCTCGGAAGGCGAATTGATGTTTATATATTTATATAAATTTTATACATGAGGATGATGGAGACAACGATTGAGTGTACGGGGGTCGAGGGTCTGGTTTCCCATGAATCAGGTCACGTGATCGTGTCCACAATGTCTGCAGTTCAGAGTCCCGATCGACATGGACGGTTGGTTCCCTGTGATCGGTATTTCTAAATACAAGATTCACATTTCACAACATAAGTCGTTAGTTTTGAACATTTCCCCACATTTACTTGGGTCGTGTCCCCACAGTGTCTTGTGGTGAACTTTGTATTTTCAGTTTTGATTTTTGTCGGAGTTCAGGAATGATCGAGTGATGGGATGATGGAATGATGGAATGACTGAATGATCGAGTGATGGAGTGATTGAATGACAATGATTGAGTGATGGAGTGATTGAATGATCGAGTGATCGAATGATCGAGTGACGGAATGATGGAGTGATCGAATGATCGAATAATCGAATGATGGAATGATCGAGTGATGGAATAATTGAGTGATCGAATGATGGAATGATCGAGTGATGGAATGATGGAATTATGGAATGATCGAGTGATGGAATGATCGAGTAATGGAATGATGGAATAATTGAATGATGGAGTGATGGAGTGATCGAGTGATGGATTGATCGAATGATGGAGTGATCAAATGATCGAGTGATCGAATAATCCAATGATTGAATGATGGAATCATTGAATGATCCAGTGATGGACTGATGGAGTGATCGAATGATGGAGTGATGGAATAATTGAGTGATCGAGTGATGGAGTGATCGAATGATGGAGTGATCGAATGATGGAGTGATCGAATGATGGAGTGATCGAATGATGGAGTGATCGAATGATGGAGTGATTGAATGATCAAATGATGGAGTGACGGAATGATCGAGTGACGGAATGATCGAGTGACGGAATGATCGAGTGACGGAATGATCGAGTGATGGAATGATCGAGTGATGGAATGATCGAGTGATGGAATGATGGAATAATGGAGCGATCAAATAATCAAATGATTGAATGATGAAATGATAGAGTGATCGAATGATGGAATGATTGAATGATCGAGTGATGGAATAATCGAGTGATCGAATGATGGAATAATTGTGTGATCGAATGATGGAGTGATCGAATGATGGAATAATCAAGTGATCAAATGATGGAATGATCGAGTGATGGAATAATCGAGTGATCGAATGATGGAATAATTGTGTGACCGAATAATTGAGTGATCGAATGATCGAGTGATCGAATGATGGAGTGATCGAATGATGGAGTGATCGAATGATGGAATGATCAAATGATGGAATGATCAAATGATGGAATGATGGAATGATCGAATAATCCAATGATTGAATGATGGAATCATCGAATGATGGAGTGATGGAATGATCGAGTGATGGAATGATTGATGAATGGAATGATCGAGTAATTGAATGATGGAGTGTTCGAGTGATCGAATGATGGAATGATCGGGTGATGGAATGATGGAACGATGGAATAATTGAATGATGGAGTGATGGAGTGATGGAATAATGGAATGTTGGAGCGATCGAATAATCGAATGATTGAATGATGGAATGATGGAGTGATGGAATGATGGAGTGATGGAGTGATGGAATGATCGAGTGATGGAATGATCGAGTGATGGAATGATCGAGTGATGGAATGATTGAGTGATCGAATGATGGAGTGATAGAATGATGGAATGATCGAGTGATGGAATGATGGAATGATCGAGTGATGGAGTGATCGAATGATGGAGTGATGGAGTGATGGAGTGATCAAATGATGGAGTGATCGAATGATGGAATGATCGAGTGACAGAATGATCGTGTGACGGAATGATCGAGTGATGGAATGATGGAGCGATCGAATAATCGAATGATGGAATGATCGAGTGATCGAGTGATGGATTGATCGAATGATGGAGTGATCGAATGATCGAATGATGGAGTGATCGAATGATCAAATGATGGAGTGATGGAATGATCGAGTGACGGAATGATCGAGTGATGGAATGATGGAATAATGGAATGATGGAGCGATCGAATAATCGAATTATTGAATGATTGAGTGATCGAATGATGGAATGATCGAGTGATGGAATAATTGAGTGATCGAATGATGGAATAATCGAGTGATGGAATAATCGAGTGATCGAATGATGTAATAATTGTGTGATCGAATGATGGAGTGATGGAGTGATCGAATGATGGAATGATCGAGTGATGGAATGATCGAGTGATCGAGTGATCGAATGATGGAATGATCGAGTGATGGAATAATTGTGTGATCGAGTGATGGAATAATTGTGTGACCGAATGATGGAGTGATAGAATGATGGAGTGATCGAGTGATGGAATAATCGAGTGATGGAATAATCGAGTGATGCAGTGATCGAATGATGGAATGATGGAGTGATCGAATGATGGAATGATGGAGTGATCAAATAATGGAATGATGGAGTGATCGAATAATCCAATGATTGAATGATGGAATCATCGAGTGATCGAATGATGGAATGATCGAGTGATGGAATGATCAAGTGATCGAATGATTAAATGATCGAGTGATGGAATGATCGAGTAATTGAATGATGGAGTGTTCGAGTGATGGAATGATGGAATGATCGGGTGATGGAATGATCGAGTAATGGAATGATGGAATAATTGAATGATGGAGTGATGGAGTGATCGAGTGATGGATTGATCGAATGATGGAGTGATCAAATGATCGAGTGATCGAATAATCCAATGATTGAATGATGGAATCATTGAATGATCCAGTGATGGACTGATGGAGTGATCGAATGATGGAGTGATGGAATAATTGAGTGATCGAGTGATGGAGTGATCGAATGATGGAGTGATCGAATGATGGAGTGATCGAATGATGGAGTGATCGAATGATGGAGTGATTGAATGATCAAATGATGGAGTGACGGAATGATCGAGTGACGGAATGATCGAGTGATGGAATGATCGAGTGATGGAATGATCGAGTGATGGAATGATGGAATAATGGAGCGATCAAATAATCAAATGATTGAATGATGAAATGATAGAGTGATCGAATGATGGAATGATTGAATGATCGAGTGATGGAATAATCGAGTGATCGAATGATGGAATAATTGTGTGATCGAATGATGGAGTGATCGAATGATGGAATAATCAAGTGATCAAATGATGGAATGATCGAGTGATGGAATAATCGAGTGATCGAATGATGGAATAATTGTGTGACCGAATAATTGAGTGATCGAATGATCGAGTGATCGAATGATGGAGTGATCGAATGATGGAATGATCAAATGATGGAATGATCAAATGATGGAATGATGGAATGATCGAATAATCCAATGATTGAATGATGGAATCATCGAATGATGGAGTGATGGAATGATCGAGTGATGGAATGATTGAGTGATGGAATGATCGAGTAATTGAATGATGGAGTGTTCGAGTGATCGAATGATGGAATGATCGGGTGATGGAATGATGGAACGATGGAATAATTGAATGATGGAGTGATGGAGTGATGGAATAATGGAATGTTGGAGCGATCGAATAATCGAATGATTGAATGATGGAATGATGGAGTGATGGAATGATGGAGTGATGGAGTGATGGAATGATCGAGTGATGGAATGATCGAGTGATGGAATGATCGAGTGATGGAATGATTGAGTGATCGAATGATGGAGTGATAGAATGATGGAATGATCGAGTGATGGAATGATGGAATGATCGAGTGATGGAGTGATCGAATGATGGAGTGATGGAGTGATGGAGTGATCAAATGATGGAGTGATCGAATGATGGAATGATCGAGTGACAGAATGATCGTGTGACGGAATGATCGAGTGATGGAATGATGGAGCGATCGAATAATCGAATGATGGAATGATCGAGTGATCGAGTGATGGATTGATCGAATGATGGAGTGATCGAATGATCGAATGATGGAGTGATCGAATGATCAAATGATGGAGTGATGGAATGATCGAGTGACGGAATGATCGAGTGATGGAATGATGGAATAATGGAATGATGGAGCGATCGAATAATCGAATTATTGAATGATTGAGTGATCGAATGATTGAATGATCGAGTGATGGAATAATTGAGTGATCGAATGATGGAATAATCGAGTGATGGAATAATCGAGTGATCGAATGATGTAATAATTGTGTGATCGAATGATGGAGTGATGGAGTGATCGAATGATGGAATAATCGAGTGATCGAATGATGGAATGATCGAGTGATGGAATGATCGAGTGATCGAATGATGGAATGATCGAGTGATGGAGTGATCGAATGATGGAGTGATGGAGTGATGGAGTGATGGAGTGATCAAATGATGGAGTGATCGAATGATGGAATGATCGAGTGACAGAATGATCGTGTGACGGAATGATCGAGTGATGGAATGATGGAGCGATCGAATAATCGAATGATGGAATGATCGAGTGATCGAGTGATGGATTGATCGAATGATGGAGTGATCGAATGATCGAGTGATCGAATGATGGAGTGATCGAATGATCAAATGATGGAGTGATGGAATGGTCGAGTGACGGAATGATCGAGTGATGGAATGATGGAATAATGGAATGATGGAGCGATCGAATAATCGAATTATTGAATGATTGAGTGATCGAATGATGGAATGATCGAGTGATGGAATAATTGAGTGATCGAATGATGGAATAATCGAGTGATGGAATAATCGAGTGATCGAATGATGTAATAATTGTGTGATCGAATGATGGAGTGATGGAGTGATCGAATGATGGAATAATCGAGTGATCGAATGATGGAATGATCGAGTGATGGAATGATCGAGTGATGGAATGATCGAGTGATGGAATAATTGTGTGACCGAATGATGGAGTGATAGAATGATGGAGTGATCGAGTGATGGAATAATCGAGTGATCGACTGATGGAATGATCGAGTGATCGAATGATGGAATGATCGAATAATCGAGTGATCGAATGATGGAATGATCAAGTGATCGAATGATGGAATAATCGAGTGATCGAATGATCGAGTGATGGAATGATGGAATGATCGAGTGATGGAATGATGGAAAAGGAGTTTTTGCCAAATTCTTTCACGAATTCTTTGTTTGAGTTCAGGAGTGATTGAATGATCCGTGGCTCCATGATTGTGTGGTTCAACATTTAATCTTACCCAACAGACTCTTCTTCTTCCTTTGTATGTTCTGATACCAAAACGACTCGGTTCGTTCATCGTGGCAAACTTCGTTGCTCGGAAGGTGTCTTTACCTTCATTCTTCACACACTTCAATACCCAGGAGCATCGACATTCGAGGCTTTAATTTGTGTTAATGGTTGATTTCCTTTTTACAAATCACAGCAAACCTTGTTTGTGCAACTCGAGGAGTAATCTATTTATTATGTATGCACGGAGAGTTGGGGTTCAGTTAAATTTCCTTTTTTTCCTCAACTCAGATAAATTTTCGATGAGTTATACTCATCTTCGATCACCAATTTTCAAGGAGTTATCCTCATCGAAGATCACCAATTTTCGAGGAATTATCCTCATCTTAGATCACCAATTTTCAAGGAGTTATCTTCAACTTAGATCACCAATTTTCGAGGAGTTATCAACTCACATCATCAATTTTCAAGGAGTTATCCTCAACTCAGATGACCAATTTTCGAGGAGTTATCAACTCAGATCACAACTTTTTGAGAAGTTATCCTCAACTGAGATCACCACTTTTCAAGGAGTTATCCTCAACTCCGATCACCACTTTTCAAGGAGTTATCCTCAACTGAGATCACCACTTTTCAAGGAGTTATCCTCAACTCAGATCACTACTTTTCAAGGAGTTATCCTCAACTCAGATCACCACTTTCCGAGGAGTTAACTCCTCTAAAAGTGGTGATCTGAGTTGATATCAACTCAGAATACAACTTTTTGAGAAGTTATTCTCAACTCAGATCACCACTTTTCAAGGAGTTATCCTCAACTCAGATCACCAATCACTCAATCAATATGTAATAAGACTGAGCTAAGATGGAACATCATAATTGAAAGAGACATTGACTTTTTTTTTCCTTAACAGCAACATGGAAACATCATTCCAAAGAGGAAACTTACTGTGGTGAAGGATGTTGTAATAGTCACAAACAACAAGCACGAATAACTAATGTAACTTGTTAGATACGGTGATGTAATAAGACACTGGGGAAAACGGCGGTAAAACTCAGAATTAATTGATTTTATGCCTTTAAACCTCTTTCAACCTTTATTTAAATTAAATTATACACTTGAAGAGTGTGGAACACAAATCGCCTCCATAATACTTTGAAGCCAAAAAGGAGATTTGTATTCTGCAGTGTTCAAGTGTATGATTGAATTGAAATAAAATAATGATTTTAAAAGTTGTAGATAAAAAGTTTTTTGGGAGTTGACTGCCGTTGATGCAGCGTCTTTTACACCACTTTATTTATGATGTTACATTAGTTGTCAGTGCTTGTTGTTTGTGTTCTTTATGACGTCCATAAAAACAGTAATTTTCCTGTGAGGAATGATTTTAAATTTTGTTTCACTGTCAGACAGGCAGAGTAAAAACAAAAAAAAGTTACCTTGTGTGATCGGGCTGAATTCAGAGACAAAGTACTGTACTGTGAAACTCCAGGTTAATTTTCAGATTCATGTTCACGATGTGCGTTCAAAATATAACATTCAAATTACATTAAGTTGTTTCTCCATCATTAACTGACTTTTGTGGACGGAAGGATAGACAGACAGACAGACAATTCCTGAACCCCACTTTTCGATTCGCGTACACAGGATAATTAACCGTCGACCATGGAGCCACCCACCGAACACGTTAACTAAATAATATTCACCTTCAATCATGAACAAGGGACAAGCTATTTATTGTGAGTGGAAATTTGGCAGAAATTGTTCCATCTCCCCCCTAGACAATTTCTCACAATGAATCCATCACGTTTGTTAAATAATAACAAAACAACACTACATTGCCAAGAGTATTGCAACAACAATGACCGCACTGTGGTCACAACCTGAGACAAAACCGGGTCACGGGCCGATTGGGAAACACACATTCACTGCGCCGCATTGAAAGATGAACTCGACACCCCTCATCCATTTCAACCTCCACCATGGTTATATCAGTACGAACTGATCGGTCACATGGTCATGGATTGTTTAACCCCAATATCAGATCGTTCTAAAATTACATCACTATTTTCTAAGGAGGTGCATACCGTGCTTGCCGACGGGTTTGATTAAACTTTCCTCATGATTTTTATTCGACATTGATTCGATTTTTGGGGGTCACTCATCATGAGTAGAGTAACACTTGACCCCAAACAAAGCCAATGGAAATCTGACGCAACAAACCCAGGCAGTGTATAATCAGCAGAGGCCGACAGGCATGATGTTTTTGACCCACCAGAAAACCAAGATGGCGGTTTGGGTGCCGTGGTGGGTGGAGTCAAGCGACAAATGTGGGTGTGGTCCGGCAGCTGTCCGACCAATGGATGCACATTTCAAAAATCGACCCCGAACAAGAACCACAACAGCAACACCAATAACAACAACCACATGGAGCTCTTGCAGACCTGCGACACGTCACAGGTGAAAACATACCCAAACCTGAGATTCATCCTCCCCATGTGCATGTGCATGGTTTTTCCAAACGGGATAGTAGAATGTGCTTCATAAAGATGTCTTATTGTGAACATTTTGGACAGGGTTGAAAATCTACATTAGTCATGCAAGAGTGTTGCCTGACTTAAATTGGATCAAACCACTTTGACATGTCTTGGAACATTTCCGAAGGGTCACAATCAACTACTGTACTGAACTACGTGATGCCACTCAGGACGGCGAGTTGGTATAGGGCGTTGGTTTGTGTGTGGCGATGGTGGTTGTCGTTGCGCTCGGTCACAGACTGGACGTGCAGCAACCGTTATGCCCAAGGGTACATGGGGCACCCAATGTGACAACTTGACCACGACTGAGCTGAGCGCGAGTCTGGCACAGACCACAGCGACTGAGCAAGACGAAGAGATCGCGGCGGAAGGGTTGTGTGAAGAGAGCATACAAGAATGGGTTTGCACAAGAGTTAAGTGGGTAAAAGATGACCAAGATGATCTTGGAGTGCGACACAGTGATGAATGGGCTTTTGAGTGCTGCAGTAATAGCAAAAAAGGCGATAGGTGCCATGCAGGTGAAGTTGGTAAATATGAGCACAGCCATGCGCTTGGCCATTTTCATGTCCTGATTGCCTGCGACGCAGTTCGGTTTGCGGACGGTGAGGTAGATGTGAACGTAGCAGGCACAGATGACGCAGAAGGCAAGGACACTGAGGCCAAGAATGCCAACGATGTAGACCTGTGATGCAAGGAGTTCCACGTCCATCGGCAAACAGATACTAACCTACACAACACACCCACCATCAATGCGTTAAACAATTTCCTGCAATTAACTGAACTACAGATTAAATCAAGTCAATCAACAACGGTCAGCAATACACAAAAGAGCAGAATGAGCTCAGAAAGGGTGACGACTTTAGTAGATGATAAATGGGGTTTTTGGGACGCCCATTCAAATGAATGGGGGAAAAGGGAAAAACTTTCTTACCCAAGCCCCAAAAGCGAGGATTAGGAGACACATTTCCTCCCCACCTATCCTCTTTCCTCCCATACAAGCAAATGTAAAATTGAGACTCATTTAATTTTATTTTAAGATTCATTTCCATCGAGTATATTCACTTTATCTGTTCAAGCACGAAATAAAGGGAAGTTCACTATCCCTCCTTCGGTTCTATAAAATTGGGAAGTGCCTTTAAGAGCACAGTCGTGCTGTGAAAATGAGGAAGTATTCTGTGTCCATGTCTCTCATGGTTATATCTTAAATCATCAGAACACTAACACAACAAAGTTTAGCAAAAAGCAAACAAAAACAACTTTTGACAAAAATAATATATTTTAAAGTAAGTTTTAAATGAAAGAAAATATAAAATCTCTATTTCGGCCCTCACACCCGAACCAAGCCAAAAAAGCCCGAAGTCATTTCCTTTATGAGACACACCCTGAAAACCCCATTGTTGTGTAATTTCCGAGACGAGTCATCAACTCGGCCTATTTAATACCAGACGCGAACTTCGTATGTCTTATTCAGAGAATGGAATGTGCAGAGGAGTACTCCGACCTTGCGGATCAATTTTTTCTCACAAGATGAGAGGTGAGATCCTTAAACCAATTTATCATTTGTTGTTTGATACAGAATTAAATCATTATACAACCAATAATTATTGTACGTTTTTTTTCTAACAGGTTGGCCCCAATTAGAACATCGTTGATAACTGATCCGGAAAATGAGGCGTTTGAATATCACGACGAGTAGCAAAAAAAGGAATGACTTCCTTAAAGACATAACATTCAATCGTTCAGAAGAGAACTGAATGACATTATTGTTGGCTGGAAAGAAGTCCTCTCACGTCCTCTGACCTTGAATGAGTCGAGTCAAAGGTGAGAAATTATCCCTCTGTCTCTCTCTGTGTGTCTCGATTAGAAGATCGATAGATGCAAAAATGTTTACAATGAAAGGTACCTACTTCAATTACAATATTTAATCATACATTAACATATAATTCATGCTTGCTTGCACATATTTTTACACATTTTCTCGATATTTTTAATGAATGAAAAGTTTACAAATTTCACTAAACTAAGTTAAATATATAGGCGGAAAAAGTTCCCCTTAACATGGTGTACATCACTTTAAATACAAGGCATCACTCAAGCTCAAAGCATTTTTCTGAGTTTTGTGACTTTTCATGACATTCAGAATGCAGCAATAAATGCAAAAATATGCGAATATAACAAAATAACTAACGGTACTTGAAAGCGTAAGTATCCAAAGGCACAGGTGTAATCGTATTACAACATAGTAAACCTCCTCTTTGTGGACAATCTCTTATGTACAGCATCTGGGACATCCCTCATCAAACTCTAGCAGTAATCTGCCATCATATTTGAGTCCCAACGACCTTGATAACTTTCTTCCATCACTTTAATGTCTTGATGGAAACATTCACCCTGTTCCTCGCTTACATCTCCAAGGTTATCTGGAAACTCGCTCAGGTGACTGTGCAAGTAGTGCACCTTGATGCTCATTCTGCACCCCAGCACTCGCAGACTAAGGAGCAGCTCCTCCACAATCTCTCAGTAGTTGTCATCTTTCTTGTATCCTAAAAAATTCTGCACCACATTCGTGAATGCATTCCATGCTCAAGCGTCGACAGCGGTCATCGTCGTAAAGAAGTGTGGGTCCTTGAGTAATGTTCTGATCTGAGGTCCGTCGAATATCCCTGCTTTTTTCTTCTCGTCGCTATGACTCAGAAAGTTTGAACAAATGTAGCCAAAGCAGTCTCCAGTGTGATCAAGAGCTTTAACAAACTGCTTCATCAGACCGAGTTTGATGTGCAATGGTGGAAGGATGATATTTTTCCGATCAACCAGTGGTTCATTAATGATGTTCTTGTCACCAGGTATCAAACTATTCCTTGATGGCCATTCCTTTCTCACCCAGTGCTCCTCCTTAGCCATACTGTCCCAGTAGCATAGGTAACAAGGGTATTTGATGTAACCTCCTTGTTGCCCCAAAAGGAAGTTCACCATTTTCAAATCCACACAGATCAACCATTCATGATCGTGGTACTTCAATCGTTCAAGTACAACCTTGATGTTTGCATACTTCTTCTTCAGGGTCACTGAGTGTCCTATAGGGATGGATCCATAGATGTTCCCATTGTGAAGTAAAACACATTTCAAACTTCTTTTCGAACTGTCAATAAAGAGTCTCAACTCACTTGAATGATACGCAGGCAATCCCATAGCGAGAAGAAGCCCTTCAACATCATTGTAGTATACAAGTTGACCATCAGAGTGGAAGTACTTCCTCAGTTCTGCCTCTCTGTTGCGATAAAATGAGACACTTGTGCCAGGTTTGACAAGATTTTTCTCTTGCAGTCTGGAAGCCAACAACTCATCAGATTGTTTTGGCAAATTCAAATCTCAGATCAGATCATTCAATTCAGGCTGACTATACAGAGAAGGTTGATCAAAAAACGAATCCAATGGCTTGTACTCTGCATCTGCTTCTTCATCATCATCATCATCGGATAAAGATGTGGATGAAGTAAGTGCTTCCTCATCAATCTCTGCGAGCTCAGTAAAAACAGGTACAGGTATTTCGTCACAATGAGGAACTGGCCATATAGCACAGGGTATGCTAGGGTATTTCATGTATTGTTTGTTTTTCTTATTAAATCCTTTGACATTTACAAGGCAGAAGTAGCAGTCATCTAGGTGGTTTTTTGGTTCTCTCCAAACCATCGGCACACCAAACTTGAGCTTAGCATTCTTTCCTTGAGACCATGATCTCAGAGTTTCGACACAAGTCGTGCATACTTTATGAGGGGCCCAGTTTTTGTCCTGGTCTCCAAGTGGTACTTTAAAGTAGGCACGGTACACTCTCTTGACGAATGTAGTGATATTGCGTCTTTGAGGTGCTAAAGTGAAGCATCCACAGATATAGCAGAAGATATCTGGGTCGTTACAGCACTTTCTTCTCTTTGAAGGTGTAGATATAGCTAGCTAGCTTACAGTGTAAGGTACCAGGTACCGGTATAAACAACCCCACTGAGTCAGCTGTGCCCACCCACTGAGAATCGCGTAATACGGTAATGCTCACGACTCGCGAGATGAGGTAGAGTCTTAACAGCAGATTAGGTAGTCTTCACAGTTGCAAATCATAAATACATCATAGACGTAAACTACTGATGCATACGTTGATTCTTTTAAGAGAATCAGACAATAACTCCACTTTGCTCATGGCAGGCTGTTTACCATAGGGGCTGTTTACAGCTACGGGTACTCGGAATAATCAAGCTTTTGCTGTTTTATCCCCACCAAGATTGCCAGACTGGATGGTCAACTTTTGTAAAAATGCATGACTATGGAGCATACAGATAGCACAAAAACTTTATGTGATAGAGCAAATTTGAGCTCAGATTTGGATTCAGCAGCCAAAAACAGTCTTCAAAGTCAATGCAATAAAAAAAAAACTATATTTTTGTAGACCAGTGGAATTATCAATTGTGAAATCAACCTTGTGTTATTTTTTAGTTTCATCGTTGATTTTGAAGTACGATTTTGAATATCTATAAAAATATTTTTGGGTTCATCACCCTGTTCTTTCATAAGGCGAGCAATTTCGGAAGATATTTGAGAAATATCATATGCTCCTGGTGAAACTGTTATCGTTTTGTATCCACTTCCCGGATTATAACTATATTTGTCATTTTTCTCGGAGGTATTAAACAAGGTATGAGAAGTTTCCATAGAAAATAAAGACGCCTCGTATTCTTTTGTTGCGTCAAGTTGTAGTGGGTATGGGAATGAAGATGTGTGGTCGCTTGTTGTGAAATTAAAACTAAGGATTGTGCTTCTCATCTTATTTAATATGAGAAAATATGTCTTTGTATTGACATTTATTAATTGTTTTCATGTTCATCAACTGGTCTAAAATGGCTGATGCTTCATTGAAACAATTGTTATTTCCAGCCTTCTTATGACCTAACAGCAATAACAGTCTATTAACTAATTGTGATGGGTCATTTGGAAGAAAACTAACACCTGAAACAAGCCTACTTGAATCCTGAGTAATGTCTTTCTCCTTCTCATTCTTCCTACTTTTACAAGATAGACTAACCCTATAATTAAGAGAGTGCAGCAGATCAATATATACTATATCATCCTTATTTTTCATATTCAATGGTTTATCAAAATACTTTGATTCATCCCTCACAGTTGAACCTTGTTTTCCATCTTTTGTTCGAAGAAACGTTAATCTCGGAGTTAGTTTAACAGGGGGTTGAGCAGAACTTAAGAACCTTAATTCATCATTAAATATCAATCCCGTTTCTTGAACAAGATGAAATATTGCTGGTTGTTCTGTTGGAATGAGTCCTGCTTTGGTTTTTGAATCCACTGAATATTCATTGTTTTGAAAAGCCTTCACAATATAATCAGGGGGTTGATTAATCTCTTCCATTTGTTGAAATAATCCTTCATCATCATATTGTAATTCTCCTATATGCTCTAATTCTTCCTACATCATTTGACTGAAATATTTTAATATTTGAAGTTTTTTAGGAGTATATTCTATTGTGGGAACTGTGGAAGCATCTATAATAATTTTTTCTTGGTAAGTTTTTTAAAGTGGTTTAAAAATTTTCTCCAGTTTTCTTTCAAATGCTTCTTCACCCATTAGTTTCTGTTTGCGTTTCTTCTTTATATTATGTCTTCCTGTTGTTTTACAACTTTTGAAACCAACTCGATGCTCCTGAAATCTTCGTGCTCTTTCTTTCGCATACATTTATTTATTGGAAAATATCATTCACTGAATTATAAAGGTCAACAGGGAAATTTTCCCTTTCTTCATCATTAAAGTAGATGTGTTCAAATAAATCCTTTTCTTTAAATATTTCATCAAATTCTTTATTAACATTAATATGAGTTGTAATATATTCTTCACCAATACTTGTATCTCTGCTTTTCATGTGCTTACATTGTGTTTCTTCATCAACATCAAAACCGAATGACAAAATTTTAACTTCATCACCACTCAGATGTTTAATAATTTGTCTCATTCCTTCTTGGTTAGTTTCTAATATCCCAAGACCACCAGATTTTAGTTTCTGTAACTCACTGTTACAATGTGAATATTTTGTTTTTCCAAGAGAAACCTCAAATATTTGGCCTTCATTCCTCAATCGCATGTTCCTCTTCTGAAATGGAGTTATAATCTACACCTTCTACTTCTCCAGGTCACATTGCTCTAGTTGTTGTAGATGCAATATGAATCACATGGTATCACAAAAAAAAATAAAAAAAAATCACAAAAAAAAAAGCTTCAAAAAATTTTTTTTTAACAATATTTTCATTTTTACCATTCAAGAACCTTGATTTATGAAAGTTTTTTTTCCAGAAGCAGATTTACCCACACGATTAATACTTATGGTTGTCATTTATATATGTAATTGTTTATAAAATAAAAAATATATCTTTTAATATCTTCTTGTTTGTTTCACAACAACATATTTATATTTTTCAGTTTTGTGCTTCATATAATCCCCAAATTCCTTTTTTACTACATAATGTAGAGCAATTGTCTCTCCAAAAATTGTTTATATCTATTGAATTTAACTTGAATAAAATAAAAGTATTAGCATTGTTTCTTATTGAGCGACGAGGGAGTTGAAAGTATGATTAACTAAGATAAATACAATTACAAGAAGAATGTCTCCCTCTTGTGTAGTAGCTATCCATTACTGTTTGGTTTCTCTCATTAACACAATCAAAGATAACGAGGTCTTTTTTGATTTATCCAAATCTTGGGGAGAAGGTATATCATCCATATTGTCACTAAGAATACAAATTATTGGCTTTGATTTCTTTTTATATCTCTGTGTATCACAAAATAGTTGTATTATATCTTCAATGTTGTAATCATTTAGTTTGTTTTGAAGTTTAAATAAACCGATTATATCTTCTTTCTGAAGACCAGCATTAAAACCTTGTGAGAGGAGTTGATACTCAGGTTGAAAACTTGACTTTGTGAAAATTATTAAATTATCATAATCTAAAAAGTTGGGAGTAAGGAGCATCTTTAAAAAGAAGCAAGTTTTTCCACATCCGCTTGAACCAACTGAGACATCTTGATGAATTTGGAAGATTTTTATGGTTGTTAAATTTTATCTTATTTTCACAAATGGGTAAAAAAATCATTCATTTATATATTTGGAAAACAGGTTATTTAATTTTTTATTGGCTTTTTTAGAAACTCTGTTTTATCCTAAGTTCAGGTTTAATTTCAAGATAATCCATTATTTTATTTATTCAATATCTTTTGTTGATATTTCCCTGAAAATGACAATTGTTAATAATATAAATCATCAATCCACGAAACATGACCGCCATTTGTTCAATCTCTTCTCTTATAAGAAAAGGTGTATTAACACCCTCATACTTTACATTCATTTCTCGAATCAATCTTGTAAAGTAATTCATTTTTGGTGTAAATCTCAAAGAATTCTATTCCTTTTTATATTTTTTATTATCATTAATTAGAAGATAATCACAGAACATACATTGTTTATAGGCTTTTAACTCTGTGTTTAATCCCCGTCTTTCACACGCAGGACAATTCTTAAATTTGTCATGTGGAGAATCAGGAAATTCAAGAGGCTCAAAATCTCGTAAACTATTCATATTTATAAAGTAAAACTTTACTTCAAATAAAATTCATCTTCGGAACTTTCATTGGTGCTTTCACAATCATTGATAAAATTACTTTCATAACTATTGTTTGAACACAAACTCTCAGTATCATAACTGTCTTCTGTTCCAACAGAGATACTATCATCATCTCATAATCTTCAAAATCTACAGTTGAATAATGACTCATATTTAATCAGTAGAAAAAAACATTACCATCTATATCTATATACTTTTTTTCATTAACAGATTCAACTACTACATTTTTTATATTAAAGGTAATTTTAAAATGGTCCTTAACTACTACTGAACAAAATGTCATTTCACCTGATATATTAACATCCTTTATTTCATCAGGATTTATATGTTTAGGGTTGTTGAAAAAAATACAAATTTCACCTTGCATATTAGAGATGGTCTTTTCTTTTCTTTCTAAAGCTTCAACCATGAGGTTTTTCTTTTTTGATACGTTTTCTAGTTTCATCGCTTTTTCTAGTTTTGAATATATTGCCAGAAGGAGAGGGGAAACTTTTGTTCGAGCTACTTTAATTGATGTTCTTCCAGATATACTAAAAGCCCTTCCACTGAAGGAAATTGAAGAACTCATATTATTCACCATAATTGTTTTTATACAATAGTTGTTATCTTTATCTTTATTCAATTTTACATCCTCAACATATTTCTCAGTATCTTCTACAAATGAAGAGGTTGATTGAAACTTGTCTTTTGTGTCTTGATCCATTGTATTTATTCAGTGAAAAAAGTTGGAGAATAAAATGGTTTCAAGCACAGATTCACCTATAAATTAAATGGAATTTTCATCGAGAAAATTTTATTTTCAGCAAAGTTTTGTTATATAAATATGGTGAATACAACGTACTGCGATGTTTGTAATCATGAATATAAATGTCATAAAAAACCCCTTCAAACCAACAAACACACATTCAATCTTTTCAGACAAATATCTCCACTTGACCAAGAAACAAAACATTGTGAGAGATGTGATAATGATATTCTTTTTAAAAATTATAATAAACACCTTCAACCACACAAACACAAGAAGAATGAAGAAAGGGAAGGTGCCACTAAATTCTCCATTGAAAACACTGATGGGGCATTTGAAGGACATAAAAATAAGATTGTTTCGCTTTCAAGACCCTGGACCATTTTCAATCATTGAAGCTGTTGATATGGTTAAACAAAGTATTGAAACTATAATTAAAAACACATTAAGTGAAATGAAAACTTGTTAAAAGTTTTATATGGGAGTAAAATTGAATATGGTAAGAGAAGGTGATGAAACTACTCCCGATATGAGGACAAACCCTCACTTTATCTCATCATTTCAAGATTTTGTAAGATGTGATGTTTACAATGAACTCCAGAGACAAGAACAAGATGTTGATAATACTGTAGTAGGTAGTCGATTTGCGATTCCAAAAATATATTTTTAGATATACACATCTTAAAATCAGATCCGCTTCAAGCTTCTTCTTATATTGATTTACCAAAAGAGATAAAACTTAAGAAAGCGGTTGTTAATATTCAAAACAAAGATAATAAATGTTTTCTATGGTCTGTTCTTGCTCACTTACATCCTCCACAATGGAAACCTGAAAGGGTTGAACATTATGAGAAATACGAGAATACATTAAATGTTAAAGATTTAAAGTTGCCAATGTCATTGGGAGATATTCCTAAATTTGAGAAAATGAATAATATATCTGTTAATGTATATGGATTAATGGATACAAAAAAGTTCAGATATTAAAAATTTCAAACAACTATAAAAATGATGAAACACACATTGACCTTCTCTACTTTACTTCAAAGGAAAAATCACATTATGCTTTTATCAAAAATTTATCAAGATTAACCAAATCACAACTCTTCAGGAGGAAAATGTTAAACGTATCCTTGTAAGAGATGTCTCAACTCCTTTCATACAAAAGAACGATTAAATAAACATTCAAAATATTGTTGGAATCATAAATCAACCGTAATAAATTTACCAAAAGCAGGTTCAACATATCATTCAAAGATTTAAACAAATCTATAAAACATCTGTTTGTGATATATGCTGATTTTGAAAGTATCCTTGAAAAGATAGATACTGTTTCTCCAAATCCAAATAAATCACACACAAATAAATATCAAAAACATACTCCCTGTGGTTTCTGTTATTATATAAAATCATCTGTTGGTGATGAATACAAGTTAGAACTTTATAGAGGAGAAAATGCCTCAGAGGAGTTTGTAAGATGATTGGAAAAAGACTGTATAAGACGAAGAGAAATAATGGTGAAAACCTATAAACCAATGTCATTAACAAAGGAAGAGAAAAAGGAATTTAGAAAGAACAGTATCTGTCATAATTGTGAGGAGAAAATTGAGGGAGAGATCAAAGTTAGGGATCATTGTCATCTTACTGGAAAACATGGAGATCCAGCTCATTCCCATTGTAATCTTAATAACAAGCCCCCAAACTTTATTCCTGTCTTTCTTCACAACAATGCTCACGATGACACATCTAATTATAAATGAACTTTCAAAGGCATCTGGAGATATTTCTGCCATTCCTAACACATCAAAAATACATCTCATTCACTAAAACAATTCATACATCCCCCAGAACCCATATCAGATTTCTTGACACATAAAAGTTTATGGCAAGTCCATGATCTCACTTAACATCAAATATTAAAAACTTGCCGAATGTTAAATTACATTTCTCAAATCAAGAAGAGATTGATCTCTTATCACAAAAGGGAATATATCTGTATGAATATATGGATTCATTTGAGAGGTTTAGAGAAACACAACTTCCTTCAAGGGAAAGTTTCTATAGCAAGTTGAATAAAACTCATATTTCCGATAGAGATTAAACACAAGCTAAAAAAAGGTTTGGGAGAAGTTCAATACAAAGAATCTTGGAGAATATCATGATTTGTATCTTAAAACTGATGTATTGTTATTGACTGATGTGTTTGAAACTTTTAGAACAGTCTGTCATAATAAAAATTCTTATGGATGAGACCCCACTCACTATTACACAGCCCCGGGATTGGCTTGGAGTGCTATGTTAAAAATGACAAAACAGAATTTGGAATTAATCAGTGATATAGATATACTTTAATGATAGAGAAGGCTAAAAGAGGAGGAATATCTCAAGTATGTTCCAAGAGATATGCTAAAGCAAATAACAAATATCTTTCTGATTATAATAAGAATGAGGACAACTCTTACCTGATGTATTTTGATGCTACCAATTTGTATGGGTGGGTTATGTCTCAATCTTTACCTGATGGAAAACTTAAATGGGTTAAAGAAAAACAGTATGAAAAAGTTTTACAAGACATTGTTGTCTCCTCTCAAAAAGAATTGGATGAAGCTGAAGTTGGATATTATTTTGAGGTTGATTTAAAATATCCATAAGAACTTCATAACAAACATAAAGACCTACATTATGCCCTTGATAAAGAAAGTCCAAGAAAAGAAAGGTTAAGTGATTGCCAACAGTCATTTAATCTAAAAGGTAAATCTCCAGAAAAACTACTTACTACATTAAATGATAAAGAAAATTGTGTTTTGCATCAAAGGAACTTGAGACAATATTTATCTGCTGGGTTGAGAATGAGGAAAATTCATAGGATTTTGAAATTCAAACAGTCATTGCTTAACGAAGTATATTAATTTTAATACAAAAAGGAGAACAGAAGCAAAAACAGATGTTGAGAAGGACTTTTATAAATTAATGAATAATGCTGTGCAGTATTTGGAAAGACGATGATAAATGTTGGGAATCGACAAAACATAAGACTTGCTACATCTTGGAAACAGGCTTCAAGGTTAATTAATAGACCAAGTTTTGAGCGAGTGGAGGTGTTTTCAGAGAACTTTTGTGCTATTCATTTGAAAAAAGAGAGTGTTGAAATGGATGAACCTATTTATATAGGAAGATCAATTCTTGACTTGTCAAAGTTGTTAATGTATGACTATTACTATAATAATTTAAAATCAAAGTATAAGGATAATGTGTCATTGTTATATATGGATACAGATAGTTTTATATTAGAAATCAAGACAAGTGATGTATATGACGATATGATTGATAATATTGATATATATGACACAAGTAATTATGTCAGGTGATGTGTTGTTTTCATCAAAGAATAAAAAGGTTATTGGTAAGTTTAAAGATGAATTGGGTGGGAAGGTCATGAGTGAATTTATAGGATTGAGATCAAAGTCTTATGCTTTTACGTATTGTTACGAATTCGCTCCCGCCGGCGTGCGATCAGCCGCTTTCCACTAATAGCGACCGCGTCACCCACCGGACGGACAATTCAGTCGTGACGCTCATGGAACTATTGCCAGAAAGCAGTCACGGGTGGGGGTTTAACCTCACCACAGCCCAGTCCGCATTCTACCCGCATTAAATAGGGTCACTCGCCGAATATCGAAATACCTAAGTACTCGCGCGGGTAACCTACCGAGGGGCCGTACCTCGCCGCAGGTCAGCTTGGGACATGAACCGCTTAAGCGGTCCGTTCCATTCTACAGCGATAACCGAGCGGGTATTATCGCCGACCTCGACGGATCCGATTCTCCTCACCAGGTGTTTAAAACCCAACTAATTAATCCGCGATGCAAGATGGCATTTTCAATGGGGAATAGAGGACGCAACAAACGGGATACATTTCACACAAGGACATTTATTACTTACACACAACACAAGCAAGGAATCATGCACGTATGTACAAGCAAGAAACAAAAGCAATACCACCGACTACGAGCAATAATGTACACGCACAGTCACTTATGCAGGTCTACTTCACAGGACACGGGGCCACCAACATTCGTTCAAAAGCAAGAAATGGCCACCCCCAAAGACGAGGGTGGCAGACAGGGTCCGCGGACCTTTATAACGTGGGACCTGGAAGACCGAACGGGTCCCGCGAGACCGTGGCAGGTTATCTGCCCCCCTCGGTGGTCGGAGAGTCGCAACGTCCCGCTCCCACGACCGTCAGCGTGGTCGCGCCTGGTTCCAGGCCCCCGATGTGGCCAGCAAGCTCTCTCCGGCGCTCCTCGTCCGACGCGCAAGTCCACGACACAGCCGGCACTGCTGCACCTTCCGTCCACGTCTCCCACCAACAGGCCGCTCACAGGACCACGAGCGCAGGAACCAAGCGAGGAAGAAGAAGAAGAACTGGACTACCGTGAGACAGGGGCAAGCATGAACCAAGAAGAGGGGCTGAGCCTCACGTGCGGTCTGCCCTTTATAGCGCGGGGCTCCGCCCATCGCTCCGCCCCGTTCTCGGCTCCACCTTCTTTGAGAAGCTTCTTGAAAAGGGGCGTTTCTCAACTCCGACCACCTCACTCCTCGTATCCACCAATCGCGAGCGAGCCGCCTCGCCCTTCTCGTCACACCAGCCTCGGAGAAAAAAAGGCGGTAAAACCCACGCGTCATCGCAGTTCATTCCTTGGCGCCTTTGTTTGACGTTCTCGGACGGTTTTCGACGCGGAAGGGGTGGTAGCATGCTCTGTCGGTCCAAAATAACGACAGAGAAAGAAAAACACTATCTCAAAGGGTTGCAGCCCGGTGAACACGAATAAATCCCATTAAACAACGGTGGGGGAAACCTATCTGAACACTCACTTACCGGGATAACTGATCTCAGGAACCTTTATAGTGTTCTGCGAATTTCCACAGCCGTAACAGTATATTGATAATAATAACATTGAAAGGTGTGATAAGAAGCTAAAGGGAATAAAGAAAAATATTATCAAGGAAACAATAAACTTTAAACATTATTACAACTGTTTAACCTTCAAGAAGGAAGAGTACAGAAAAATGAATACAATAAGAAGTTATAAGCATCAATTATATACAAAGGAGATAAATAAGAAAGCATTAGGAGCTTTTGATGATAAAATATGTATTTTAGAGAATGGAATCAATAGTCTCCCTTATGGTTATAAGTACAAGTGTTAAGATATTGGGTTGGGAATTTTAACAGGCTTCTGCTGTCTTTTTACTGACTTATAAATGATAGAACCAAGCAGCCTGGTGTTGGCGCAGTGGTTTGGGCAGCGGCTTGGGATCCAAAAGGTCCCGAGTTCAAGCCCCGTTGCGCCACTGAATTAATACACCAGGGGGTTGACTCAGCCTGTCATCCTTCCGAGGTCGGCGAAATAAGTACCAGTGCACTGGGCCGGTGTATACCCCGGTTAAAATAGGTGTACCATATCCCTGTGTCGTAAGAGGCGACCAGGGTTGCGTCAGGAAGGGCATCCGGTGTAAAAACATGTGCCAAATCACTATACGGATGATCCGCTGTGGCGACCCCTTACGGGAGCAGCCGAAAGAAGAAGAAGAAGAAGAAATGATAGAACCAAGCAATAACCAAACCAAAGAGTGGAGATGTAATCAGCCTTGGTATTTAAATGGGAAAGATTAAGAATGTGAGAAATATCAAATAAGCCTTATTGAAGAAATAACCGGGGTAAAAGTAGATAAAACAAATAAGCGGATAAATTTAATTACAAATGGGTTGGAGGATGTAAAGAAAAAAAAATTAATATCCTTGAATGGACTGAAAACTTTGATGGTTATCAATTGAACAATGGAAAAACAATTTACTACAATCTCAAAATGATATGTGGCTCAGGAGGTGGCGAAACAAGAGCATGAAGAGAAGTTTATCATTTAATTTCTGCACAACAAAGACACTTAAACCAAGAACCAAGTTCCAAATTGTTCTTTGTGAATATACTCGATGGAAATGAATGTTTTAAGAAAATGAAGTTATTCCCTAAAGTAGAACATGGGCAAATTTTCGTTGGTTCGCTCTTTGAGTGGAATGAAAATATAAAAGGGAAGAAGTGCTTTAATCAGTAAGTCTCAATATTTCATCGTCTCAATTTTACATTTGCTTGTATGGGAGGGGGAGGAAATGAATCTCAATTTTACATTTGCTTGTATGGGAGGGGGAGGAAATGAGTCTCAATTTTACATTTGCTTGTATGGGAGGGGGAGGAAATGAGTCTCAATTTTACATTTGCTTGTATGGGAGGGGGGAGGAAATGAGTCTCAATTTTACATTTGCTTGTATGCGAGGGAATGGGATAGATGGGGAGGAAGTGTGTCTCCTATTTTGAGCTTTTGAGGCTTGGGTCAGAAGGTTTTTCCCTTTTTCCCCATTCATTTGAATGGGTGTCCCAGAAAACCTATTTATCATCTACTGACCTTTTGTGGATGGAAATTCATATCATTCACTTTGTCTGCAGATGCCTCGTATTGTTGTGGGGGTGTAAAATGATATTTATCACGACATTTTTTGAAAGAAATCAGGAGGACGTTGTAATCTGCTCCGCATGTCTGTCTGTCTAACTGTCACGCTATCTCCTCCTAAATGGTTGTGCAAACTTGGTTGTTGTGATCACCACATGACAAGAACGTTATCACTTTTGGTCCCACCTCCTGGGACGGGGTCAAAAGGTCAACACCGAAAAATATAAAACATTTTCAAATGAGACTTTGTCTGTCCAATCAACATTGGGGGATGCATGAAATATGTAATTTTTTGGATTTGACCCCCGGGTTTGAGGCTGAGGATCATAGGGGTCAAAACGGGAAATTTTATTTAATCTCAAACTTTGATAATTGGTTCATTCCTGGTGGAACTTTGCGCAATCTTTCAACTTGCTTGACGTGGCAAGTGTGGGGATTTGCGATTGTGCACCTTCGACTTCGCTCTGGTTACCTTCACCTTCAAAGGTGAATGGACGTGATGTTTTCACCTCTGTATGTCTGTCTGTCTGTGAGCAGGATATCACAAAAAGTTATGTACGGATTCGGATGAAACTTGGTGGACATATTGGGTGTGTCTCAAGGACAAATTTGTTCGATTTTGGTGAAGATCCGAATCCGGATCTGGAGACGAGGATTATTTTTTTTTTTAAGTGATTCTTCACCATTGATAGATCGGGCCAAACATGATACATAGCACGATATCACTAAAAGTTGTGGACGGATTCGGATGAAGCTTGGTGGTCAGGTTGGGTGTGTGTGGCAAGTACGAATTGGTTCGATTTTGGTGAAGATCCGAATCCGTATCTGGAAACGAGAATTATTTAATTTTTAAAGTGATTCTTCACCATTGAGAGATTGGGCCAAAAACGATATGGTGCTGTATAGCATAATATTTTAAAAATGTATTGGGCCCGATATGTTCTCGTGGATCAGGCATTACGTGGCGGAGGTATGCGCTCCACCGAGTTCCCTTCTAGTTTAGTACTGTGGTGGTGACACCTGGGGTTTGTGGCTGCAATTGAATTCCAGAATTTTTATTTTATTTTGAGAATAGCAGTCAATATTGCACAAGACAATTTGCACATTATTCCAGAGGGGGAAGATTCTCCTATTTCATGTTTAGCTGCCCGAGAAACTTACATTACGTATTGCACTTCGGTCACCACAGATGTGTGGAGGTGTTCGTTTTACCTGATATCACGCAGGTGCTTGTGCACCAATCATAAGATATTAATAAAATCAATATTACCCTCACATTGCTTGAGCACATAAAATGATTTAAATGACAAAATACTGGTATGTGCAAAGAGGAGTCAAAAAGTTGAGCCAAAAACTTCTACGACTTGCGTGACAACTGCGTAAGGAAACCCATCCGCCCCTGGGAGGAAAGTGCGATACCGGCTCGAAACCAGACATAAAGGGACGAAGATCTGGGAAGAGTTGTGCTGGTGCAAGACCATTCCTTCATCCTTGGGGCGGGGGACATTTTGACTCAAACCTGCAGTATGGAAATGGAAAATACGATTGGGCTGCTTTCAGGGAAAATCTCCTTGACAAGGGTGACGAATTGGTTTTTCTTTTCATTCCACGATTCACAAGTTGCACGGATATTGTTTTGTAAACGGCTGTATCTTTGCTTCATAAATCTGATTTTGATTGCTTCACACAAGGAAAACAAACATCAAAATCTCACTGCACCGCATCTGACATCACAACAATGGTCACCTTTGAGTAGCTGCTGATGCCAAGCAGGGGCAAACTGCTGAGCATTATCGCCAAGAGCCAGGCCACAAGCATTATCACACCGGCCTGGTGCAGGCGCATCTTGCGATCAAGACGCATGGCGTGCGCAATGGCGTGCCAACGTTCCATAGTGATAGCCATGAGTGTGAAAATAGACAGTTCGCTTGCAAAGATGGTGAGGAAACCTGCTGTCGTGCACCCGGGTCCATTCTGCCAATCTATGGCATGGTTGTGGAAATCACTTTGAGTCTGTATATCAGTTACGGCCACCAAAAGCAGGTAGACACCCATACAAAGGTCGGCAAAGGCAAGATTGCAGATGAGGAAGCGTGGAACTGTAAGCTTGTATTGGCTAGACAAAAGCACGACCAGGACGACTAGATTCCCCAGAACTGCAAGCAAAGCCACGGGCCAGATAGTCGCACGAAGAAACCAATCGCCCATGATGTCCTCACATGGATTGAAGTCGTCAGGTGCGGGCTGGCAAGCCACATCCTCCACGCACATTGATGCGTAGTAGTCATAGTTGGTGTCGTCAAACGTGCTCCCCTCAATGAAACCGGTAACGCGGATCTCGTCTCCAAAGCCCATCATTGAGCCTTCTGCAGGACTTGTGTGAAATTCCAGGTGGGCAAGCCTATGCTCCGCCGCAGGGGTCGTTGGAGAATCATTTCCGTTGGAAGCCAAGTATCGGTTTGGCGAGTATTCTTGCTGAATTAAAGCATCCAGGAATGTAGTGTTACAGAATACTGGTCTGATCAGGGGATAGAAATCAGTC
Organism: Eptatretus burgeri; assembly: GCF_056783735.1. Classification (NCBI taxonomy): domain Eukaryota; kingdom Metazoa; phylum Chordata; class Myxini; order Myxiniformes; family Myxinidae; genus Eptatretus; species Eptatretus burgeri. Next base: position 3,061,588 of record NC_140969.1, read on the forward strand.
TTTGGTTACAAAAATATATATCATTGTAAATAAAAGGTCTGCAGTGACCTGCAAAAGTGTTCACCCCCTTCCAATAATGCCACATTTAGATGAATTATGTGGAAACTATTTTCCCAAATGAACTTGTTTTATTCCTACCTGAAGAGATTAAACTAAATACCGTTATAGTTGAAGGAGGTTACCTGTCAGGAATACCTGTAAAAAAAATGTAAAAATCAAAATTCACTGGTTGTAAAAGTATTCAACCCCTTCGGCCAGCACTTGGTGGAAAAACCTTTCACAGCAATGACTACAATGACTGCTCTTGCAGCTTTGTGCAGTGAGATGGTGAAATCCTTGCCCAATCTTCACGTGAACATTGCTCTTGTTCTGCCACATTTGATGGGTATCATCGATGGACTGCAATTTTCAAATCTCACCATAAATGATCAATTGGGTTCAAGTCAGAACATTGACTGGGCCACTCAAGAACCTATTTATTTACTTCTTACTCAGACCCCCCAGTGCGGCTTTAGCTTTGTGCTTCTGATTGTTGTCCTGCTGAAATGTGAATCTCCGACCTAGTTTCAGATTCATGGCTGACTCGAGCAGGTTTTCATCAAGGATTCTCCTGAACTTGCACCGTCCATTGTCCCTTCTATCCTGACGAGCTTGCCAGTCACTGCTGATGAAAAAAATCCAATAACATGATGCTGCCACCACCATGCTTGACAGTAGGGATGGTGTTGACTGGGTGATGTTCAGTGTTAAGCTTGCACAGACATAACACTTTGAACTGACCAAAAAGCTCAATTTTTCTCATCTGATCACAAAACGTTTCTCCACATCTCTGCAGTATCATTAAGATGCTTTTTCACAAACTCCGTACGAGCTTTTAGATGTATATTTCAGTCATGGCTTCTTTCTTGCCACCTCTCCATAGAGGCCCAGCTTTGTGAAGGGAACAGAATATCGTTGATTGATGAACACTGAACCCCATCTCGGACATAGAGCCTTGCTGATCTTTCAACGTCATTGTTAGATTTACAGTGACATCCCGACCCAGTTTCCTGCTTACCTGGCTGTTGAGTTTGGATGGGTGACCTGATCTGGGTAGAGTCTTAGCGGTATGATAAATCATCCACTTCTTAATGATGGATTTCACTGCACTCAAAGGGATTGTGAGTGACTTTGAAATCTTCTGAAAACCCTCTCCTGAACGGTGCTTCTCCACCACTTCATATCTGACTTCTTTATAAAGCTCCTCTGTCTTCATTGTTGCCTTATTGGTTGATGAAGTGCATTTCACCTTAAATCTGCTTCGATAAGTAGGGGAGTTAAAAGTTTGAAGTTAAACCACTGATTACATACAGGTGAAACATACGTTTATTTTGTAACCTTTCAAACAAATAATTTACTCCTGAAGTGATTTACTGTTGATTAGGTAAAGGGTTTGAATACTTATGTAACTGAGAATCATCTCATTTTCTCTGTTAATCAAACTTATTCACATTTTATCTGCTTTTTAAAAAAAATCTTTATCACTTTGGAGTAGCTTGTGAAGACTCAATATGTTAAATTGGATTTGAAAACATCATTAAATAAGCTCAGGTGGCATCAAAATGTGAAAACTTTGGATGGGGTGGGGGGGGGTGAACAGTTTTGCAGGGAACTGTATATATCGGGAATGCATTTTTAATCACACACTTGTTACTGGAAAATGGTGTCACCATCACGCTTCACCAGTTGGTGTAGATTAATATTGATTTCCATTTGAAGCACAAGAACAATTCACCTCTCCAGATGTATTTTTTGTTCACGAAATGCACAACAGTGACACGAATACGTGAGGCTGGCATTGGTAAGTGAAGGCAGGGCTGAAGCTGGTGGGAGCTTTTTGAGCCAGTATGCTTTTTGTGCCCTCAGTTGTTGCACTTTTTCCAGGCCTCGTAAAGGAATTGACTCCACTCTCGTTTCCGACACATCACTGCATTTGAGAATGAGAAATACAACAGGGATAATTACGATTGAGCAGATATAAGACGACAAGAGGAACCGAGATCTTGCATCAACAGCAGACATGTCAACATACTCGTGTCACCATTATTAGCTTTCATTCTGTAAACCGTAAACTTATTGGAAAACTTGTCTTTATAAAGTCTACGTCAGTGGAAAGTAATAACAAAAAAAATTCTCAACCAAATATTGACAAAGGTGTGTTGCCCACTGTGAAAATAAGTTGAAGTGACATTTTAGGCATATGCCTTTCTTCAAAACAAAAGCCAAGACAACACTTGCTTAAAAGGAGGGCTCCTGCACAAAAACGTTGCTTCACCTTCTTTATCACAGTGCTTTGTTTACCTATGTCCATATTTGGTGGAGAAAATTTGTTGCACAAACTTTATTGATCAACTTTCATACTTTCTACACAAAAGTTCTCAGCCCACCTTCAATCTAAACATGGCTCCCCTTTCTTGGAACACTTTATTTGACCTTTGACATAAATCTCAGATATATGACTTCACCATCTGCCCCCTTGAGATCAGTCATCCTTCTGACAGACAGGCAGCAGCCTTTTACCTCTCTTCAGACCTTGACAAAATCACAAACTGGTCAAATACTTGGAACATGTCTTTCAATGTCAAATACTTGGAACATGTCTTCCACACTCACTCACTCTTTCCAAAAAGACCAGACCACAAACCCTCCCATCTACTTTCTCAACAACCCTCTCAAAGAGGTTCAGTCACTCAAACTCTTGGGTCTCGCGTTCAGTCAGCCATGATCTCTTTTGGGCAAGCCACATTTCAAAATTGGTCTTCAAAGCCGGACACCAACTGGGCATCCTCCATTGTGCAGTCTTTCCTTGGCACACCTGAGCTCCTCTCCATCTACAAGGCTTTCATCCGCAGCTGGAGTACTGCTCTCCCCTTTGGGCTGGCTCCCCTGCCTCACATCTTGCTTAGCTTGTCGCTGTGGAAACCAACACCTTCAAGATCATTGGAATCTATCACGATGAAGCCGAGTCTGTGGGCCTATCACTTTGCCGTCGCCAACAGGTTGGTTGTCTATCTGTCTTCTTCCACCTCCTTTCTGGCCTTGTATTCTCTGCCCTCTCCGTGCATTGTCCCCTCAAGGTTTCTGGAGGACGAATGCAGTCCACCAGAAACCCCCTCCTCATGAAACTGCCTAAATCCAGAATCACTGCTCACCTCCACTCACTTATTCCTCTTTTTTTTACCATCTATTGAATCCACTTCTACATTCTCTTCAATCTCATTCCTTCAGGTCTTCAAGACAGCTGTTCTCTTCCATCTCAAGTCACCCCCCCAACCCCCCCCCCCCACCCAAAACCATGATCTTTTCTACACTCGTTAAACCACCCCACACCCCTCGTAAAATATTGTTTCTGTATCCATGTTGTCAACCACTTGCGTTCTCCCCTACCCGTCATCGTTACCCGTGTCCCTTGTGTGTCCGTCTCTGTCTATTTTCTCCCTCTGTTCTGCTGTTGGCATTTCTCCTTTCTCCTGCTGTTCCTGTTGCTATGTTGCGTCCTGATCCATTCTGTGTTCTAGCTCTTCCATGAGCCTCGACGATGCATACAAAAAAAAACCATGATGAAATGAGATGAACCATACTCTTTGCAGAACATTGGTGCTATCACAGCAGTTTCTTGGCAAGGGTTATGCTATGTGACTTGCCATTGCATTCCCAGCATTCGTAATTAGTTTCAGACGCGGCGATAGCTCGCCTACTCTTTGTGAAGGACACCGTGAGATCTTTCACGTCCTAATGAAACTTTCACATCCTTCACACTAATGGTGGCAGATGAGACACTGATGCCTCACCCTACCTATGAAACACCAAGATGAGTTTATACCTGGGTTGAGATTTGAACCCAGGCTAGACAGCTCACAGGCAAGTGTGCATGTAACCTGAAGGCTATCCTGCCAGCACGAATACATTTATTTACACTGATTTCACACCCTGATTTGCATTTGCACCCTGATTTCACACACGTAGTCTATTAATTACATAACATCTGAATGTACCTTTCAACCCTTAAGACTGCTGAGACCCTTTTGACCTTTGAAGACCCTTTAAAACTTTCAAGACCATTAAGACCAAAAGTACCCAGAAGACCCAGAGGACCCAAAATACCCCGAGGACCCAAAAAGTCCCCTTGAACGCAAAAGACCATGAAGACCAAGATGACCAAAAAGACCCAAAAGAGCGAGATGACCCAAAAGTCCCTGAGGAACTAAAAGACCCAAAAGTCACTGACAACCCATAAGACTATGAAGATCCAAAAGACCCAGATGACCAAAAAATCCCCAAGGACACAAAAGACCCTCCGAGGACCCCAAAAACCCTTTTGGCCCCTTTTACTTTTGAGACCCTTTCAACACTTTAGATCCCTTCATCCTTTAGAATTTAGACCTATTATACTCTTTTGACCCCGAGAACCTTTGGACCTTTACATCCATAAAGTCCCTTTAGTTTAGACCTCTTAGACCTCAACACCATTTAGACCCCTTACTCCCTTCAGAGAGATAAGACAGCTTAAACTCTTGACCATTTAGAGCTTTAGACCTTTTTATATTCCAAATAAATCTGCACAAAAGAAGTGTTTACATTATGATTTGTGCAAATCATGACAACACAGCAAATATGTGATGTCAATCCCTGTAACGATGTGTGGAGATAGGAGCGTAGCGAGCCGATCCACACGAGTATATACAGTACCAGTCAAAAGTTTGGACACACCCACGCATTTAAGGTTTTTTCTTTATTTTTACTATTTTCTACATTGTAGAATTATAGTGAAGGCATTACAACTATTAAATTACACATATGGAATGATGAAGTAACCAAAAAAGTGTTAAACAAATCACAAAGTATATTTTATATTTTAGATTCTTTAAAGTAGCCACCCTTAGCCTTGATGACAGCTTTGCACACTTTTGGCATTCTCTCAACCAGATTCATGAGGAAGGTCGTCACCTGGAATGCTTTTCCAACAGTCTTGAAGGAGTTCCCACATACGCTGAGCACTTGTTGGCTGCCTTTCCTTCACTCTGCGGTCCAACTCATCCCAACCCATCTCATTTGGGTTAAGGTCGGGTGATTGTGTGAGGCCAGGTCATCTGATGAAGCACTCCATAACTCTCCTTCTTGGTCAAATAGCCCTTACACAGCCTGGAGGTGTGTTTTGGGTCACTGTCCTGTTGAAAAACAAATGATGGTCCCACAAAGTGCAAACCAGATGGGATGGTGTGTCGCTGCAGAATGCTGTGGATGCCATGCTGTTTAAGTGTGCCTTGAATTCCAAATAAATCGCCGACAGTGTCATCAGCAAAGCACCCCCATACCATCACACCTCCTCCTCCATGCTTCACTGGGGGAACCACACGTGTAGAGATCATCCGTTCACCTTCTCTGCATCTCACAAAGACACGGCGGTTGGAACCAAAAATTTCAAATTTGGACTCATCAGACCAAAGGACAGAGTTCCACCGGTCTAATGTCCATTGCTTGTGTTTCTTGGCCCAAGCAAGTCTCTTCTTATTGGTCTCCTTCAGTCGTGGTTTCCTTGCAGCAGTTCGACCATGAAGGCCTGATTCACGCAGTCTCCTCTGAACAGTTGATGTTGAGATGTGTCTGTCACTTGAACTCTGTGAATCATTTACTGGGCTGCAATCTTAGGTGCAGTTAATTGGCAATTCCTGAGGCTGGTAACTCTGATAAACTTATCCTCTGCAGTCGAGGTAACTCTGGGTCTTCTTTTCCTGTGGCGGTCCTCATGAGAGCCAGTTTCATCATAGCGTGTGATGGTTTTTGCGACTGCACTTGAAGAAACTTTCAAAGTTTTTGAAATTTTCTGGATTGACTGACCTTCATGTCTTAAAGTGATGATGGACTGTCATTTCTCTTTGCATAATTGAGTTGTTCTTGCCATAATATGGACTACTACAGCACAGACAAAATAATAGTCTTGTACCAAATATGGCTATTTACTGTTTACCAACCCTACCTTGTCACAACACAACTGCTTGGCTGAAACACATTAAGAAGCAAAGAAATTCCACAAATTAACTTTTAACAAGGCACACCTGTTAATGGAAAAGCATTCCAGGTGACTACCTCATGAAGCTGGTTGAGAGAATGCCAAGAGTGTGCAAAGCTGTCATCAAGGCAAAGGGTGGCTACTTTGAAGAATCTAAAATATAAAATATATTTTGTTTTGTTTAACACTTTTTTTGGTTACTACATAATTCCATTTGTTTTATTTCATAGTTTTGATGTCTTCACTATTATTCTACAATGTAGTAAATCGTAAAAATATAGAAAAACTCTTGAAGGAGTAGGTGTGTCCAAACTTTTGACTGGTACTGTATATGAAAACGAAAAACATGGTCCGTCCATGATGCCATCCGTGAAGCTGGGTGACTACATGTCGATTAATTACGTATTCTATTTAATGATTATGTTTGTCTCAGTATTGTGAAATTATATTTAATTATTATTAATTACTGCTTGAATATCAGTTGCACCCTGACTTCACACATGTATGCATATTAATTATGTACCATTGGAATGTACCTTTCAACCGTTTAGACTGCCGAGAGCCCTTCAACCGTGAACGACCCTCGAGGACCCCCAAGACCCCTAAAGATCTCGAGGACCCAAAAGACCCTGAGGATCCAAAAGACCCATAATACCCTGTCAGGTCAGGACAAAGGACCCATAAAACTCATTGTCAGGTCAGGGCAGATAAGATCTGTGACTCACTACAGGTACCATGTAAACCTGAACCATCCTGTTTCATGGTCGGGTTGTTGGCGACTAAACCGTTTCCCCCACCAGTTTTTCTGGTGAGAAGGGTGTATGAATTATGGACATCCAGTAGGATTAAAAACAAAACCTGTCAAAGGGTGGAGGAGCTCTTTGTTAGCCAAGGGCCATCGATATCTGGTGCCCAACTGTGTTTGTGGACGTCCTCTTGCAGTTGGGTACCTCTTTCTTGGAGTTGGGTGGCAGGATTTGCACTCCGGCCACCGTAAAACACTTAATTCCACAAAGCATTAAAAAAAAAATGCAAAGAAAACTGAAAACCCACTCCTGTGCAGCTGTCCTTCAAAGGGCAGCTCACCAGATGATGGGATTGGAGCAAAGCCTTTGGGGGTCCTATTCTTTGATGATAGGAGGAAAACCATGAGGTATCCTTCCTGGGTCAGATTGCGGTCGTGTGTGTCGGGGTGGTGTTGAGGTATCATCCACCAGACAGAGGTTTCCTTGGGTTAACCTGAGGCAGTCCCTTCAAGTGGGTACCTGGAATGTCCTATCCCGAAGAGAAGATGATCACCTGTCTCTGCTATCATCTGAGCTCCAGTGCTGGAACGTCGGTATTGCAGCAGTCTCTGAGGTTCGGAGACCGGACAGTGACAAGATCATGGTGGGTGGTTACACTTACTATTAGTCTGGTCGTTCTGATGGTTACCACGCCCAATGAGTTGCTGTAGCTGTGTCCAATAAGCTGACGCCAATGGTAATTGAGGTAATACCGGTCAACGAGCGTATTATGAGACGAGGGATTCGTCACTCCTTGGGTGTCGTTTCCCTGGTCTCTATATATGCTCCGACTGAGGAAAGTAATCTCATGTGAAGGACGCATTCTACGCCACACACAAGTCTGTGGTTGATCAGTGCCTCAGACGAGATACTCTTCTAGTCTTGTGGGATTTCAATGCATTGACTGGGACTGATGGGGATAGTTGTGAGACATGTGTTGGTCCCCATGGGTCTGGAACTATGAACCAGAAGAGCACTAAGTTTCTTGACTTTGCAAGAAGTCATGGACTTCGGGTGGCTGGTTCATGGTTTCAGCGCCCACAAGCTCATCGCTGGACTTGGTATTCCAACGCTGGTGGTGTGGCAAAGGAGATTGATAATATGCATGTTGATGGTCGCTGGAGGATGATCCAGAACTGTAGGGTCGACCGGAGTGCTCAGTTCCTCAAGAACGACCATAGGCTTGTTGTAGCAACTCTGAAGTGGCAGCTTAAATCAGGGAGAATGGTACCATCCCAACCTTGGCTGGATGTTGGCAAGCTCAAGTATGAGAGGGTAGCTGTGGAGTTTGTGAACAGGCTGAGTGGGGATTTTGGGGGTCTGGATGTTTTGGGGGAATCCTGAAGAGTTGTGGAGTGCCTTCAAGATGACCATCCTTGGTGTTACTGGTGGATGTCATGGAGCTCACCATCAGGCGAAGAAGAACTTTGTCTCCCAAGGGACAATGACTTCCATTGACCAGAGTTGAAGGGCCAGGATTAATGGCAGAGCTGAGCTGTTCAGGGAGTTGAGGCATCAAACTGTAGTGCACTGAGGGCGGACAAGGAGGCCGAAGTATGAAAATCTGTGAAGGGGTAGAGCATCACCTCTGGTCAGGTAATTCTCACCATGCTTACAGAGGAATTTGTGCATTGCGGTCCTCCAAGCCCATCCATCGGTGTCCTGCAGTTAGAGCGGAGGGTGGAAGGCTCTTAACAGAGGAATCTGAAGTGAAGGCTGTACCAGGCTGGTGCACCAGCTGTTGAGTTGGACGTCGGGTGTGTAACTGTCCCTATTGCTGACTCTCTAATCAACTGTGAACCATCTTCTTTTGTGGAAACAGAGGCTGCGATTAACCAGTTGTTGGAGGTTAAAGCTCCTGGGACCTGTGGCATCCATGATGAACTTCTCAAGGCTGGTGGAAATGCCATACTCTTGTCGTTGCATGCAGTTCTGTGCTCTGTCTGGAACACAGGCATCATCGCAACACACTGGATGAGGGGCCTTCTTATCCCTCTCTGGAAAGGGAAGTGTGATCGCCAGGACTGCAAGAACTACCGAGGGGTGATGCTGCTCTTTAGTGCCAGACAAGGTCTTTTCTCAGAAAATTATTGATAAGGTTCGCCACCATCTGCTTGAGCACCAATGCCCAGAGCAGTCAGGATTTACACCAAAGAAATCAACGATTGACCATATCCTTGCTCTTCACATCCTCACCGAACGAAGACGAAAGTTTCAGCAGGGACTGCTCACAGTTTATGTTGATCTCCACAAAGTGTTTGATTCAGTCAATCGGGATGCCCTCTGGACGATTCTCGGTCTTCCTGGTGCTACCAAAACTGATCAATCTGATGTCTGAACTATACTCTGATACTGAGAGTGTTGTGAGGTTATGGTGGTTCTATCTCTGACTTATTTCCAGTTGTTACTGGAGTTCATCAGGGGTGTGTACTGGCCCCACACTTTTCAGCGCTTGTATGGACTGGATTCTGGGGAGGAGGTCAGAGAGACCAACTGCGGTGTATCATTTTGGAATGTCAAGATCTCTGACCTTGACTTCGCAGATGATGTATTCATCTTTGTGGAGCCGCTGGATATCCTTATGGGAGCCCTTGAGATGCTGAATGAGGAGTCAAAGTTGCTGGGATTAGGGGCTTCCTGAGTCAAAACTAATATCCAGGCTTTCAATGACATCTTGGATGTTGCTATCTTGGCTGAACCTGGTTGTGGTGAGGATGTTGAGGTCATAGAACGATTCACTGACCTTGTCAGTGATATTCATGTCTCCACGTTGCGAGTCAGAAAATGACAGATGTCTGGGTCGGGCCTGGCGAGTCATGGATTCACTCGATCATAGGGTGTAGCACTGTCAGTTAGCTATGCAGGACAATGACGGTCCGAGTCTTTAAGTCCTTGGTGCTTTCAGTCTTCCTCTACGGATGTGAGACTTGGACTCTGACCAAGGATCTGAGATGGAAAATTGACTCCTTCGGAATGAGATCTCTTTGGAGAATCCTTGGCTATCGCTGGTCAGATTTTGTGTCCAACAAGCATTTACTGAGATTCAGATGAGATTTGTTCCCTGTATAGTCTGTGAGTATCAGCTGCAGCTGTATGGACATGTGGCTCATTTTCCTGACACTGATTCTGCTCAACCAAACTCTCTCTGCGGGGGACCTCTTGAATGGAGGAGACCAATGGGCCGACCACGTGCCTCATGTCAGCAGGTTGATCGGCATCTCAAGGAGATGGGGATGGGCCAGGCATCTACCTGGGGCATGGTCAGACAGAGGTCCCCAGAGTACCGGCAGAAAGTGGATGCAACGACGTGAATCTCTGGCGCATTCTCCCATGCCTGACCTAAAATAAGGTCCAATGTGTTGAGTTGAAGTCATGCCACACCAAACAAGCAGTTTTGGCCGACTTTGGCTATGTTCGTTTTAGGATTATCTCCTGACCAGTCATGGCAGTTATGCCTGTTAACAAAAACCACCAACAGCCTAATCCTATGGAAAACCGCCTAATCAGACCAGATAATATTATGGAACACACCTGGACAGTCATCAATCCATTAAGGAAATGTTCACAAAACTCTTATCACAATCATCTGGAAACAACTGCTGAACATGAGGTTTGTATGGTTTCCATCCCAAAGTCCCCCTTCAAAAGTGCCTAAATTTTTTTTACTAATGATCGAGCCTCATGGAAGACCAAGAGCAGAATGGAAGGGAACAAAATGGAAAGGAAGAAACACCAACAACAGAGTCAAAGTTCGAGTGAGATCAAGGGAGGGGAAGATGAGAGTGGTGCAGATCTATAACATGGTCTATAAGATCAAGATGGGACCACATACCCTTTCCCAGCTCATTCAAGTGCATTATCTCAGCCCATACCGAGAAGCCATGGTGCCACACTGGGTCACAAAGGCCAGTGGGGTGCCCAGGGAACCACCGGGGGCCTTAATAAGCGAGGCCACAATGGAACAAGAATAGCACATAGGGCAGCAGACGGTTGAGAGCAGTAGGGGGTACGAGAGGATGTCTGCGTTTAATTGGCAAATAAAATTATGGGGACCATGATTGGCATATCACCATTCAATTGAATGAACAGATGAATCTGGTTGGATTGGTGGATGTAGATTATGACATATTCCATCCTCGCTATTCTCGGTTGGGTGAGAATTGGGAGGTGAGAATGTGTGTGTGTGAAGACAGAGTGTGTGTCTTGCTCCGTGTATTCTGCTTATGAAGATGCTTTTGTGTTAAGTTGACTATACCTCTTGCAGTCTACACACTGTAAAAGGGAGAGACCAAATAAGAACAGTGGATACCACTTGAATTGATGACCCTCAAGAGGGGGAGTTTAAAGGCTAAATAACACGAAACAAAGTTCAGAAAAGAGGTGTAGAAGAGGCTTTTATGAGGAGGGTATAGATATAATGAGCTGAAGATACTTACAGAATTTGAGGACTTTCCAGGACTCCATCAAAAGCGTCACTGCTGAATACTTGTAAGTGGTTGTTTCTTTGTAAGTCACTGTCCAACCAATCATTGAGGGAAATAAAAGAAACAGATCAGAGTCACCACAAAAGAGACTTTGTGTGTACAACAAACCATTTTCAAAATGGTATAAATTTGACCCAAAACAGCATAAAAGACCTTCACCCACATTTTTCCATGGGTAGTACGTAGAAGACCACTTCATGTATGATTTGAGTGTAAACTATACTCCTTGACATTAAAAATTCCCTTTTAAGATATGGTCCACAATGAGAGGGACATGAGTAATTGCATAATATTGTTACGGCTGTGGAAATTTGCAGAACACCATAAAGGTCCTTAGTTAGTTATGCCGATAAGTCCGTGTTCAGTTAGATTTCCCCACCGTTGTTTAATGGGATTTATTCATGTCAAAGGGCTGTGAATCTTCAGTTTGCCGTTTTTCTTTACTATCGTTATTTTGGACCAACCACCAACCGCTTCACAACAACCACAACCACACCCGCCTCTCAACAACCACGCCATCCTCACCACTCCGCCAGCAACCGTCAACATCACCACCACCACCAACAGCGCTCTCAAACAACCGCTTGAGACCCACCGTCCTTCCACCATTACAACCACACGCGCCTCTCAACAAACCACGCCATCCTGATCACCTCAACCACAACGCCAACCACAATTACGCCAATCACCTAACCACCTTCCCCGCTACGCCCACTACCGATCACCTTCGCCACAACCCCGCGGAAACCCTCTCCGCTTATGAAACCGACTCTACCAAGGAAAAGGAACGAGGGGTTCCAATAACGCCATGGGAAATAAGAAGGTATTTCGATGGCGCGTGGATTTTCCCTCCTGCTTTTCCCGCGCTTTTGTATGGGGGAGGTGTGATTCGAGGCAGAGGTCAAAGGTGAAGTAGGGTGGGGCCTGATTTTGGGGGAATGAATGTCCCTTGGCTGCAGGGTCACTGCAACGATTTCCTAGTCCCCCGCGCGCCGCGAGGGGGGAGCGAGAGGGTAAAAAAAAAAAAAACGTTTTTACAGCCATTTTTCCCTGCTGTGCAGGGGTTTGGCTTTTTCTTGAGGCAATGTTTTATGGCCGGATGCCCTTCCTGACGCCAACCCTGGTCGCCTCTTACGACACACAGGGATATGGTACACCTATTCTAACCGGGGCATACACCGGGACCAGTACACTGGTACTCATTTCGCCGACCTCGGAAGGATGACAGGCTGAGTCAACCCCCTGGTGTTAATTCAGCAGCCAACGGGACTTGAACTCAGGACACTGGGATCCCAAGCCGCCACCCTAACCACTAAGCCAACACCAGGCTTGGGCGAGAGGGTAGGAAGTGGAAAACGCCTCCCTTCTGGAAGCTTCCCGCAGGAGCTGGAAGGAGGGCGGGGTGAGAGCAGAGGGGCGGGGCGTGAGTTATATAAAGGATGCACGGGGCATTCGTTCTCTCTCTCGGGCGTTCGTTCTCTTCTCGTGGTCTTGGTGGAAGGAGTTAGGTGCGAGTCTTAGTGGTCTTCGTCTGTGGAGAAGCGGTTCGTGGAGTGACCTGTTCGTTGGAGAGTCCGGGCCTCGCGAAGGAGACGCGGACTGGAGGCGCAGCTCTGCCAGCGGTGTCGCGCGAACCTGCGCGCTCGTGTGAGGAGAGCCGGAGAGAGCTCGCCGGCCATGCGGAAGGCCCGAGCTCAGGCACGGCTCCGCTAGCTGCCGTGGGGACAGGACGTCGAGGCTCACACCACAAGGCACCACGAGGGGGCAGGTAACCTGCAACGGTGTCGTGGGACTCGTTCGGTCTGCCAAGTCCCACGCCATAAGGGCCCACGGGCCCAGTCTGACTCCCTTGTCTATGGGGGTGGTCTTTTTTTCTGGGGTTTTGCTTTCAAATGCATGTTGTGGCGCCGTGTCTTGTAAGTAAAACCTGTTAAGTGGCTGTACATTGATAATTGCTCATAGACGGACGTAGCACCCTTTGCTTTCGCTTTTTTTGATTCCATACCTGCATGACTGTATACGTGTGGAAAATAATAAATGTGCTTGTGTGAATGTTAGCCCGTTCGTCATGTCCTTTTCCCCCCATTGAACCGCTATCTCGCTCTCGCAATACTAGTTGGTTTTTAAATAACCGATAAATAGAATCGGGTCCGGCGAGGTCTGGTGATAATACCCGCTCGGTTATCCCAGCACGGAACGGACCACTTAAGTGGTTCGTGTCCAAGCAGGCCTTCGCTGAGGTACGGTCCCTCGGTAGGTTACCCATGTGGGTACTTCGGTATATCGATATTCGGCGATTGACCCTATTTCGTGTGGGTAGAATACGGACTGGGGCATGGTGGGATTAAAAACCCACCCGTGACTGGTTTCTGGCGTTGTTCCAGAAAGTCACGACTGAATTGTCCGCCCGGTAGGCGAGACGGCCGCCATTGGCTAAAGCGGTCGCTCACACGCTGGGCGGTGTAGATTCGTAACAATATCTTGAACGTTAACAAGGATATGCAAGCTACTTGAGTGACCAACGAAGAGTTAATCATTCTGCACTGACGAATGTTCGTGGAAGATCTTGTACAAACATCACAGGCTACAGACAGAAGACTTTGGGAGCCATCAGTGTACCTTCACATGAATTACACGGAAGATAGCAAATAATAGACAATTTAATGAAGTCCTGTATATGGGATAACAAGCCTTTGCTTCTGAGATAAATCAAAGCATCTGGCTCCTAGCATCCTGCTTCTGAAGATACTTTTGTGTCAAGTTGACTACATCTCTTCGAGTCTATACACACTGCAAAAGGAAGACAACAAGTAAGAACAGGGGATACCACTTCAGTTAATCATCCTCAAGTTGTGCCAACACCAAGAGGCTGAAAAGCCAAGAGGCTGCCTTGATATTATAGAAAAGTATGGTCCTGTACTGTAATCTGTATGGTCCACCTGTATGGTCTGTATGGTCCACCCAATGATGTATGGTACGAATACCACACCCTGTCTGAAAAACACTAGGCTGAGTTGGCAGTCGTATACTTTTCTGGCAGCAACCGAACCAAGCCAAAACAACTGAAAGTCCACAATACTCGATGGTGTAATGGTTACAGCATCTGCGATGAGTGTGGGAGGTCAGTAGTTCGAACCTGGCCCGGGCCGAGTCATAGCAAAGACTAACTAGAACAGCATTCGGTTGAGCGAATACCTCCACCAGGCTGACAGTTACATTTTGTATCCCACTGATAGGCCGGACCTGCATCCGTGTCTTCACCAAAATCGAATCAATTCAGCCTTATCATACTGTACACTCAACCTGTCCACCAAGTTTTGTCTGAATCCATCTATAACTTTTTGAGATATCATGCACACAAACAAAGAGACAGACAGGTGGGGGTGAAAGCATCACCTCCGTCTACCTTTGGTGGTGGAGGTAAGAAATGGTACGGGCTGCTTCGTTGCTTGATGCTCAGTATTTAAAAAGGAGAGAGTATAGAAAAACAATGCAGATTCGAAAACCAAACTGGGATCCTAAGAGCCTCCTCCTGTGTTGAGGTTCCTTGTAAGAGAAGTCACGTAAGGTCGAACAAGCAACATTTGAGCTATTGTGTTAGCCTCCTGTTATGGAGCAATCACTCTGAAAAGAAGGTAGAACAATGGGACTTATGGCACAATGAAGTTTATCTACAGGACCAGGTTTATGGCAAGAGAAAAAAAGGAGTTGGACATGTATTTGATACTTTCTACATTTCATTGTACATGTGTTGAACTCGACATACACCCAACAACCCAAGAAACTTACATTCGGTAGGTCTTCGAACCTTTAAAAGCACTGCTTTTAATCTCGGTGATCCCGTTGGAGAAGAGGCGGCTTCAAGCGAAGAAAACAACACGAGTAAAATCAATCTCTTCAATGAAAGTCCCGAAAGGAAGCCTTCATGAATGAAGTGTAAAAGTATACACGTGAATATCACAAGTTAATACCACACTTCACTTCTTTTTAAAATTGAAAATCTCACTTTGAATGAAGAGTTGAGTCAAAACTTCTTAAGTTTTTTCAACAATGAAACAGTTATGCAACCAGAGTTGGTGTCAAAGCCACCCAATGCTCGCCTGTTTATACATTTATCGTTTTTAAAATAATATTTTTTATAAAGCATTGCAGTGAAGTCTGATCCAAATAATTTTAAAGCAATATATGTATTTGTATATTGTAATCAGTAAAAAATAGTGTGGTAGATAAAAACATTAGAAAGGAAATAACTTGCACCAAAAACTTTAACATTTTCACGCTGATGCTCACGCCGGGGGAATCGCTATAGCTCTCTATCTCAATGAGAGTTTATAGCTAGGCCAAGATTCGAACCCAGGCTAGACAGCTTCGAGGCAAGTGTGCGCACCTCGAGGCAATCCTCAATTCCATAGCCCTCGAGTTAAGAAAAATGGAAAGGGATGACAAAAGTTTTATACTCACAGGGTTAAGGAGTTTTGACTGATCCCTTCAAACGCACTTTGAGGGATGAAGCGGATGTTTAGGTTAAATGTCATCTCCCTGAAACAGCAGTGGTATAACATCAGAAGTGAGACGGCAAAGGTGTTGAGATGCAAAACGTCAATCAGATAAGTGAGACCACCTGACTTGTTCAAATTAACAATAAATAATTCATTTGCATTGATACAGTATTACCTGGTTTCTCAAATGTGAAAATCCACATACGACATATGTATGTCACAAAGACAATATGAACGGATAAAATTTGTCCCAAATATGCCACTGATGTGGACAAGGAGAACATTCAATTTCATCATGGATCCCTTCAGAACCCAAACAAATCTTTATCTTTTCTTCTGATTTCTATTCCAAACTATTCCTTTTTGGCATGGTACAAATCAAGCAAGCAAGCAAGCACACACCACGATATGAATAACAAACACACCACACAGCCTCCCGTGGGAGAATCAACAAAAGAACAAACACACTATACAGAACGCGCATGGCGTGCCATTTCATTCAAATCTGCACGCCAATTTCCAACTGCATTTCACCTTGCTCACCCCTCGCTCACCAAAAACTCACCACCTTGACCACCAACACCTGCTGCACATGGAAAAATGTTCCCGCACCTCCTCATACCTCTGTATCGATACAATTCGCCACTAAAAAGAGGCGTGTTGCACAGCTCAGGCTGTGCTCGGACCGCGTGATGCGGGGGCGAGCAACGGATATTAATGGAGCCAGTCGCATCTCACCGGGGAATGTTCCGGGTGAGCACGTGGAATTGATGCAGCCCTTGTCCAGTCGCCAGGGCACAGTGTGACGGGCGGCGAGGAGGGGTCGCAGGAAGAGCAATCCGGGAGTTCGGTGCAGAGCTCCGGGCCGTGTCACACCGGATGTGCAAATGGGACTGCTTCCAGCCCCAGGAGCCTGGCAGGGCGTGGCTCGGGCCACTGTGGCCCAATAGAGAAGCGGTATTCGGGTCACAGCATGTCGCTTGGGGTTTTCACTCCACCCTTCGCCCGGGGCTTATAAAAGGCGGATCGCGGAGCCTCTTCTTCCTTTGCCTATTTGCTTCGCACTCTTCTTTGCCTCTGCCCATCGCTGGCTCTTTGTTGCCTCTGTCCGCTGCTGGCTCTTCGTTGCCTCTGCCCGTCGCTGGCTCTCCGTTGCCTCTGCCCGTCGCTGGCTCTCCGTTGCCTCTGCCAGTCTCTGGCTCTTTGTTGCCTCTGCCCATCGCTGGCTCTTCGTTGCCTCTGCCCGTCTCTGGCTCTTCGTTGCCTCTGCCCGTCGCTGGCTCTTCGTTGCGTCTGCCCATCGCTGGCTCTTCGTTGCCTCTGCCCATCACTGGCTCTTCACTCGCGGTTTGTGTGTGACTGAAACTTGCTTATTCCGGAGGAGCAGTGCAGAGTGCACATTGCCACGAGCCCCGGCAAAGTGACTAAGTCAGAGATAATGCGCCAACTCTTGAGGTGGGAACGCTCAAGCGGAGCATCCTATGGAGGTATACGCCGCACGAGCCAACCTATGCATGACTAGTTTCAGGATCTTGTCAGGTCAGGTTCGATCTGTGACCTGCTACAGGTACCATGTAAACCTGTACTAACCTGTTCCATGGTCGGGTTGTCGGCGACTAAACCGTCTCCCCCACCAGGTTTTCTGGTGAGGAGGGTGTTTGGATATGGACACCCAGCAGGATTAAAAACAAAACCTGTCAAAGGGCGGAGGAGCTCCTTGTGAGCCAACGGCCATCCATATCTAGTGCCCAACTGTGTCTGCGGACGCCCTCCTGCAGTTGGGTTACTTCTTATTAGGAGGTTGGTGGCAGGATTTGCACTCCAGCCACCGTAAAACGCTTCATTCCGCAAAACGCAAAAACGCAAAAAAATCTGAAAACCCACTCCGTGGGAGTACCTCCTGTGCAGCTTCCCTTCGCAGGGCAGCTCACCGGATGACGGGATTGGGGCAAAACCTTCGAGACCCCCAATCTTTGATAGGAGGGAAACCACGGGGTAACATCCCTGGGTCAGATTGCGGGAGAGTGTATCGGAGTGGTGCTGAGGTGTCGTCCACCAGACGGCGGTCTCCTTGGGTTAACCTGAGGCGGTCCCTTCGGGTGGGTGCCTGGAATGTCCTATCCCTAAGAGAGGATGATCACCTGTCTCTGTTATCATCTGAGCTCAAGCGTTTGGACATCGGGATTGCAGCTCTCTCTGAGGTTCGGAGACCGGATTGCGGCGAGATAATGGTGGGTGGTTACACCTACTATTGGTCTGGTCGCTCTGATGGTTACCATACCCAAGGAGTTGCTGTAGCTGTGTCCAATAAGCTGACCCCAATGATAATTGAGGTAACACCGGTCAACGAGCGTATTATGAGATTAAGGATTCGTCACTCCTTAGGTGTCATTTCCCTGGTCTCTATTTATGCTCCGACTGAGGCGAGTGATCTTACCGTGAAGGACACATTCTACGCCTCTCCGAGTCTGTGGTTGATCAGTGCCCCAGACGAGATACACTTCTAGTCTTGGGGGATTTCAATGCATCGACTGGAACTGATAGGGATGGTTATGAGGTGTGTGTTGGTCCCCATGGGTCAGGAACTATGAACCAGAATAGCACTAAGTTCCTTGACTTTGCAAGAAGTCATGGACTTAGGGTGGCTGGTTCATGGTTTCAGCGCCCGCAAGCTCATCGCTGGACTTGGTATTCCAACGCTGGCGGTGTGGCAAAGGAGATTGACCATGTCCTCATTGACGGTCGTTGGAGGATGATCCAGAACTGCAGGGTCTACCGGAGTGCTCAGTTCCTCAATACTGACCACAGGCTTGTTGTAGCAACTCTAAAGCTGCACCTTAAATCCTGGAGAATGGTACCATCCCAGCCTAGGCTGGATGTTGCCAAGCTCAGGGATGAGAGAGTAGCTGAGGAGTTTGCGAACAGGCTGAGTGGACACTTGGGGGGTCTGGGTGCTTTGGGGGTCCTGAAGAGTTGTGGAGCACCTTCAAGACCACCGTCCTTGATGTTGCCGGTGGATGCCTTGGAGTTCACCGCAGGGCAAAGAAGAATTTTGTCTCTCAAGGGACACTGGATACCATTGACCAGAGTCGCAGGGCCAGGCTGAATGGCAGAGCTGAGCTGTTCAGGGAGCTGAGGCGTAAAACTGTACGTGCACTGAGGGTGGACAAGGAGGCCTATGTGCGAGGAATCTGTGAGGGGGTAGAGCATCACCTGTGGACAGGTGATTCTCGTCCCGCTTACAGGGGAATTCGCGCATTACGTTCATCCAAGCCCATCCCTCGGAGCACTGCAGTTCGAGCAGAGAGTGGTAGGCTCTTGACAGAGGAGTCTGAAGTGAAGGCCCGCTGGGCCGGTTACTTTGAGCGGTTGTACCAGGCTGATCCCCCAGCTGTCGAGTTGGACGTCAAGGGTGTTACAATCCCTGTTGCTGACCCTCGAATCAACTGTGGTCCACCATCGCTTGTGGAAACACGGGCTGCGGTGAACCAGTTGAAACGGGGCAAAGCTCCAGGGATCTGTGGCATCCATGCCGAACTTCTCAAGGCTGGTGGAAATGCTGCACTCGCGTCGTTGCATGCAGTTTTGTGCTCTGCCTGGAACACAGGCATCATCCCAACTGACTGGAAGAGGGGCCTTGTTGTCCCTCTCTGGAAAGGGAAGGGTGATCGCCAAGACTGCAACAACTACCGAGGGGTGACGCTGTTCTCAGTGCCGGGCAAGGTCTTTGCTCGGATAATTCTTGATAGGGTTCGCCACCATCTGCTTGAGCACCAGCGTCCAGAGCAGTCAGGCTTTACACCAAAGAGGTCAACGATTGACCGTATCCTTGCACTTCGTGTCCTCACCGAACGCAGACGAGAGTTTTGGCAGGGCTGCTTGCAGCCTATGTTGATCTCTGTAAAGCGTTCGATTCAGTGAATCGGGATGTCCTCTGGAGGATTCTTGGTCTTCGTGGGGTGCCACCAAAACTGATCGATCTGATGTCTGAACTCTACTCTGGTACTGAGAGTGCTGTGAAGTGTGGTGGTACCATCTCTGACTTATTTCCAGTTGTTACTGGAGTCTCGTCAGGGTGTGTACTTGCCCCCACACTTTTCAGCACTTGTATGGACTGGATTTTTGGGAGGATGTCGGAGAGATCAAGTTGCGGTGCATCGTTTGGCAATGTCAAGATCTCGGACCTTGATTTTGCAGATGATGCAGTCATCTTTGCGGAGACTTTAGACATCCTCTTGGGGGGCCCTCGAGGTGCTGAATGAGGAGTCGGAGCCGTTGGGATTACGGATTTCTTGGGTCAAAACAAAGATCCAGGCTTTCGGTGACATCTTGGATGCTGCTGTCCTGTCTGTGTCTGTTTGTGGTGAGGATGTTGAGGTCGTGGATAGATTCACTTACCTTGGCAGTGATATTCATGTCTCCGCAGGTTGTGAGCCGGAGGTCAATAGACGCCTGGGTCGGGCCTGGGGAGTCATGGATTCACTGGATCATGGGGTGTGGCGCTGCCGGTACCTGTGCGGGAGGACGAAAGTCCGAGTCTTCAGGTCCTTGGTACTTCCAGTCTTGCTCTATGGGTGCGAGACTTGGACTTTGACCAAGGATCTGAGACGGAGACTTAATTCCTTTGGTACCAGGTCTCTTCGGAGAATCCTTGGCTATCGCTGGTCGGATTTTGTGTCCAACGAGCGGTTGCTGAGAGAGACTCGGATGAGATTTGTTACCTGCATAGTCCGTGAGCGTCAGCTGCGGCTGTATGGACATGTGGCTCGTTTTCCTGACGCTGATCCTGCTCACCAGATTCTCTCAGCGAGGGAGTCTCATGAGTGGAGGAGGCCAGTGGGCCGACCACGTGCCTCATGGTTGCAGCAGGTTGACCATCATCTCAAGGAGATGGGGATGGGCCTGGCATCTGCCTGGGGGATGGCCAGACGGAGGCCCCTGGAGTACCGGCGGAAAGTGGACGCAGCAACGCGCTGTTCTGGCACATGCTCCCATACCTGACCTGACCTGAAACTTGCTTATTCCGGAGGAGCAGTGCAGAGTGCACATTGCCACGAGCCCCGGCAAAGTGACTAAGTCAGAGATAATGCGCCAACTCTTGAGGTGGGAACGCTCAAGCGGAGCATCCTATGGAGGTATACGCCGCACGAGCCAACCTATGCATGACTAGTTTCAGGATCTTTTGCCTCATGCATCTTCTCTCCTATCTCTCTTTCTACCCCTCTATCTCGTCCACTTTAGACACACAAAAGGGCATCCATAATTGACTCGCAATCATATTTTCCTCTGGTACGACACCGCACCCCCCATATTGCACTACACCACACCTCCCACTCCCACACCTTAGATACCAGTATTTCTCCCCCCTTCCACCCTCAAAGCTTACTGGGTTGCGTTGGTCGGCCGACCGCGCCAGGTATTGCGAGGCCATTTACCCTCATCTGCTCTCTTTCTTTCTGGTTATCTAATCTTCCTCGGGTTTGTGTGTGTGTGTGTGTGTGTGTGTGTGTGTGTGTGTGTGTGTGTGTGTGTGTGTGTGTGTGTGTGTGTGTGTGTGTGTGTGTGTGTGTGTGTGTGTGTATGTGATGGGGCCTGTCGGAGCAAGTTAAGATTGTGGAAGTGATAACGGGATAAGTCTGCTCTGTGTCTGCTTTTGTATATTCCTAGCCCTTTTTCCGCACCCCACACATTCCTTGCTCTCCTTGCTGTAAATACCAGTAAACCCAATTTACTGTACCACATACCTTTCCTCGCTTGATTGTAAATAAATGCTTGTATAGAAATGTTCACAGCTCGTTTTCATCTTTTCCTTCATTGGTTCAGTATGGTTCTTGTCCAAGCTTAGCCAGGACATTATCCCCCAACGATCCGTTTTTCTAGCCGGTACGTTCTTGGGCAGTTAAGCTCGGCTGCATCTCATCCGGGAAGGTGATCTGGTTTGAACAAGACGTACCGAGGGTGTGTCCCCCGGTAATTAGATCACGTGACCATTAGGGAAACGGTATTTATTCGATGGAGGGCCCTAAGTCACGTGGTCGAGTTATTGGTGTTCACGGTTGATTCGCGACTCGCCGCGTCACAAAGTTAGTTGTGTGCGATGGCCTGCGATTCAAGCTGACCTTCAGACACAAGGAACGACAGTTTCCACTCACACCATCCATCGCCAACTCATTGAAAGGGGGTTCTATAGTAGGAGACCCAGGAGGACCCCACTGCTGAGAGAGACATAAGAAAGCCTGACTTGAGTTTGCCTAAACACACCTGAACAAGCCAAAATCCTTCTGGGAGAATGTCCTGTGGACAGATGAGACCGAATTAGAGCTTTTTGGAAAAGCACATTATCTCTATGTTTACAGAAAGCAAAATGAAGCCTTCAAAGAAAAGAACACCTTACCTACAGTCAAACATGGAGGAGGTTCAGTGATGTTTTGGGGGTACTGTGCTGCCTCTGACACTGGGTGCCTTGAATGTGTGCATGGCATCATGAAATCAGATGACCAAGGAATTTTGGAGCACAATGCTCAACCCAGCGTCAGAAAGCTAGGTCTCCGTCAAAGGTCATAGGTCTTGCAGCATGACAATGACCCAAACACACTTCAAAAAGCAGCCAGGAATGGTTCAACACAAAACGCTTGACTGTTCTGAAGCGACCAGCAATGAGTTCAGATCTAAATCCCATTGAACACCTGTCAGAAGATCTGAAAACAGCAGTTGGGAGAAGGTACCCATCAAATCTGGGAGAACTGGAGCAGTTTGCAAAAGAAGAGTGGGTCAAACTGCCAGTAGAGAGGTGTAGGAAGCTCATTCATGGCTACAGGAAGTGCTTGACTGCAGTTATTTTGTCCAAAGGTCGTACTACCAAATATTAAGTCGAGGGTGTCAACAATTTTGTCAATGGCATTTATTTTTATTTTCTGATTTCAAAGGACATATTAAGTTCTGAATCAAAAACAAAGGTTCTGTAATATTAACAGTTAAATAAAGTATTGTGGGGACCAAATACTATTGTCAATTTATACTTATTTTTAAAGAAAATTGTGAGTTACTTGAAGAAAGTGCAAGTGTGCCAATATTTTTGGCCACGACTGCATCCTGTTGATATCAGGTTTGTGTGTGTTACTCACAAGATAAAGTTCATGCTGGTGGAATGAATGGAGCGCAGCTGGGGGAAAGTGAAAATTCCAGTGTTTGAGATGACACTGGAAAAAGAAACGTTTGTATTAACATCATTCCATTTTTTTATGGGACCATGTTTTAAACACTCCACATTTTAATCTGGTATGCATTCTCATGCTCATATTATTTACTTTTCCCATGGAAAAACAACACAATCTACTTTGACTGCTACTATTTATTTCATGGCCACCTTCTTGTGGCGCCGTCTGTGGGGGGGAGTTTAAGTCCAAGAGTTTCATGAAACAACAGACCAGGCCTGATGTTCAACCCAAGGTTATTCGAGCAGAAATGTGAAATTTGTTCATCAGCCTGCCAGTGATAATCCCAGGACACTTCAAGGAAGACAACGTGGGGATCTTTAACATCCCACAGAAAATGATTATCTTCACCTTCTTTAGTTAACCTTGACCAGCACATGGGACATCCGGTTTAACGTCTCTCCGATGGACGGTGCACACACACTTCAATGCCTCCTCGCCCAGCATTCGAAACACCAGGATGGAAGTTTATAGTCGGGTCGTGAATTGAACCCAGGAGTTGGCAGCTCACAGGTAAGTGCGCTATCACTGCACTATCCTGTTGGACTAAAATAACAACATGAAGAATATGAATAAACCATCAAATCAAAGAAACATCTCGTGGGGATTGGCGTGAGACACAACATACGATGAGGCTGGAGTATGTAATAATGTACACAGCCAAAACCTTTACTCACTCATTGGCTAACCTCTGGTAGCTTGCACATGTTGCTGTGTTTGAGCCTGGGGAGTAACTGCTTAAATCTATCGATTCAGGTTCTTCCCGACATCTTTGTTCTTTGTTCCTTTCATACTTCTTTCTAATTTTTTTTCACAATTCTCTTTATTAACTCTAATTCTTGCTTTTTCTTCTCTTTAATCTCTTTTACTTTCTATTTCTCTCTTTCTTTATCTATCTCTCTCAGAAGAAGTGAATTCTTGCAGAATTTTTTTTTTCTGTAAGGCTCACTTGGCTGTGCCTAGATGGGTTTGAGGGTTGTGGAGTAGCGGCTGAAACCCGAAATCTATCCCGGTTCCTCCTGATGACTCCGTCTTTGCTCTTTACTTCTTCGAGTTCCTTCTTGGTCTTCCGTTTCAAGTTTACGAAACTATCTATTAAAATAATTGGTTCGCAACACCAGAACCCCCAAATACGACAGGTGCTCTGCCTGACCTTTAAAAACCAAGACGTATCAACAAGCCGACAACTCTGCTTCACTCCAGTCATTGCTTTACAAGTTTCATTGTTCTTGGGCTGCTTCATCTGCAATATTTTGGGGCCTCCAGCCTGAGAGCTCAAAGCAGGTGCTTTGTGGGGGGGGGGTGGGAGTTATATATATTTTCATAGCATTTATGTTTTCCCAAGAGGTCAATGCATTAAAAGCCAAGCCAAGTCAAAACAAATCAGAGAGACGAGACCAGTGTTTCTCAAGGTGGGGCGTGGCAATATTTTGGTGGGGCATGAGGATTCAGAATTAATGAATCAATATATGATCGTTTTCATAGCTTTGCACTTTCAAATTTTCAAAAGTTTGAAGCTGCGACTGATGCCTCATAGTGTCATAACTAAAAACTGCTTCACCGCGCCCTTGTTAGCCAATCTGCCGGTAAGGCGGGCCCTTGATCAATTCAACGCTGTTATGTTACTTTGACTCGCTTTTCATCAAGGGGAATTCCTTACATGTAGTATATACTGTAGTGTCTCCAATCATGGTGGGGTGTACGATTTTTTTGAAAATCAAAGTGGGGCATGGGACAAAAAAGGTTGAGAAACACTGGACTAGACTCTAACTTGCACACAATACCTTTTCCCAAAGAAACCACCCACAAGATCTGAGAGCAGGGTCAACAAACGTTCCCCCAAACAACATGGTCCTGCTTGTGCAGTATCCAGATAGTAGTCGAAAGGGATTTCAAATCCATTCAGATTCACTCCAAAAGCCAAGCAGCTTAGTGTGCAGCATGCCATCCATTCGAACCGCTTGCCCTCCGCCAGCAAACTATCGTTTCTTATTGCTAAAACATTCCCAATTCCTACACTTTAGAGCTTCTTTACTCATTTCCAAGCAACTGTTTTTCTCTGAAAGTTTTCAAAAAGGCATGGTGTCAAATCGGACCAGTTTTTGTGGAGCTTGGAGCGCGCGAGGAGCTTGGAGCGCGCATGGAGCTGGGAGTGCAAGCACTCATGTCTAAGGAGTGATTGCAAAGCACATGCAGAGGAATCGCTGCAGCACTTACAGATAATTCAGCTTGGGGAGGTCACGGAAGGCACCGGGTTTGATGCTTTCAAGTGTTATGACATTCTTGATGATGCTGAGAAAAGAAAAATATATGGCAGCATTCACTTCATCGTATTTGCATTGTTTTAAGGCACGTAGAGGAGCTTGTATTACAATCACGTACAGGACGAGGACATCAGTGTAGACATTAGTAGTGAACTATTAGATGGATTGCAAGGCCGTTAGTAGACAATGGGCACAAATGTATTTGATTTGCGCAATACAGAGCTGGGTTATGAGCATCATGAATCAGCGGTTTAGATGGGAACACCTGTAAATGGCATAAAACATTTACAAATTAGAAGGGCACTCGGTGGAGCGCATACCTCTGCCACGTAATGCCTGATCCATGAGAACATAGCAGACCCATTACATTTTTGAAATATCATGCTTTATATCATTTTTGGCCCTATCTCTCAATGGTGAAGAATCACTTAGAATCACTTTTAAAATTATCAAATCCGGATCTTCAAAATTGAATCAATTCGTCCTTGTCACACGCCCAACATGTCCACCAGGTTACATCCTAATCAGTCCACAACCTTTTGAGATACCGTGCTATATATCGTTTTGGGCCCCATCTCTCAATGGTGAAGAATTACTTAAAAAATTCTCGGATCCGGATTCGGATTGGGATCTTCACCAAAATTAAGTGTTGCTGTCCTTGGCCGGTCAACTACACACACAAAAAACATTGTTTGCTTGAATGATTGCTTGATTTTCAACGATTGCTTGAAAACTGTGGCCAAAAATCATGACAAACAAACAAACAAACAGACAGACAGACAAATGCTACAGACCAACATACTTGGCAAAAATAAATTATTTTCACCAAGTAACAAACAGACAGGGAAGGGTGAAAACATAACCTCCTTCACCTTTGGTGGCGGAGCTTAATATGAACATAATTCATCACAAACTAAAAGGCAACTCTCATGCTTGATGAGTTTAAAATAAATTAATATCCAATCTTGCCCCCCCCCCCGAATTTCACATCTTTTCGCCAACATTCATGTTAATGACATTGCCAGGGTCGCAGCACTCGCTGACACTCACAGACTCATGAGTTCGGGCAGATCGCTGAAGGCATTCACTTCAATGTGGCGCAGGCTCGTGGATATATGAAATGCTCTGGAAACAGAAACGAGGAGAAATAAATTTACTCTTTTACAAAATAACTGAACAATAACGTGAACTTTTGCAGTTGCCATCCATTTATTACGTGTGCACGGAGTGTGACGGTGTGTATATGGTGCACACTGGGAGGATGGGATAATGCAGGTGCATTTCGTTGCACAAGTGTGAATCAAAATAGTTGGAATAATGAACATAACATTCTTAAATAAACAGGATAGGACAATATATATATATATATATATATATATATATATATATATATATATATATATATATATATATATATATATATATATATATATATATGTGGAAAAATTACAAGACCAGAGCGGGAATCAAACGCAGGTCCTCTGAATAAACCATACCAGTGCTCTGCCATCTGAGCTTTCTGAGCAACCCAATTCCTCCACATTCCATAATTCTCTGACTACTGAACACATTACATCACTGAAGCAAGCATTCCAACAAAATTTTTTTTTTATACGCATATTATCCATGTCGAAGTGATGAATCATATCAGGAAAGCGTGTCACACAAAAAGTGGAAAGGTCATGTAAAATTTAATTACACATTTTCAGCGGGCGAGCCACTGCCCAAGGCACCGCACAACAATACGGGGCCACGTGCAGGCGAGTGGGGGCTGAACTGAACTTTGTTCAAGTCGATCAATATATTCAGTGACAGTGCGGATACTTTTGCCGTGTATTACTACAGCTTACAAACGATCAACCGAGCAGCTTGTAGAGGATTCGCTAAGTGGCTTAACTGCAGTGCTGGATTAACCATTAGGCAGACAAGGCATGTGCCTTCGGGCCAGCCAAAAATTCGGGCCAAAAATTATTTTCACATTTATTATTTGTCTTTTTTTGAATTAAATATTTTGTTCTTGAATCAGTTCATCTTTTGTCTGGGGTCCATTCCATGAGCCCGAGATCCAATTTAAAATTTTCAGGCCATTCTCTAAAATTTCAAAATGTGCCTTAGGGCCAGCCGAGGCTTAATCCGGCACTGGGCTTAAGCACTCAAGCAAACACTCCAACGAAACGGTTGATAAGGAACAGCTGGCTTTGTAAGCGATAGCAAGCTGATCAGTCATGGGACATACCCTCGAGAAACCAATACGTCGCTAATTTGTTAAAATTTTCAGATTTCATTCCAGATTTCAAGTTTAGTCAACGTGATCCATTCCTCCAAACTGAAATTGTATTTTTATTTTTACTTGAATTAGTCCGTGAGAGTAGATCGTGGAATATAAGATCATATAAAATTCATGAAATCGCTCCAAGCTCCTAATTTGAAAAGCATAGCACTTACAAAAGCGATGGAAACAGCGGTTCGTAGGTGTGTAGATGAGGAATTTGATGATGCGAGTGGGGCAAGTGAAAAAAAAAATTGAGAGCTTCATTGTTTGGAAACCATTGTAGCCTGATCCAAGTCAAGGTATTGTTGAGCAGGCCAAAAAAAAAATGGTGAATTAAGACTCCTGCGAGGGAGAGCGAGGTGAACGAGGATGCGTCTGATGAAGGATATAATTAAATAAGGCCGTTAATTATCTTCGAAAAGGATGTTTTAATTAATCCAAACACCCAGTTTTCACTCCTGCAATTCCTTGGAGTTTTCTTGGTATGCATGCAAAGTTTCAGGCTGCTAGGTTTTATAGTTTTGGAGTTATGGAGGAGACACACTGACACACACACACACACACACACACACACACACACACACACACACACACACACACACACACACACACACACACACACACACACACACACACTCGTAGGTGACATGGGTGGTCGCTATATAATTGCATACTAGTCATACAGTTTTTGATGGATCGGGCTGAAATTTTTTGACAAAGAGGTTGATTATAGTTCGCATAAAAGCGCGGAAGCCGATTTTTGATTTTCGGGAAAAAATATTTTTGGGATTTTTTCAAAAATTTCAAAGTCCCGTTGCTAGGCAACAGTGGCATCCATAGCAACGGTAATCAAAAGAATACAACTAGATCCTGGTATGAACCTACCTGTCAGGTTTCATCAAAATCGGTTGACTCCTCTGGCCTCCAGAGCTGTCCATTACATACAAACAAACAGACAGACATACAGACACACAGACGGAAAACCTGAGACTAAGGGTAGTCTAGCGATCACCCAACAGACAGACACACAGACACAACGAAAATAGTGGTCACTGCTGGCGCCAGCTAACCAAAAAATTTATCAAACATGAGAAAGCAAAGGCCGTTCGCATCCACTTGAGGGATATGGATAACATTTGTCGGTGTGAGGAGTGAGGAGGGGGAGATTGTTCATGTGATATCCATCACAGCCTTTTAGATGCTGAATACGGAATAATATACAACACACGAAGAGGAAGATCGAAATATAAATGGAAAATGCAAAGCCCATCCACATTCAAAATGTATTGGTTCACGAGCAAGTGACCACTATATTCGTTATGGGTGTGTGTCTGTCTATCTGTCTGTCCCGAGCATAGCTCCGTGGGTTTTGATCCGATCTTGATAAAATTTTGGTTGGAGGTTTGTATCATGATCTAGTTGTGTTTTCCGGAGAATGGGAGTGCTGCGCCCATTATGGGCGGAGCCACGCCCAAAAAAACTTGTGTTTTTAGGGGGTAGCCGGTTTCAAGTTACATCTTCTCCGAGGGGGTTTGTCGAATCTGGCAGGGGTTTCGGTATTTGGTTAGCCCACTGGCACCTGCATCGCCCCACGGAGCTCGATTTTTCATTTTCGTCCTAAGGTCAAGGTCACAAGGTCACAAACTTAGAAAATGTCAAAAAAAATTATTTAAATTGGGCATCGAGCTCCAAGGGTTTTCAACTGTTTCGAATGAAGGTTGGAATGCAAGTAGTGCTCTTCGAGTACGACAACTTTCATCATTTACATTTTTCCCGATTCCCGCCAGTTTGCCTGTGGCGTCCCCTCGTGAACCATCGCCGTCTCCAGACTTGTAACCTTTAATATTCATCTTCTTCTCCTGTTTTTTTTTTTCACTGGCACAGGCACGCACGCCGACACCGAGCTGGAGTAGTTTATGAAAACAAATTGAACGTACAAATGGACCCTGCCCCCCCCCCATGTCATTCAGTTTTTATAAGTTTATTGTCTGCTGTGGTTCGCAATGCCACGCGGATTGCATAACAAGCCAAGGTATGGATGCACTGAGAGTGGTGATAAAGCAGCAAACATAGTGCGTACTTGATTTTATATCCCATGTACTAGACACAAATGTTGATCTGAATTGTAGTACCATGGAATACAGTAGTATCACACAGTACGGCAGTACCATGGAGTATTACCATACTCCATATCCAAAACAAAATATATAAAACATGAACCATTTTATTGCTTTCACAAAAATGCAGAAACAAGAAAGGAAAAAACATTAAAAAAAGAAAAGAAAAGGAAAAACAGATGGATGAAATATCAAAAAAACAACCAAACTAGGTAGGAATGACACCAAAATCCTCATGGATTACCATCATGATATTTTTTGACATTTTATTTTTGTTGTGAGATTGTAATGGAACAACATCAAAAGATGTTGTGATGCTACAACCTTGTTTGGTTTTTTTTTGAGATTTCATCTCTATGTTTTTACAGTTTTTTTTTCAATTTTTTTCTTCTTTATTATATAGATTGTTACTTGATTCTCCCATAATGAGCGAGGTTACAAGTCTGCCATCTATCTATAATTCCAGCAGTGTGTGTGTGTGTGTGTGTGTGTGTGTGTGTGTGTGTGTGTGTGTGTGTGTGTGTGTGTGTGTGTGTGTGTGTGTGTGTGTGTGACCGCTGTTCCGATCTAATTGAAACTTGCCAGGTATATTGCTGGGAACCTGAGTATGTGCCTTTTCAAGGTTTGATATTAATCGGACAAGTGCTTCCCAAGTTAGGGCCATTTACTTACCAACCAATGACAAGACACGTTGCTGCGTGGGCGTGGCCGATGGAGAAGAGAACCTCAGCCGCGTTCCCCATTACTGGCTACAATGTACGGACTTCCGGATAGTGATGACTTACTGTATTCTAATAATTTCTCGATTTCTTATGCGCATTTATAGATAAACACAATGCCCCAATTCAGTCGTCATTTACGAGAGCGAAGGAACGGCCTATGTAGTTGTTTGAAAGTTTTGGGGGGGGGTTGCACGTACGGGCACGCGAGAGCGAAGGAACGGCCTATGTGGTTGTTTCTGGCTTGCGGTTTGAAAGTTTTCTTTTTTTTGCACGCACGGCCACGCACGTACGGGCATGTACTAGTCTATCTATAATTCCAGCAATGTGTGTGTGTGTGTGTGTGTGTCTGTGACTGCTGTTTCTTGACAACCACTGGTCCGATCTAATTGAAACTTGCCAGGTATATTGCTGGGGACCTGAGGATGTGCCTTTTCAAGTTTTGATATTAATCGGACAAGTGCTTCCCAAGTTATGGCCATTTATTTACCAATCCAATGAAAGGACATGTTGCGTAGGCGTGGCTGCGTAGGCCGGTGCGTGGCCGGCCGACGATGACGTCACGTGCCGTGCCGGTTACGATGGGGATCGGTGCCTTAGTTACCGTGGCGTAGGAGTGGCAATGGTCAATGGCAGCGAATGTCATGGCAAGCAAAGACAGGGAGGTAAACTTGATTTTAATTAACTCTGTCTGTGTTAGTATCACAGCAGTTGTTACTTCAATGCAAGCGATAATTCGTGGAATGCATGTGAACATTCCCCACGGGCACGCACCGCTTCCGGATAGTAATGACTTACTGTATTCTAATAATTTCTCGATTTCTTATGCGCATTTATACATAAACACAATGCCCCAATACAGTTGTCATTTACGAGAGCGAAGGAACGGCCTGTGTGATTGTTTCTGGCTCACGGTTTGAAAGTTTTTTTTTTTTTGGTTTGCACGTACGGCCACGCACGTACGGGCATGCGAGAGCGAAGGAACGGCCTGTGTGATTGTTTCTGGCTCACGGTGTGAAAGTTTTTTTTTGTTTGTTTTAGGGGGGCGTGGTTTGCACGTACGGGCATGCGAGAGCGAAGGAACGGCCTGTGTGGTTGTTGTTTCTGGCTCGTGGTTCGAAAGTTTATTTTTTATTTTTTGCACGGGCACGTATTAGGACACCTAATAACCTCTGCGACAGTCCAACACAGGTAAGACTCATACCTGGGAACATCTGCGATTATTGAGAAAGGTTAACAGAAGAGCTGTTGGTATTTTTGAATAAAAGCAAATGATATTGTAGTGAAATGTCTGCATGAATAATTATTGAGGCAGGAGGCCAGGGGAATTCCCAGGAGATATTTTGTCATTCTTTTTTAGATCTATTTATTGGTCATTGCTGTGTTTTAAAAGTTGTATGAAACGTTGATGTTGCTGGAGAACGTGATGCGATCGATGATCGCATGGAAGGAGATGGAAGTGGTTCAAGAGAAGAAGAAGAAGAAGAAGAAGAAGAAGGAAGAAGAAGAAGAAGAAGAAGAAGAAGAAGAGTGAGGGAATTGAGTGTGTTGCCAGGGGTGATGCTGTTGGGTGGACCTTGCAGTACGGTAACTGTGATGCTGGCTGAGCTGTAAAAACAAGTGTTGCTTATACAGTGCAGAATTTCAATAAATCGTTGTTGGATTAAAAACAATATGTTTGACAATTGACTTGCCCAAGTATAGTCTGACCAATTCAAGGTAATCAAAACAACATTCAGATGGCATCTTTTCCCGCCTTGTCATTTGTCACCTGTTGCCATTATTTTTCTATTATAAAAGGATAATAACAACACACTAACGTGGCCAAACAAAATGGTCGCTCTCAATTGGACATCGTAACTCGGCATTCCATTGGATGCCTCAAGTTGAAGAGGAATCATGTGATGGCGGGAAATCTCTAAAATGCAACAAACCACTGGATCTTGTGCCAGTAAGAGAGAGACATGAAAGAACAATATTACTGCTTCATCAAAACAAAAGTAAAATCCTATTTAAAGTGCACACCTGGAAAATAGAGAGATTGTTTGGAGGTAGATGAGGGAGGGTGGGGGGGGGGGTGCAGAGAAGAAGGGCTGATGAGACCACTTGCCAAAATCTTTTGCCAAACAAGCAAATCAGCTCGACATGTTGTACATGAAGTTAAATATGAGATTTTGTGTGTTATTTATTAAATAATGGCAAGAAAAATCAACATTCAGCGATTCAGTTAAATCACTCCTTTTTGCATCCTCAATCCATCATTCCACTTCCCCCTACTCCCAATAAATAAATAAATAAATAAGCAAACTTGGCATCACACTCCACATGAAGATGAGGAACAGAATAAAATGATGAGAAAAGGATTGTTGAGGACGGGTAGTGGCAGGGGGCAAGTATTAGGTGAATGAAGAAATGAAGGAAAGGGGATGTTCACACAGCCTCCATTTAACCACAAGTTGCAGAACGACACACACTTCGCACAGATGAACGCGACTACTCGCACAGCAGAGGCCGTATTCTTCCAGGCTACCTGGATCTTTATATTCCTTGTACGGTACTCCAAAGCAACAATCCAACATCATCAAGAAGAAGAATGTCCGATTTTAATCTCTCATACGGACAATGTCACCTACTAAGGATTGGGTACTTTATAGGGAGGCTAGCAGGATGGCAGGATGGCCAGGAAGTACACGCACTCACCTCAATATGCTGTCTAGTCCTGGGTTTGAATCCTGACACGGCTATAAACTGTCATCCCAGTGTTTCACAGGCGAAGGGTGATTCATCAGTGTGCATGTGTCGTCTCTCAGATGGACGTTAACCTGGACCCGTCTGCCAGAATTAGTTTGTGGACGTTAAAGATCCCACGGTGTCCTGAACGGCACCCTGAACAAATTACAAATTCATAGCCTAACTCCTGCTGGGAATGCAATGGCAAACCATCCATCCATCCATCCATTGGGACCATACACTGTGCAGAGCGTTGGTGCTGCCTTCGGCTATTGGGCACAATCCTGGACTGGTCGCCGCTCCGACACAGGATACCAGCATGCTGGCACTCATTTTGCCGACCTCGGAAGGATGACAGGCAGAGTCAACCCCACCTGGTATTAATTCAACAGACAAGCTACATTTGAACTCAGGATCCTAAGATCCCAAGCCCACCACCCTAACCATTAAGCCAACACCACACATAATGGCAAACCATCTGGAATAATCATTTACAAGAAACTGCTTCAGCAACACCGACGCTCAGGATGGAGCGGAGTCTGGTACATCAGAATCAAAACTTTGTAGGTATCAGATTAACACTGGCTTCAGCCACAGACGACACAAACATTGAACTGAATGAATGAATACGCTGTACCTGACTACTTGGAATTCAAAGGAATGAGCTAGACCTTGACACATATATATATATATATATATATATATATATATATATATATATATATATATATATATATACATATATATATATATATATATATATATATATATACATACATACATACATACACACACACACACACACACACACACACACACACACACACACACACACACACGTATATCATTTCAAGTGACTTTCGGTTTGTAATTCGTTCTCATGAGATAAATTGCTTTCATTTAAAGCACCTGGTGTTGATTTGAGACAATATACTCAGCATTGTTTTGAAACAAGAGGACTGCTTCTGTTAAACATCAAGTCCTTGGCACGCTTTACGGAAGACAAACAAAGCGGACCTACAACTAGCCTTGACTGATGGTTTCTTGTGAAGTGAGATAAAATGTCAAGACATTACTTCATTCAGTAGAGTGTATTGAGATCTCCCACGCTCTTCCCTATCTTCAAACCTTTCTTGCTATTCTCTGTTTTATGAACATCCTAAAATTGTAATCCGAGTTATGAAGACGCTTCTTTGAAGCTCGCTCGGGCCTGTGGTTAGGTATCGTTGGGAGAGGTCAATGGTTCCGTTTTCCCTTTCGAGATGTCTGCTTCTGAGTTTTGTTCCTGGCACAATCGAATCACACTAAAAATAGTATGGTCCCACTCCCAGAGCCCCCAGGACGAAGCATTGCATCTCAGAGCAAATGGTCGTTTGTAAGGAGTTTGAAGTCTGCTAGATTATCTCCTTCTTCATTCGTATGCAGCGCATAGCTGCAAGTAGCATCATTTGCTGGCAGGAGGCGTGTGGCTCTACCGGAATGGAACGCCAAGTTTAATGCTGATGCAATGACCCCACCTTGCAGGTTAAAACAGCATTTTGGATTTGGCCAGGGTGCTGACGATCACTCACCTACACTTTGTGAAGGAGACGTTGGGATCATTAACATGCACCAACTAATGCTGGCAGATGGAACGCCCGGTTTAATGTTCATCCGAGGCTATCCTGCCAGCTCAACTTATCTGCATGGTGGACATCAGCATTATCAAATTACAAATAACTTGCCAAGGTGATGCTTGGCATTGACCTTCATTATGAAATGGATTGTAGAAGTGCCATCAGAAGGAAATATTAGCCTTACAAAGTGCTTCAGCTCGAACAAATGCCACTCCAAGCAGGAAATACTGTGGTGGTCTCTCTTAGAATGAACAAACTGTTTTTCATTTCAAAGGTCGGAGCCAACTTGTGAGCCAACGGCCATCCATATCTGTGTCTGCGGACGTCCTCCTGCAGTTGGGTTACCTTTTTCGAGGACATTGGTGGCAGGATTTGCACTCCGGCCACCGTAAAACACTTCATTCCGCAAAACATTCAAAAAAAGAAAAACCTGCAAAGAAAACTGAAAACCCACTCTAAGGAGTACGTCCTGTGCTATTGCCCTTTGCAGACAGCTCACCGGATGACAGTATTGGGGCAAAACCTGAAGGACACCAATTGTTTGATGATAGGAGGAAAAGTATGGGGTAACCTTTCTGGGTTGGATTGCGGTGGTGTGTGTCGGAGTGGTGCTGAGGTGTCGTCCACCAGACGGTGGTCTCCTCGGGTGAACCTGAGGTGGTCCTTTTGGGTGGATGCCTCGAATGTCCTCTCCCGAAGAGAGGATGATCACCTGTCTCTGTTATCATCTAAGCTCCAGCGTTTGAACATCGGTATTGCAGCACTCTCTGAGGTTCGGAGATAGTGGTGTCATTATCATACACAGCCAACTGGTCTGGTCGCTCCGATGGTTACCATACCCAAGGAGTTGCTGTAGCTGTATCCAATAAGCTGACTCCCATGATAATTGACATAACACCAGTCAAAGAGCTCAAAGAGTCAAAGAGCTTATGAGACTGAGGATTCGTCACTCCTTGGGTGTCATTTCCCTGGTCTCTGTTTATGCTCCGACTGAGGTGAGTGATCTCACCGTGAAGGATGCATTCTATGCCACGATCGAGTCTGTGGTTGATCAGTGCCCCAGGCAAGATACTCTTCTTGTCTTGGGGGATTTAAATGCATCAACTGGAACTGATAAGGATGTTATGAGACATGTGTTGGTCCCCATGGGTTTGGAACTATGAACCAGAATAGCACTAAGTTCCTTGACTTTGCAAAAAGTCATGGACTTAGGGTGGCTGCTTAATGGTTTCAGCACACAGAGACTCATCGCTGGACTTGGTATTCCAACGCTGGTGGTGTGGCAAAGGATCATATGCTCGTTGATGGACACTGGAGGATGATTCAGAACTGTAGGGTCTAGCAGAGGGCTCAGTTCCTCAATACCGACCACAGGCTTGTGGTAGCAACTCTGAAGTTGCAGCTTAAATCCAGGAGAATGGTACCATCCCAGCCGAGGCTGGATGTTTGCAAGCTCAAGGATGAGAGGGTAGCTGAGGAGTTTGTGAACATGTTGAGTGGGGATTTGTGAGTCGGTGTTTTTGGGAATCCTGAAGAGTTGTGGAGTGCCTTCAAGACTGCCATCCTTGATGTTGCGGGTGTTTGTCTTGAACCCACCATCAGGTGAAGAATAACTTTGTGTCTCACGGGACATTGGATACCATTGACCAGTCACCGGACCAGGCTTAATGGCAGAGCTGATCTGCTCAGGGAGTTGAGATGTAAAACAATATGGGCGCTGAGGGTGGACAAGGAGGCCTACTTCTGCTGGAAACAGGAGACATGTCCATCCTCGTTCTTCACACTGTGCCTTAAGGTCTGCATACTTTGCCCTCTTCCTTTCATATGCCCATTCCAAGTTGTCTTCCCATGGAACTGTGAGCTCCACGACTATTACAGTCTTCTGGGGAACTGACCACATAATAATGTCAGGGTGTGAATTGGTCAGGAGAACCTCTTTTTTATGTATGCCTTGTCAAGGCTCATATGAGAGCTAACACACAATGCACAGCAAGGGGGGCATGATACAAGAGGGGCGTGGGAAGGACAAACCAGTGGGGAACAGAGACATTAGGAGATCTGTGGAAAGGGAGAGGGATGGGGCAGGGAGCACGGGTAAACAAGATGGGCACGATAGGGACTGTCAGCAAGGAAAGCAGGGAATTTGTAGGAGGTGGGTTTGGGGTGGATAAAACGGGGGTAGAAAATATTGAGTATTTGGATGGGGGACGAGAAGAGGTGGTGAACAGCTGTTTTGAAGGCCTGGAGGGAAGAATGGGATTGAACAGAGTGAGGGAGTTTATTCCAAAGGTGGGGAAAAGGAGGAATGAAAGAGTGAAGGTGAGGAGTGATTCTTCATTTTGGAAGTTTTACCAGCAGGTAGTTGTTGGTAAACCTTGATCGCTCTGCGGGAATATGGTGGGGACATA
Source organism: Eptatretus burgeri (assembly GCF_056783735.1). NCBI lineage: Eukaryota > Metazoa > Chordata > Myxini > Myxiniformes > Myxinidae > Eptatretus > Eptatretus burgeri. The sequence continues at coordinate 3,098,745 of NC_140969.1, forward strand.
TTGCAGACAGAGCAGGGGGGGGGGGAGACCGGAGAGGAGACGGTAGAAGACAGAAAGATCACCGACATGCCTGCGATAAGAGAGTGAGCTGCCCAAAGACTCAACCTCATCGTGGGAGATACCAATGATCCGAAATGCCTTGATTTCCACAGCGTGAAGCCGAGAAAGGTAAGAGGCAGGAGCATCAGCCCAGAGCAGAGAGCAGTACTCCATCAGGCTGCGGATGAAAGCTTTGTATGTGGTCAGGAGTTCAGGTGGGCCGAGGAAGGACTTTGCAAGACTGAGGATTCCCAGTTGGTGACTGGCTTTGGAGGCCAGGCTGGAAATGTGGCTTTCCCAGGAAAGATCATGGCAGAAAGTGAGACCCAGAAGCTTGAAAGAAAGGACTTCTTCCAGAGGATTGTCGAGGAAGTAGATGGGGTGGGCGGGGGTTACAAACGGTCCTTTAGGAGAGACATGTTCCACGTGTTGGACCAGTTTGTGATTTTATCCAGATCTGCAGAGAGTGAAGAAGCTGCTGCTTGCCGGGCTGAGGGATGAGAGATGGTACGGCAGAAGGTGGAGTCATCAGCAAACAGATATAGAGGATTTTCCAGAGAGTCGGAGAGATCATTGATGAAAACCAGAAAAAGAACAGGGCCTAGAATGCTGCCTTGAGGAACTCCAGTCTGGACAGGAAGAGGGGAAGAGAGAAGTCCATTTAAGGCCACACGTTGGCTGCGACAGGAGAGGAAGTCTGCGAGCCATGAGTGGAGATGAATACCATAGGAAGAGAGTTTGGTGAGCAGGGCAGGGTGTCAGACCATGTCAAAAGCACGCAATATGTCTCGGGATATGGCTCTGATTTAATGTCCAGCAATGAGTACCTCCATCCATTGTTGGGAGAGCAAAAGCAGCATATTCAGGGTGGAGTGACCTGGTCTGAAACCAAATTGGTTTCAGACTAACCTCTTCTGAAAAAGTCAATTTTTTTTAATCAAGGTGAACTTTAAGTTTCCACTCTGCTTTTGGTACAAGCAATGATTTCCTTTTCAATCAGACGAGGAGTTTCTGAATTCTACTGCCTGCTGGAACAAATCTAATAGACTTCGGCCAGACTACTGCCTTATTCGCCATCACCCGTATGTCCTCCACCTGATGCAACTGGCAACTGCACCTTAGTGCTCGGGCTATCCAGAGCCAGCATAGCAAGAGACCATGGAATACCCAGCCATTTCCTAACATAGCTACTAATTACTCTTTGCATTTTCTCAAATCTAGTTAATGTGATCTCATACTCCTGCATTCGCCACAGAATTCATGAAAGCACACCAAACTTTAAACACTACAACTTCAACTCACCAGGTAACCATGACTTCTCAATGGCTTCTAGTCCTTCTGAAATAGTCTTCAGCAACTCCACCCCATGGTGGTGGTCCGTTAAGGGTAAGGAATACCACCTCCAAGACTCTTTATTGATTCCTCCTTCACAGTGGTTCTCTCCAGCAATCTGCAACCTTACCAACTTGTACTCTCCCTTTGCCAAAGACAAACTCATGCTCATTTTGGTTTAAACTTCATCCGACTCCATAAAATTAATTCATCCAGTCTGCCTCACATTCTCTTCATCACCTCTGTTTCTTCCATGATTAATGTTGCATCATCCATAACGGATTGCATTGGGGGAATAACTTGGCCTGATAAGAGCTCTATTTACTCTCTGCAATGTTCTTCTGCTGCTCAAACAATCAACTCCATGGCCATGAGAAACAACAAAGGTGACACAACACACCCCATGGGAGTACCAATCTCAAGGGATTTGTATTCCCACTTTACACACACACACACACACACACACACACACACACACACACACACACACACACACACACACACACACACACACACACACACACACACACACACACACACACACACACACACACACACTATTTATAGTTACTATGACTTTGCCCATTCACATTTTGACCCAATTTTTTAATACTTTCTCCACATTCTCATAATAAAGGTTTGTTGAATATTTGATGACAAAACCTCAAATGGTAAAAATGGTAAATGTTATGGCTTGGACAGACGCACTGAAGCTCAATGATAAATAAGTAAATCCCCATTTCCCCCATCCAAATCCTCGATCTTTTCTACCACCGTTAATCCGCCCCAAACCCACCTCCTTCAAGTTTCCTGCTTTCCTTCCTGAAAGTCCCTGTAATGTCCATCTTGTATACCCCAGGTTCCCCACCCCATCCCTCTCCCTTCCACAGATCTCCTCATGTCTCTGTTCCCCACTGTTTTGTCCTTCCCACTCCCATCCCTCTTGTCTCATGCCCCCCTTGCTGTTTGTTGTGTGTTTGCTCTCATATGAGCCTCCAGAAGGTATACAAAAAAAAATACATGGAAGCAATTAAAAAAAACGAGAAGGGCACTCTTTGATGTCCCAAAATCACCAGATATGCCTTCACCTACATTACATCATCATTATACATACTTGTACCAAGTTTGATTTAAATACCTGAACCCACATTTAAAATATTCAATAATTCTGGCTGCAAGACCTTGCGTCCAATCAGGTTGAAATTTAAGGCATACTTTCACCATGAGTATTAGATCATAATTGTGATGTTTCACATCGATTGATGAAGTGGTTCAAGATAAATAATTTTTTTCAAGATTTTCGTTCAATCCAATATGGCTGCCAGACCATGTGACCTATTAATTATTCGTGAACACCCTGGTATCACCAAGGCTTGGGGAACATGTGGATGAAGTTTCCCCTGAATCTGTCAAGCCATTCTGGAGAAGATTTTAAAGGTTTATCCTTCAAAAAAAATTGTCATTGCCAAAACATGTGACCTATGACATCATAGGTGGATAACTTTTTGTTCCTCATGGATAGGCAATCATATCTGTAATGTTTTGCTTCGATCTGTTCAGCCGTTACAGAGAAGAAGATTTTTGAAGGTTTTATGATAAAAACAATATGGCTGCCGAACCACGTGACCGATAACGTCATCATTTTTTTTGACAATTACAATTCAGCTCGAGATCACCCTCAGAAATTTTCATTCTGATCGGATAAAGCGATTGACAAATGCAATTATAACGAAGCCACGTATGACATCATCAAAAAAATCACACTTGTTTCTCATGGGGTGTACTTCACATGTGCAAAGTTTTAATTTTTTCCATAGAGTGGTTTCAGAGAAACGAAGGTCCAAAGTTTTTCTTTTTTTCCAAAATGGCTGCCACACCACATGATCTATGACATCAAAGCTATCACAAAAACATTCTACATGTGTAGTCGCATCTATGGTGAAAAAGAAAAAAAAAACCATACCGCTCCGCTTCGATGCAACCCCGCTTCGATCGGACACCTGACCCACGATGTCCTCATCAAATCAAATTCACAATGGGTGGTCGATCACATATTTGGAGTTTCGCATTGATCGGATAAGGTTTTTTTTGTCCAACATGGCTGCGAGACCATGTGACCGATGACGTTGAAATTTTCAATAAATATTTCCCATGCCGAGTCGATCATATAAAAAAAATAAATATTCCTCTGAAATCGCTTAGCCTTTTGATGTGAGGCTTTGCAGTCATGATCCACTACTGTTGCTGCAAATATTTTATTTAACAATGACCTCATCAGTCACATGATGTGGCAGCCACGTTGGTTTTAAGGAAAGAATTAAACAATTATTTCTCTGAAACCATTTAACCTATCAATACTATACTTTGCAGGTATGATCCACTGCTCTTTCTGCATACATTTGATTTCAAAATGACATCATCAGTCACGTGGTGGGGCAGCCACATTGGTTTCAAGGGGAAAAAAAAATTAAAAAAATTATATTTCGGAAACTGATGTAGCGATTGATGCAAGTCTTTGCAGTTGTGATCCACTGCCATTGCTCCATTTTCAGGCAACATGTTTCATATTGATCTGTTAAGTGGTTTTGGAGAAAAAGGTTTTTTAATTTTCGGTTTTCAAACCAACATGGCTGCCAAACCACATGACCTATGGCATTGAAAATTTGGACTCTGCCCAAGATTGGGTCGAGGATTACGTGTGTCAAGTTTCATTTTGATCAGATAAGGTTCATTTTTCTATCCAATATGGCTGCCACACCACATGACCTATGACATCATCATTTCCAAACTGAATGCAGCTATGTTATTAAATTATACTTGTTAAATTTATCTTCGATCGGATAGCGGTTCCAGAGAAAACATTATTTAATATTTTTCTTCAATCCAATATGGCCACCGAACCACCTGACATCAATTATTCTTTATCACTTCAATATCCCCAACTTATGCTGAACATGTCTGTGAAGTTTCCCCTTCAATCTGGCCAGCTGTTCTGGAGAAGAATATTTTTGAGGGTTTTAGGGTAAATCAAAGACGGCTGCCAGACCATGTTACCTATGTCGTCATAGTTAATAAGCTTTATTCAGCATGGCTAATCTGTAAATGCAGTTTCACTTCAATCTGTAAAGCAGTTCTGGAGAAGAAGATTTTTTCCTTAAAAAAATATAAATATATAAATATATACATATATATATATATATATATATATATATATATATATATATATATATATATATGGCTGCCAAATCACATGACGAATGGCATCATAATAATTTTTTTTGTGTTGACATCTTTCCCAAGATGAACCATTGAAATTTTCATACTGATAGGATTTCATACTGATACGTTCTACATGTCGAATTTTCACCGGGATACCACTTCAATTATAGTCAAATCAGTCTTATTCCCCATGCAGAGTAGTTGCAAGGTGCCTGGTTTCAAATTTTTTTCCCATAGTGTGGTTTAGGAGCTCCAGAGGTCCAAAGTTTTCCCATTTTTCCAACAAGGGCTGCCACCCCACGTGACCTATGACGTCATAATTGTCACTAAAACATTCCACACGAGCAGTCGCACCTATGCTGAAAATTTTGGGTCAACCGGATAAGCGGTTGCAAAGAAAAGAGAAAATTAGCATGGACGGACGGACAACCTGAAAACAATGTCTCCGGCAACTTCGTCAGTGGAGACATAAAAACGGTGCGAGTGTCTCGCTTTACTCGACGAAAGCTCAAATGGTAAAAATGTTATGGCTTGGACGGACACACACACACACACACACACACACACACACACACACACACACACACACACACACACACACACACACACACACACACACACACACACACACACACACACACACACACACACACACACACACACACGATTGCAAAAAGCCCGTTGTCCACGAAGCAGCGGACAGGCTGATAAATCGATTCCATGCATTAATAGAGTTAGTGTGTGAAGGTACCAAGTCATGGGATAATTAATGTTTGATTCTGTTCTCGTGTTTGATTTCTTTATCATTTCAAAGTTCAATTCTGTTGTTCTTAAATATCTTCAAGAAAAAAAAGGGAAATGCTGTGTCCTGTTCGTATATTTATGATGCAAATGGTAATCCCACTTTGGACGCATGAGGGCGTTCGATCATCGAGTTACAGTTTCGGGAGCGGAAGAAGATGACGATGACGATGAAGAGAGCGAGTATGGCGGTGATTGAGTAAAGCGTGTTTATTGTACGCCTGTGGTCCGGATCTGATATATTACAAACACAACAACCACCATCTTGGTTCATCTCCCATCCACAACCATGATCTTTTCTACCCCCATGAAACCCTTCCCAAGCCCACCCCTTTCTGGGTTTCCAGTTTTCATTTCCTCTTCTGGGATCAAGAGTTTGTGGCCGTCTCCATTTTGCTCAACACTCCCCCTCCCCCCGCCCCGTGTCCTCCCCTTGCTGTCATTCTTCCCCACATCTTATCCCGCCAAGTCTCATTCTATGTTGTCCTTCGATCTACTCTACTGTTGGTGTCTTCCCTCCCCCTGCCCCCTATGTTTTTCTTTTTGTTCTCCTACATCTTGGTCCTTTCTGTATTCTAGCTCCTCCACGAGCCTCGACTCCGTACACAAACAAAACGTGATCAATGGTGTTGCGATCAAAATGTGTACTTACACCCGAGTGATATTCTTCATCTCCCTGAAGGCGAAAGAAGGTATGGTGATGAGCTTGGTTTCCATCATGATCCTACAAAGACAGAATTACATTCTTCAACCCAAAAAAAAACTCGATGGCAGCATCAATAAAAACAAGACCAGTGCATGATGTGATGGGTAAAGGTTAGTTGAGGTTGTAAAAAAAATTTACCTGAACCTTTTCATCAAAGTCGTCGCAGAAGCATCACTTGCGATGATGAAGATTTCATTAAAATATTGACACGTGCAATCTTAAATCTCCCAGGAAACCATTTTAATTGTCTGTTCACAAAAGCTTTCTGAATGCAGCACAATTTGAGACGAATGGTCATCTGTTCACATCCTACAGACAAGAGCAGACACTTTCTCATGGTGGCCACCATCTTGATGGCCACCTGACAACGAACAACTTGATATCTCGAAATAGAAGGCAAAGGGAAAGACGATGCTGGACGTCATTACCAACAGAGCAATGGCTACTGACTTTTCGACAAAGGACTTCCCTGAGGGAGACACCACATCTCGTTTGGGTGATTCTTAACACCGATGGCAAGATCATATCTGGGGCTTGTGAATGATGTACAGGGAAAGTTTAAACCAACTGGAAGCTTTTATAAATATACTATCAGAGGTACCCGGCATTAACGGGCAACGTCGGGTCCCTCCTCCTACCTCACCCCTTACCCTCCCTCCTCTCACCCCACCCCCTGAGGGACGAATTCATCGATTATGGCTGAAAGAAGTGATGGTATCGATGTTTACCCTCGTCGCCATGTAATGAATCTGGGGTGTGTTCAGTTACCAAGTTTCTTGTAGAGCGCTCGCCAAGTGGCTAAAGCACTCAAGAAAGCACTCCATTATCAACAGTTGATAAGGAACAGCTGGCTTGGCAAGCGCTAGCTAGCTGCTTGATAAGTGAACACTCCTGGACATCTCAACAGCATACAGTACATACAAAACACTGACAAAAGGACTTTTTTTTTTTTTAGTTAAAGACTACAAATATTAATCATGACTCTTTTCATTGTTATGAAAATGTACCTTGTTCAGTTTTAAAAAGTACATAAACTCACAGGTGATGTTGAGTGTATGAAGGAGGAAATGTACATTTCATAAAACTTTAAAGTGTGCATGTACATCAAAAACATCTCTCCCAAATTTCCCGAGAAAAGCACGAAAAAGTACCCGTCCCCAGTTATAGGAAAAGCACGAATAAGTACCCGTCCCCAATAATGGGAAGAGCTAGAAAAAGTACCCATCCCCAATAACGGGAAAAGCTAGAATAAGTACCCATCCCGAATAACGGGAAAAGCACGAATAAGTACCCATCCCCAATAACGGGAAAAGCTAGAATAAGTACCCATCCCCAGTAAAGGGAAAAGCTAGAATAAGTACCCATCCCCAATAACGGGAAAAGCATGAATAAGTACCCATCCCCAGTAAAGGGAAAAGCTAGAATAAGTACCCATCCCCAATAACGGGAAAAGCTAGAATAAGTACCCATCCCCAGTAAAGGGAAAAGCTAGAATAAGTACCCATCCCCAATAACGGGAAAAGCATGAATAAGTACCCATCCCCAATAACGGGAAAAATCACAAATAAGTACCCATCCCCAGTAAAGGGAAAAGCTAGAATAAGTACCCATCCCAAATAACGGGAAAAGCTAGAATAAGTACCCATCCCCAAAAACGGGAAAAGTTTAGGTTAATCTATCATTTTAAATTTTTTCCAGGACTTTGTAAAGGTTAATTGTGTTGTACTCTTGGTTTCACACAGAGCCAAAGCTCTGTGTTACTTATACCGCCCAACGCAAAATGGTGGTGCAATATCGGGTGGCGGAGGTTGGATTTGTCTGACAAGAGTGCAAAATATCCTGGTTGTGAAATAAAATTTGACATCAACATTATTCATGTCTGTTCTTCCATCATTTCAAAAGTGAATGTTGAGCTTTTCAATGCTGCGCGGGAAGCGGCTGCCGTAAACGGGAGACAAACGAACGCACGGACAGGCACCACGGTTCACAATATATAATGGATGACTTCGCTTCCAAGGAACTTCACAACAGAAAGAGACCATTCGGCCATTCTAACAACAATCAGAAGGACAAAATTGCAGGAGAATTGGACAAACAATGGGGTAGGGAGGAATGGGTTGAACAGGATGGATCAAGAAGGAAATACATACATACATATATATATATATATATATAAATATATATATATATATATATATATATATATATATATATATATATTTACATATATTGTTACGATCTGGAAGCCATTTGCACACAAACAGACAGCAGTCCCCGCAGTTCAGTTAATTTTGATAAGTATGTGTTTATAGTCAGGGTTCCGTCCTGTCTAATGGGCTAATTTCATATGTGCGCTGTGGGTTTCTTTATAGTCAGGTTTTTTTTTACATTAAATCTCCCCTTCGCTCCATCATCGCCATTATGCACGTGTTCGGGGCGACGGGGTGAGGTCGACTCTGCCCAGCGTGATGGGTGTGCCTCGCAACCAATGAGGGTTGTTGCGCAACCAATATATATATATATATAGTTGCGGTTATGCCTCCAAAGCAATGGCATCCAACATAGTGATCCCCAGGCAATTATTTCGTTCGTCTCTGTGCAGTTAGATCTTCCCCTCATGTCTAGTGGGTTAACGGGACGAAGTGTGTTGCATGATTCCAATAGCTTGATAAAATTATATGTCTTCCATTCAATCCTGATCTCCATTTCAACCCTTTCCTTTTATCCATGATACAAATCAAGCAAGCAAGCAAACACACACAATATGAATAACAAGCTGTTAGAAACACACAGCCTCCAAGCACCCACGCCCGCACCCGCGCAGCCTCCCGTGGAAGAAACACAATAGATACTGCACAGCACGCGCTGATCAAATCTCAAAAAACAACCAAACAGAGAAGGAATGACGCCACAATACGATGCCACAATCCTCTTCTAGATTACCATCATGACATATTTTGACATTTAATTTTTGTTGTGGGATTGTGCTGGAGCAACGTCAAAAGATGTCATGATGTTAATAAGAACATTATGGTGTCGTATTGTGGCATTGTAATGTGGCGTCTTTCTGACCTTGTTTGGTTGATTTTTTTGAGACTTCATCCCTCTGTTTTTACATTTAAAAAACAACAACATTATTTTCTTGTTTCTGCAATTTTTTGTAAGTAATAAAATGCTTCATGTTTTATGTATTTTGTTTTGGATAATATGGAATATGGTAATACTCCACAATACCACCGTACTGAGTGCTACTACCATATTCCATGGTATGACAATTCAGATCAACATTTGTGTCTAGTACATGGGATAACAAGTCAAGTAAACACACTGTTTGCTGCTTTATCACCACTCTAAGTGCATTCATACATTGGCTTGTTTTGCGATCCGCGTGGCATTGCGAACCACAGCACACAATAAAGTTATAAAAACTGAATGACATTGTGGGGGGAGGGGTCGATTTGTATGTTCAATTTGTTTTCATAAAATACTTAAACTGCATATAAAAGGAGCTCCAGCTCGGTGTCGGCGTGCGTGCCTGTGCCCGTGAAAAAAAGACAAGAAGAAGACGACGCCTGAATATAAAAGGTCATACATTTTGAATGTGGATGGGCTTTGCATTTTCCATTTCCATTTTGATTGTCCTCTTCGTGTGTTGTTGTATATTATTCAGTATTCAGCATTTAAAAAGGGTGAGATGGATATCACATGAACAATCTCCCCCTCTTTGCTCCTCACACCAACAAATTTTATGCACTCGGTGTCCTGTTGGTCCGTTGGACAATATTTTCATTGGTCTTCACAGCCTTGGGCGTTTTTGCTCATGTGAACATAAACAATAGGTTTCTCAACTTGGAACCCTTATAATACTAACAATTGGAGGTATTTTGGGGTCGTGGTGGTCTTAAAGGTGTTCAAAGGTCGAAGGGGTCTGAAAGCTCAAAAGGTACATTCCAATTGTACATAATTCTCGACCTTTGTGAATGGACACAATGATGTCTGCCGATGATGCCTGCGGTCTGAATGTGGATCACGGTCTGCCTTTTGAGGACCTTTGGTCTAGTGTATGGTCTTCATCCCTTCACTCGACAGATGACTCCCAATCAGACTACACATGGGCTGGCAGGATAGCCGAGATGAGAGGTTTGCACACTCGCCTCTGAGATGTGTAGCCTTGGTTCGAATCTTGGCCCAGCTATAAAGTGCCATCCTGTTGTTTGGCAGGCAGGGTGATCCATCAATGTGTGTGCCGTCCCTCGGAAGGATGTTAAACTGGCTTTCCATCTGCCGGGATTAGTTGTTGGATATTAAAGATGCCATGGTGTCATCCTTCACTGTGTCCCTTCTCCAAGAGTAGATGAGTTGTCGCTGGCATCCTGATGAACAAATGACAGATTCCTGCCTGGACTCCAGATAGCAAATGGTTTGCTCTCCTTGGAGGCTCCAATCCATGACATCAAGTTACATCACTTGTTGTCTTCGAGTGTGGCTTCTGTCTGGGCAGCAACTTCTGCATTACAAACGAAATCAGGCCCAGCTCGAATTGCTAGCACATGCAGGTTTGCTCAATTAATACGGAAACAGTTTCAGGGACAGCCGGGTTTCCAACTCTGTTGAGTGGTGCATGGAAATGAGCATTTAAAAGCTTTAAACGAGGCTTTTAAACGATGCATGAAGCAATATTAAAATACTTACAACACTTAGCATTTGGTAGGATACAAGTCTGCTACGCGCAAACAGCACTGTGTGCAGAGATTCAGGATTTACAATGGAGATCGGCCTCTCATGTTGTAAGCCTTCTTGCTTTGTTGTCCCACTTATTGTGCAAAGTTTGTGTAATTATACCACAAGTTCATATCACCTTTATCCTTTGATTATACTCCGCAAAATGTTCAATGTTGTCAACATCATTGCTCCTGGAGACGCAGGTAACTTACATGGAAAGAAAGACATTCGAGAGAGAACTAGAAGGGCACTCGGTGAAGCACGTACCTCCGCCACGTAATGCCTGATCCATGAGACCATCTCGGGCCCAATACATTTTTGAAATATCATGCTACATATACAGTATCAGCCAAAAGTTTGGACACACCAACTCATTCAAGGGTTTTTTTTCATTTCTACTATTTTCTACTTTGCAGAATAATAGTGAAGACATCAAAACTATGAAATAACACACATGGAATTATGTAATAACCAAAAAAGTGTGAAACAAATCAAAATAAATTTTATATTTTCGATTCTTCAAAGTAGCCACCCTTAGCCTTGATGACAGCTTTGCACACTCTTGGCATTCTCTCAAGCAGCTTCATAAGGTAGTCACATGGAATGCTTTTCCAACAGTCTTGAAGGAGTTCCCAGATATGCTGAGCACTTGTTGGCTGCCTTTCCTTCACTCTGCGGTCCAACTCATCCCAAACCATTTCAACTGGGTTAAGGTCGGGCGATTGTGGAGACCAGGTCATCTGATGCAGCAATCCATCACTCTCCTTCTTGGTCAAATAGCTTAAGCGCAGTCTGGAGGTGTGTTTTGAGTCACTGTCCTGTTGAAAAACAAATGATGGTCCCACTAAGTGCAAACTAGATGGGATGGCACATCGCTGCAGAATGCTGTGGATGCCATGCTGGTTGTGTGCCTTGAATTCCAAATAAATTGCTGACAGTGTCACCAGCAAAGCACCCCCACACCATCACAACTCCTCCTCCATGCTTCCCGGGGGGAACCACACTTGCAGAGATCATCCGTTCACCTTCTCTGCATCTCACAAAAGACACGGCGGTTGGAAACAAAAATCTCAAATTTGGACTCATCAGACCAAAGGACAGATTTCCACCGGTCTAATGTCCATTGCTCATGTTTCTTGGCCCAAGAAAGTCTCTTCTTCTTCATGGTCTTCTTCAGTAGTGGTTTCTTTGCAGCAATTCGACCATGAAGGCCTGATTCACGCAGTCTCCTCTGAACAGTTGATGTTGAGATGTGTCTGTTACTTGAACTCTGTGAATCATTTACTGGGCTGTAATCTGAGGTGCAGTTAATTGGTGATTCCTGAGGCTGGTAACTCTGATAAACTTATCCTATGCAGTGGTGGTAACTCTGGGTCTTCCTTTCCTGTGGCGGTCCTCATGAGAGCCAGTTTCATCATAGCGTGTGATGGTTTTTGCGACTGCACTTGAAGAAACTTTCATAGTTCTTGAAATTTTCTGGATTGACTGACCTTCATGTCTTAAAGTGATGATGGACTGTCATTTCTCTTTGCATAGTTGAGTTGTTCTTGCCATAATATGGACTACTACAGCACAGACAAAATAATGTTAACCAAATATGGGTATTTACTGTATACCAACTGCACCTTGTCACAACACAACTGATTGGCTCAAACACATTAAGAAGGAAAGAAATTCCACAAATTAACTTTTAACAAGGCACACCTGTTAATGGAAAAACATTCCAGGTGACGACCTCATGAAGCTGGTTGAGAGAATGCCGAGTGTGCAAAGCTGTCATCAAGGCAAAGGGTGGCTACTTTGAAGAATCTAAAATATAAAATATATTTTGATTTGTTTAACACTTTTGGTTACGACATAATTCCATTTGTTTTATTTCCTAGTTTTAATGTCTTCACTATTATTCTACAATGTAGAAAATAGTAAAAATAGAGAAAAACCCTTAAATGAGGAGGTGTGTCCAAACTTTTGACTGGTACTACAGTTTTTGGCCCTTTCTCTCAATGGTAAAGAATCACGAAAGATTAAATAATTCTCGTATCCGGATCTGGATTCGGACCTTCACAAAAATCGAATCAATTCTTCCTCGTCACACACCGAACCTGTCCACCAAGATTCATCCGAATCTGTCCACAACTTTTTTGAGATATCCTGTACAGAGACAGACAGACAGAAAGGGGGTGGAAACATAACCTGCTTCACCTTCGGTGGTGGAGTTAATTAAAAAAATATATCACAATGGAAATGAAAAGTTAACAAAGACGCAAATCGGAATGTTTGAAATATACAGAAAAACGTTCAGAATTATTTAAATAATTCACAATTACTCACATGTAACAAATAGTTGCACGCAAAGTCTCTTTTCTCCAAATTATCTAAAGCTCCTTTCTTGTGGAGCTTCTGCGCATCATACGTTGAACAAGGACACCAGGGTAAGCAATGTTGTGTTTCAAAATTAAGAGAACATTTTTCAACAATGTACAAAAATAAACACCCAATGTGGTTTTTCAAAGTGGGATCAGAACATGATGACCCAAAGCATTATATGGGAATGCCAATAAGAAGAGAGCGAGAGTGAGAGCGTCTGTTTACAAGTCGAAAAAGAAGACAATCCTGAAGTCTCTAATCAATGTCCTTTCAAGTTCAATGCTACATGCAGCAGACATTAGTCTCCTCTTGTTTCTTGGAACGTATAAGGGCCTTTACTTCGGTTTTTCTGTCAAAGGCCCATCATGTTGCAGCAACCAATTCGATTTCAAACGAACTTTTAAAGACCTTTCCGGCGAATGAAATCCTGAACATCGGGTCCGTGAGCCACGCTCGTACCATCGAATCAAGTGAGCGCCTGATGGGAGCGAAGGCTGCGACCCAATCCATGTGCTAATTAAGGGGAAATGAGAGCCGTTTCTGCAGGAATCATGCATGACCTGTACTGTGAACAAAAAACAAGTGAGAGACAATTAAGATATAAATGAACAGGTTTGGGGGGTTTTTTTTTTAGTTTGTTTATCAACGTCTTTGGCACTCCTCTGTCAAAAACGAGAAATGCAGAGAAAAAGTTCTGTGGTCTTTAATGCTTTTGATTGCGATTTGCTTAAAAATGCTTTGATGATATGAGAACATGACGTGCTGCTGTAACTGCGATGACAAGCACACAGGAGTGGTGAAGACATGAATGAGGTTAAAAAAAATCAGAAGTTGGTATTTGCAAGTGAACTTGGAAAAGTACAAATTTTTCATTTTTAGAAATAGGCATTCATTAATAAATGTTTATACCTCTCAGTATTCCTGACTAAATTTCCTTTGTGATGATGTATACCGCATATCTTGATGGCTGGAGAGTGGTGGGCTAGGGATCCTCGGGATCCTGAGCTCAAATCCCACTTGGCTGTTCAATTAATACCAGGTGGGGTTGAATCTACCTGTCATCCTTCCGAGGTCAGCAAAATGAGTGCCAGCTTGCTGGTATACTGCGTCGGAGTGGCGACCCGTTCAGGATTGTGTCCAATTGCCAAGGAGACTGCTTAGGCATCACCAACGCTCTGCACAGAGTATGGTCCCCATGCATTTTGGATGCATTTTAAAAATTTCATCACATCATTTCATTATCTCATTATCCGGACAAGGCCGATGTTTATCTGTGAGATTGTAATAATTGAAAAATCATGCTTTTGATCCCTTTGTGTACAGCCTTTTAGCTGATGGTCGCATTATTGGTTAGGGGCATGGCAGTGCTGCTGATGCAGTGCCCCAATTACCGGTACACTAATACTCATTTCACCGACCTCAGAAGGACGACAGGCTGAGTCAACTCCCTGGTGTTAATTCAGCAGACAATGGGGCTCAAACTCAGGACCCTCGGATCCCAAGCCACCACCCTAACCGTTAAGCCAATGCCAGGCTTTGAGTTACGTGTTTAATAAATAACTTAAGCTCGAACTTTGATTGGTATTCGAGACTTCAATCAATGAAATATTATTTGATATGCTGCCATGTGGATGCCATAACTGACATATGGCTGGAAAACATCCCAAAATGAGAACCCACTGAGCTCTGTATTTTCGACACTCACTTTCCACGGTAAAGCAATGCGACGTGCATAGCATCCCATATTATGGATATGATATGATTTTTGGGAGTGATCGAGGCCGCAGTCTGTTGGCTATTGTACGTTTTCGTGCACTCCAGAGGACTTTGGGGTTTATGTACATTTGAAGACTGAACAACGCGTCCTCTATCATGAAAGGGAGGTATGTTTTGATTACAACCCATGTAGAGGAAAGAAAATAGTTCTAGGGGCAATGCATTTTGATACAACAAAGTATAAAAATGTTAATATTTGAAGTTTTGAATAAAACAACCCAAACCCATCACTCATGTCTTCAGCCAAGGTCAATTATATGTTGCATTGTCACATGTTAAACAATTTGAGGTCGTAAATAATATAAGCACAAACTATTCAGTCAATTCTGTCCGATGTATAATTACCTTTTCGTCAATTTACTTCACCGATAAACCTTTACAGTCTTAACAGTTAGTGACTATTATGCGGACTTGGAGTTGGGAACGGGGGGGGGGGAGGGGGTTGAAAGAAGAGAGGGTGAGTTGCAAACCAAGGGTTGGGAGTGGGTGGAGGACTTGAAGAATAAAGGGGGAGTGGAGGACAGAGAGTTGGAGTGAGGTTGAGGAGGGGAGGGGTGCAGAGAAGGAACATAATTGGGAAAGGGGGTTTGAGACTTGCGGTTGCAGATTTAGGGTTTGGGGTGGGGGAGGAGAGGACTTGAAGGAGAAGGGGGAAGTGAAGGACACAGTTGGAGTGGGGGTGTGGGGGCAGAGAAGGAACGGAGTTGGGAAAGGGAGGTTGAGGTTGGGAGGAGGGTTGCAGACTTAGGGTTTGGAGGAGGAAGTTGAGAACTTGAAGAAAAAGGGAGGGGGGGAGGAGAGGAAAGAGAGTTGGAGTGGGGGAGGGACAGAGCTAGGAGAGGGGGTTTGAGTACTTGAAGTGGGGAGGGAGTTTGAAGACTTGGAGATGGGAGTGTGGGGGGGGGAGGGGGTTTCGGAATTGAGGTCACATTTTACATTACATGGAATTTCCATTGGTTCCTGTTATTATGCTATCAAAGGTCATTCCTAGCAAACTCCCTAAATATTTCACACTCCATTGGGAATGAATTCTCTGACAGCAGCCCAGTGGAATTGGGTTATCTGCTGGTTTTTATATTAGAAAAATTCTCAGGAATATTTGTCATCGTGATTGTCATGAGTTGGAAATAAATATTTCTCATCATTAGTTGTGGGACTGACAGCATGGCTTAGAGGGGTCAAAAATGCAACGTCCTGACAGTTGGACGTCAGAAACAGTTGAACACAAACAAGGGAAGAGAGAGGACTGTGTGGTGTGGGAGTGGGGGATTTGGGGGGTGGGAGAGGAGGAACATAGTGACTCGCAAGTAAGGTCGGGGTTGGTATTGTTATTGGGAGGGTGGGGGGGGAGAGAGAATGGATCCTGGGTAAGTATGGAAGAGGGGGGGTTATAGACTGATATGGTGATAGGGTACCACATGCTGGAAACCTTTTGAAGGTTTAAGTGGGCAGAGGGGATGTGGTACAGCTGCTGGGACATGTTCTGAAGTCGAGTAGTTCACAAACCAGCCTGAAGAAACAGCATCTCACTCTTTCACGAGTTCAGATTTTGAATCGATAAACAAAGTCTCGTTCCACTGCACAAAGCTGAGCTTTCCAGACATACAGATTGGTTCTTTCTCTAAAATAAGCAATTATGATGATAATGATGATGATTGATTGATTCTGCCACGACCCAAGGCATCATTTTAACAAGCTCAAATGAGCTAAGATCGTCGGCCTCCGAATGATGACGTCATAAAAACGAATATGACGTCATTGTGATGTGTCAGGTTTGCGATAAGTTATCTGTGCTAATGCCCGGCTTGATTCCCGCAAACAAAATTCAAACAGCTTGCCTAGTTTCGGAGATAATGGTATAGGCGATTTCCATTAGCGGCGATATTATGATGTCAACTTTTTTTTCTAGGAAGAATTTCCAAAATCAGAGATGGTTACTGCCTGCGCGTGGGCTTCCTGCATATACATGGCAAGTTTCACGAAG
The DNA here is from genome assembly GCF_056783735.1 of Eptatretus burgeri. Taxonomy (NCBI): domain Eukaryota; kingdom Metazoa; phylum Chordata; class Myxini; order Myxiniformes; family Myxinidae; genus Eptatretus; species Eptatretus burgeri. The sequence goes on from NC_140969.1 coordinate 3,115,691, forward strand.
ATCCGACAAAAACTCTGGGTTGTGAAACAAAAAATGTCAAAAAATAGGAATGACGTCATAACAATTGATATGACATCATAGTGATGCATCATATGTGCGGTAATTCATCTCTGCTAATGCCCTGTTCGATTCCCGCAAACAGAATTCAAAAAGCTTGCCTAGTTTCGGAGATAATTTTTTCGGCGATTTCCATTAGCGGAGATATTTTGACGTCATAACTATTTTTATAGGAGGAATTTTCAAAGTCGGAGATGGTTACTGTCTGCGCGGGGTATTTTTACATGTATGTGCCAAGTTTCAGGAAGTTTCGATGAAAATTGTAGGCTGTGAAACAAAAAAGTCCACAAGAAGAAGAACAACGTGAGTAAGATTTCGAGATCCTCCACGAGGATCTAAAAAAAGAGAAAAAGAATTGAGCTGTGTTCGAGCCAGGCTTGAAAGGGATGGAAGATTCTTTGTTCAATGCATGATGACAATGATGACAATGAGGACAATGAGTGTAATAAGTGCCACATGATATTTTGTTGTCATGGAACATCAGATGATTTCACACTTCTGGGACCACACATAGAAAGAACAGAGAAAACGAGACACGAAAATGCGAGAATTATAAATTTTTTTAAGTGATTCACCATTAAGAGATCGGGCCAAAAACGACACAGTACTGTACAACATGATATTTCAAAAATGTATTGGGTCCGATATGTTCTCGTTGATCAGGCATTACGTGGCAGAGGTATGTGCTCTTCTGAAAGCCCTTTTAGTTGTAAACTGAGATTGCAAATGCCCAGGAGAAGTGGGAAACAAAATGGTGGACTTATGGTGTGCATTTTAGGTGTTAAAGTCGACAAAGCATTTACGTAAATTGGTTTGTTTTATTGAACATTCCGCCGAATTCCTTTCCGGCAAGCAAACAGGTGATTTACTTTGGTCGAGGCCGTTTATTCCTAATACGTGAAACAACGCGTGCCTACAGAAAAGAGACTTCATTACACTGTCCGCATTTTCCATCCAATCATCCACTAACTTTGGACAAACATTCTCCATGGGTACAAGCTCCTGCGTTGAGAATTTTGTGTTAATCACTCAAGCGGTTATGGAGAAAACGAATTTCAAAGCAAATATGGCAAAAAAACGAGGGGGGGGGGTTGGAACAATAAATAAAATGAGGGGCTCAGCTGACATTCCACAACATGGTCAAGCGTGGTTTTGGAAGCCTATTACTAGTTGGTATTAATAATTACCCTCGCTGGAGGATAATTTTGTTGCATTTGGGTCTGCTTGTTTGTCTGTTTGTCCGCAGAGAACTTTAGTGCTTTTCTTCCTTAACCGCTTGTCAGATTGAGACAAAATTTTCACCATCGGAGCGACGACTCATATGGAATGTTTTATTGATAATTATGACGTCATGTGTCACGTGGCGTGGCAGCCATGTTGGAAAAACGGAAAACTTTGGACCTCTATCTCTGAAACCACACCAAGGAAAAAAACTTGAAACTTGGCACACGGCAAGTCGTCCTCATGGGGAATGAGTATGATTTTTTTTTTTAAATTACATCATTGGTGCCTTCTTTATGACGTCATAATTGCATATGTGCAATGCTACATCTGATCAGTATGAAAATTTATGAGGGTCATCAAGGGATAAAATGGTCCACAGAAAAAAACATTTGATGACGTCAACAGTCACGTGATTCTGCAGCCATATATATATATATATATATATATATATATATATATATATATATATATATATATATATATATATATATATATATATATATTTTAATCCTTTAATCCTTTAAAATTCTTCTTCTCTTAAGTGGCTGAACAGATCGAAACTTTACACGTATGACCGCTTATCCATGAGGAACAAAAGGTTCACACATATGATGTCATAGGTCACATGGTTTGTTGGCCATATTGGATTTACTCTAAAACCTATAAAAAATACATTTCTCCAGAACTGATGGACAGATCAAGGGGAAACTTCACATATATGTTCCCCAAACCTTGGAGATACCAGGATATTCACGAATAATTAATACGTCACATGGTCTGGCAGCCATATTAGATTGAGCACAAAAAAAAGTAAAATAATTATTTCTCTTGAACCCCTTCAGCAATCGGCATAAAAGTTCACAATTATGATGTAGTAGTGACAGGGAATATATGTTTTAAATTTCAACTTGATCTTGGCCCAGCTATGAATAAACTGATTGTAATTGTAGCATTTCCTATGCAGGTTGAGAAATCAGTGTGTGTTTGTGTGTATGTGTGTATGTGTGTTTGTATGTGTGTGTGTGTGTGTGTGTGTGTGTGTGTGTGTGTGTGTGTGTGTGTGTGTGTGTGTGTGTGTGTGTGTGTGTGTGTGTGTGTGTGTGTGTGTGTGTGTGTGTGTGTGTGTGTGTGTGTTGTGCGTTGTCCATCCAATGGATGTTAAGCCGAGTATCCCATGTCCTAGCATTATTTGGTAGATGCTAAAATCCCATGGTGTCTTTCACGACGAGTAAGCAAATTATCACCAGCACCCTGGTGACCAAATTACATATTCCTTCCCTGACTGTGGGTCGCAAATGGTCTTCCCGGAGGTTGCTTGGTGTCAGGTTTCAGTGGCTCCTATGTTAGCAGCATCTTCTCCACGACAAACAGATTGACCAAGTGGTTCGTGTGTTTCACGTAAACGGCCTTATTCGGATAAGAAGGACGATCTACACACACTGGGGTAGGAATGTTTAAGCTCGAGAGTTCACAACGAAAATAAATTGTTGGTTTTTAAATTACATGTTTGCAAAGCATCTGGTACTGTCAGGTACCTTTCCAAGAGAGTGGACGAGTTGGACTCCACCTATGGTTGGTTTAACATTATTATATTTCCGCTCTGTTCTGTTCTTGCATCTGGCAGCTTGGCTGCTGGGTAGCTATCATTTCCTGGAAGTGCGGCTGTGCCGCTGATGCTGTGCCCCTCTACCAGTACACTGGTACTCATTTCGCCAACCTTGGAAGGATGACTGGCTGAGTTAACCCCACCTGGTGTAAATTCAGCAGCCAACGGGGCTCGAACTCAGCACCCCAAGATCCTAAGCCAGGCACCCTAAACCACGAAGCCAACACCAGGCTTATATTTCCGCTGCAATAAACTTTATCCTTTTGAATTCATGAGCACAAGGACATTCCGAGCGAATGGATAAGAGAAATTCAAGGCAACATGTTGAAACCGTTTCACATCAATGAAAATGCCAAACTTATTCCGACACACAGCTCGTCTCAGTCTGATTAACTTACACGGTCTTCATACTCTTAGCTTGATCACAAAAATGAGGTTTGGCACAAAGTTTCTGGCGTGGAATTTTGAGCTCACGTCCCGTCGAGGCAATATCGTGACCACGTTGGCAGGTCAAATAACATTTAGCTAAAACCTTAATGAAACAACCAACCTTGATTTAAGTTGCCTTTTTGCTGGTGCTGCCCACCAGGGTCTTGGGAAAACACAGCATCGCAAAGGATTAAATATTTGTTTTTGATACTTTTTAAAACGTATTGTTTCCTAAATTCTCCTAAAATGGATCATGCACTCTGCATATTTGGTGTGCCAAGAAAATTTGGAATGTGGAGTGTTGGATTGTAAGGGTGGGGGGGACAGAGAGAGAACAAACAAACAAACAAAAAAAACAGCCTTTTTATAGCCATTTTTCCCTGCTGGGCAGGAGTTAGCTTTTTGCGGGCTCCATGCAATCATGGTTCCCTTCTTGAGGCAATGTTTTATGGCCGGATCCGGATGCCCTTTCTGACGCCAACCCTGGTCGCCTCTTACGACACACAGGGATACGGTACACCTATTCGAACCGGGACATACACCGGGACCAGTACAGTGGTTGGGGGGGGGGAATTTGTATATGATTAGTTCAGGAGTCTAATTTCTCTGTAAAACCTGAATTTACAAGTTGTAAGCTAATGTTGTGCACACGCTTTACTCTACATCCTGTAAAAAGGATGTCTATCCATCCATCCATGCACTCTTCCCATGGCAGTTAGCATACCTCAGTTGACGTCATGTTAATTTCCTGCATTGGTCTATATGTGTACTAACGCACATCGATGGTAGACTACATTACAAGTCAAAGACTAGTTATTCACCTTCACCAGCAGGACTCATTATTCATTATTCAACCATCCACTTAGGCTTGGGATCCGACGATCTTGAGTTCAAATCCTCCTTGGCTGTTCAATAAAAAAACAGGTAGGGTTGACTGCCCATCCTTCCGAGGTCGGCAAAATGAGTGCCAGCTTGCTGGTATCCGGTGTCGGAGCGGTGACCCGTCCAGGATTGTGCCTAATAGTCAAGGAGACTGCTTAGGCAGCACCGACGCTCTGCACGGAGTATGGTCCCCATGGGTGGATGGAACCATCCACTGCCATAGGAAGCTGCAAGGTGGGTTAAGAAAGCCCTGTGGACATATGCATAGTATGTTGTTACGGTTTTGGAAAACCCCAGGGAGACACGTCCAACACATAAGGGTTCCCCAGTGTAGTTATATCTGCAATCATTTTGTTTCGGTAAATCACTTCTCTCCTCAAATTAGTGGATAGGAAAATGCGTTGCGTCTGTGCAGCAGATTCGAACCCCCTTTGTAAAACCCACCTCTCCTTTTCTCTCTTCTCAATCTCTCCACACCTCTGCAGCACACCCATGCACACCTTGCAGCACTCAACATTGCGCACAACATTACAAAACCACCATACAAATGAAATCCACAACAAATATGACCGGCTAGCGCTGGACAACACCCACAGTGCAGAAAAAAAGACATGTCCTACCTCCAAGTTGGCTTGAGGTCAATAAACCCGTCACTTCCGGTTCTGGGTTTGGAGCGTTGGCAGATTCTCTCAGGGGACTCTCCTGACTTTCTCAAAGTTAAATCTCCGATCAATTTTTGTCCCGTTTAACTGTTTACTTTCTCACCCACATGTTACTGTGTGTTCCTAGTTCAGTTTTGTTTCAAAAATTGTGCTATTTTGTGAGTTTTCTTACCTTAGTCTTACCGGGTTCCTTGAGGCCTACCCATCCTTCCCCTCTTGGTGTGTGATCATTTTTATTTGTATTCTCTCCTTATTACCTTCAATTCCTATTTTCCACGCTTTCCCAACGCCCTCGCATGTAAACACTCTGTTTCTTGTCATAAATTTAAAGGACTAAAAACAAACAAAAAAATACCTTCCTCCCTGCATATGCACGAATCCCGATTCTTCTACTTATTCTTCTTCCTCCTCCAACTCCTCCTCCTCCTTCCGGCACACCATTTTTATTCTATTTGAGCTGACCCATTCTCGCCATTACCTTCACGATTTCTTCCGACAACCTTCCATTCCCGAATCTTACCTAATCTTCAAAAATCCATCAAAAAATAATAATTTTCCTTGTTTCCTTTCGATCTGTACACCTCCTGCAACCACGTGTCTCTCTCTACCCTCTTCCTGATATTTATCGACCCAGCAGCTTCACTCTGCGTTTACAGTTCCAAATTCACCACACACCTCCATGATTTTTACTTCAACCTTCCCTTTTCCGAATGTTACGCAATCCTGATTTTAAATAAATACATAAATTCACTTTTGACGATACACCTCCCAGAGCTACATGCTTCTCCCGTAACCACGTGATCTGTTTCCACCCCCTGCGTTTACAAATCCAAATTCACCATTCACCTAACCATTTTTATCTACAACCTTTCCATTACCTAATCTGATGAAAACTCTCTCAAACAATAATAATAATAATAATAACAATAACAATAACAATAACAATAACAATAACAATAACAATAATAATAATAATCATAATAATAAAAAAACGATCTCTTATAATGCTTCATCTTCCTCTTTAACATGTGTGGTTCTCCTTACTGAATCATAATACACGACTCTTCTATTTCAACAGACTGCTCTCAATTCGACCTTTCCCTCGTACCTTGTCTAAAAAATCCAACTGTTACAGCGTTTCTTCTCTCCATTCTCTGGATTCGCCTTTATCGCATCCCTCAAGAATCGTGTTTAATCGTATCTCTAACCTAAAAAAAATTTAACCCCAGTTTGCTATGAATGTTCGCTTTCCATCAACCATTCTTTTTTTCCAACTACAGTGTCAACTCACGCCTCCCTCTCAAAGCAACCATCACACTCTTCTCCATCCAAGCCTCCCTCTCACCTTTCTCAAAAACTCCCCTCACCTTTCTCCCTCAACTCTCACCACCCTCCCTTCTCCCACTATTCATCCCCCCCTCACTCACTCTTCTCAAAGTTGCCCCCTCTCTTATCCACAAAGCTGCCTCCTTCCCCTGCCCTCTCACCCCCATTTCATCACTCCACCTCAACTCAACTGCCTTCTGCCCCCTCTCTTGCTCACCTCTCCCTCAGCACCACAGAGCCTTTTCTCCTCCTCATCCGGCCCCTCCCCTAGCTATTCTGCAATCCCACACACTCCATCAACAACTCTCCTTACCTCCCCCCCTCCTCCCTTGTCCTACCACCCCTCCCCTCCCCTCCCTTGTCCTACCCTCCTCTCCCTTCCCCTGCACCCAAAGCCTCCTCCCCTACCTCTTCATTAAAAGTGTGGACCTCAAATATCCAGGGCCTTCGCTCAAACCTTTCAGATCTTTCCACACAGGTTGCCACTGACAAACCAGACATAATCTGCCAAACAGAAACTTTCCTCCCCCAAGACGTGTCTGACTCCCAACTATCTCTCCCCGGTTACTCCCTCATCCGGTATGACAGACCTGAGCCTCGTCCTGGTGGAGGAGTTGCTCTCTTCATCAAAGACTATTCCTCACTCTCCATGCACTGCTCTCACTCCCCCACACCCCCAGGAATACCTCTGGCTAACAATTGTCCTGAAACAACTTGTCTTAGCCTCATGGAAACCAATCACGGAAGTTCGAACGTCGACCCTGGCGCATGGCGGTAAAGTGCATGTCAAAGGCGCGATAAAGGATAATGTGATCACCTTTTGTTATACTTGCAGGGTACTCGCTTGTTCGATGGGCGATCTTGTTCCAAGCATGCAACACGCACACTGCGCGTATATTCTGACCTATACGTTCATTTGGGCGGTGTATAGGCAAGTGACACAGCTATGTATAGGTAAAAAGAACAAAACAAATGGAGGTACAAAGTACAACGCCCCCCCCCCCCGCCAAATAAATAAATAACCAATCCCACAGCGTGCAACATTGCCGGGGTCGGCGCCCAGTGATGCCACCTTACATCACGTCGAGACCGATTCGGAGGGAGCGGTGCACTTCGAAGGTGAATGTGTACAAATGGTACTTAATTTATGTGTACAAATGTACTTCTGAGGTAAATGTATACAAATGGTACTTAATTTATGTGTACAAATGTACTTCTGAGGTAAATGTGTACAAATGGTACTTAATTTATGTGTACAAATGTACTTCTGAGGTAAATGTATACAAATGGTACTTAATTTATGTGTACAAATGTACTTCTGAGGTAAATGTATACAAATGGTACTTACTTTATGTGTACAAATGTACTTCTGAGGTAAATGTGTACAAATGGTACTGACCTTGCAGCACATGGAGACAGAATTGGGAGGGAACGGTGTACAATAATTGATTGATTAATTGCAGAATTAAAATAAATAATAATAGCGAACGTGTGCACATGAGAGAATAGGAAACGGAAACAACAACACAATACCATGGCAATTTGGAATCCGTGTAGTTGGCTATGACCCTTTTGCTTCCGGTTTTTTTTTTGCTTCTGGTTTTTTTTTGTTTCCGGTTTTTGTCATGGGGAATGATGCATGCCGGGAGATAAAGGCATCGTCGGAGACATGAAAGACCCAAATATCAGACATGGTGTATATTTCCTCCACTGATTTTAATAAAGTTCTCTCCCGCATCATCCAAAAATAATTTTTAATCGTGATTTACATTATTTGATCGCTGATCCCGAATCCAGGCCGAAGTAACTGGATATTGCAGCATCGTCTGCTATGCACCTGACTGACCTCAGATCTGTCAAAATCATCAGCTGTGCGGCACTTACATGTACCACGGTATAGTTGGCAAGTATACAGTTGTGAACAAGTTATAGGTAAAGTCACAAGCGAATGTAAGAAGAATTCTACGTTCGTTTCTCGGCTTTGCCTATTCCATATTAATTTTTTTTAATCCATTGGCTAACGGCATACCAAAACCACCACCATTTTATCCAAATCTGTAATTTTTTGAAAATGAAGTCATTCATTGAAAAATGAATAATTAATTCATTTAATCAAAACAAATTTAAAAAAAAAAACATTTTTACCAAAACACATCTTCACTTTTGTCTCCAAATTTCAGCTTTCGAGCTCAAAGGATGGCTGAGAGATCACACCCAGACAAACAAGAAAACAAACAAGAAGAACAAATGGAGGAAAAACTGAGTATTCCCTTCCTTTGGTGCCTGGCAATGACGTCATGCATGGCCTGGATATGGAATTGAGAAGGAGTGGTGTACAATAACATGCATGAGGCAAAAACATACCGACTGGTTATCAATCAAAACACCGGACTGTACTGGAAAACGTGGGACAGGAACACTGCACTGTAAATGATGGAGGCTTGTAATACCCTTCCTCACGTGGAGGGGGCGCTATACGATACACATTTACATAGAGAATTTACTTTCCCTCTTCACTCCCCCCATGACATCCGGCAAAGATAAAAACACCCCTCGACATAAATTGGGACCATGTTGATCCTATGTAGTAAGTCTGAATGTAATCGGCCCAGAACTGCAGAAGGAGTAGCGCGACAAACATAAACATGCAAACTGGAAGGGCACTCAGTAGAGAGTATACCTCCACCATGTCATGCCTGACCAATGAGAACATATCGGTCTGAATACATTTTCGAAATATCATGTTATCCAGTAGTATATCGTTTTTGGCCCCATCTCTCAATGGTGAAGAATCACTTAAAAAATTAAATAATTCTCGTATCCAGATCCAGATTCAGATCTTCACCAAAATCGAATCAATTCGGCCTTGTCACACACCCAACCAGTCCACCAAGTTTCGTCCGAATCCATCCACAACGTTTTGAGATATCAAGCTATATATTATTTCAGCTCTATCTCTCAATGGTGAAGAATCACTTTAAAAATTCTAGTAGTCAGAACCGGATCTTCAGCAAAATCTAATCAGTTCGTCCTTGTCGCACACCCAATCAGTCCCCAAAATTTCAACTGGATCCGTCCACAACTTTTTGAGATATCGTGCACACCGTCAAACAGACATAAAGGGGTGAAAACATAACCACCTCCACCTTCGGTGGCGGAAGTAACAAACACCAGTCTGTGAATTGCAGGAAGGATAACCCGAAGAATTTAGCACGGCTGCACCCCCTTGCATGCCAGAAACTCATCGATTCATCTTGTTCTCCAACATCGAAGTGAAATTTTTGGCCAAGTGTATTACGGAATTGGAGAGACATCAACTCGCATCATCGATGGTCAGCTCTGCTCCTTTTATTTCTTACTCATGATCTGGTGTTGTATGGTGTGTGGGTGAGTGTGTGTGCGTTTGTTGTTTTTTGTGTTCTTGTTCGGCTTGGACGTGATGGCGTATGCAGGTTGTGTGGTTGGTGGATTTCCTTTACGTTTTCCATTTATTTGCTTTAAGGTTTGACAATTTTTTAAAAGAAAAACACCTTCAATGATCTGACACACCGGAAACGAGTGGTCGCCTCAGGAAGAGAAGCCGATACTTGCCGAGACGCGGGATCTATTGGCCTGAGGAAACTCGCTGGGTAGAGGTTGAAATGTTACCTAACACTGGGTCTGTTCTTGCTTCTTACCTAACTTGGCGAAGTATATTTCGTTACCTTTTTGTTGGATGCACCTTTTTTCTTAAAAAAAAAAAATATATATTCAATGTATTGCAGTATTTCCTCCTCTGTCCATTATTGAAGGCCAACAATGGGCCTTTCCTTGCATTTGATTTTTCTCTTTGTACTAAAACAATTACTGTTGCGAATTCGCGCCCGCCGGCGTGCGGATGGCCACGTGACTCGAATCGCGGCACGTCGCCCACCGGACGGACAATTCATTCGTGACCCTCTCTGACCAACGCTGGGAGCTAGTCACAGGTGGGGGTTTAACCTCACCACGATCGTGCCAATTGCCCACCCGCGCAGGAAAAGGTCGCTCGCCAAATTCGATCTACTTAAGTACCTGCGTGAATGGTCGACTGGGCGATCGCTCCTCGCCGCAGGTCGACTCCGAACACGGGCCGCTTGGGCGGCCCGTTCAGTGCTATCGGGATAACCGAGCGGTGTTATCGCCGACCTGGACGGTTCAGATTAATTACCGGGCGTATTAAGCCCACTACGAACCCTTTATGTGAAGCAGGATCGAGGGTCAATAAAGAAAAGACGAAGCGAAACGGGAAAACAGTTCACCCAATGCACATTTATTACACGACACACGGAAAGCACAAATATACAGCCAAACAGTCAAAATGAACATATATCAGTTAAAACAAAAGAAACAATGACGCAGAGTTACTACCGAATACGCGTACACACGGCAACACTTATACAGTTCTACTTTACAGACGGCGGCAACACACATTTACTCAAAAGCAAAGGAAAGAAGCCACCCTCATAGAAAAGGGGGCAGACAGGCCTGGAGGCCAATATGTGTGCGTGACTTGGAGGAGCAGCCAGGTCCGCGAGACCGGGGGGGGGGTCCTACCCGCGTCCTCGTGACGCGTTGGCGGACGAGCCGCAGATGTGGCCGTGTGGCTGTGCCCTGACTCCGTGCTCCTTGACGGGTTTCGTTGGCACGACGTTTGGAGTGCGGTGGGAACGGGGCCCCCCTTTTTGCACTATCTCAGCGTGGGGGAAAGGGGGAATTGTTGATGCCCTGGGGAGGAGAATGGCTGGCTGGCTGGCTGGCTTGGGTCCCACGACGAGCGATCTCACACCGCGACCTCGTCGCTGACCGCCGTCCTTGCCTCGGACCCAAGCTCCGTTTCCTCTTCCCGCAACTCTCCTCAGCCGACTGCAGATCCCAACTCGCTGCCACACCGATGACTCGACTCACTCTGCCCTGCCGACACACACTGCTACTGCCACACTCTGCTACTGGCACACTCTGCTACTGCCACACTCTGCTACTGGCACACTCTGCTACTGCCACACTCTGCTACAATTCGCCTTGCGCTTGCCGTTTTATAGGCCGGCAGGAGAAAACAATATGCAAATATCCGGATCAGGATGACCTCGGGGGCGGAGCCACGCTCACCAATTGGACGGAGGAAAAGTGGGCGTGAACCTCCCCTGATCCTAGAATTTGCATATATCCATTTCACACAGACGCGCCTGGAGGTGGGGCCAAGCCGCTCCGCGCTTGCTAATTGGACGGATCAGAAGTGGGCGTGTAGCGTTCTTGATCTGAATTCTCCCTCAGAAAGGCTGCTATTTGCACTCGCGGCTCGGTGCGTATCGCTGAACGAGCCCAAGACAGCCCGACGCTCAGTGTTCACAGGTGGTGCGGTAATGGCTGTAGAAGGAGAGAGGTGAGGGTGGTGGAGGGTTTATTGGTGGTGGTTTGATGGTTATGGTGCTGTTTGGGAATGACGGTGATGCGATGTTTGCGGGATTGAGTTGTGAAGGTAAAGGTCATGGCTGTTGGCGTTGTTGTTGTTGTCTGAGGGTTGGAGCGTGGTTGCAGTTGGTGACGATGGCTGGCGTGATGGTTGTTGTGTGATGGCGGTTGAGACGTGGTTGGTTCAAAATAAAGATAGAACAGAAAAACGGCTATCTCAAAGCGTCGCAGCCCGAATGAATCACATAAATTTCCTCTAGACAACGGATTTGGGGCTAACTACACATGTGCTTAGAGATATCTCACCTACGGGCCCTGAATGGTGTGATGCGAATTTCCACAGCCGTAACAATAAGTTGCAAACACATCTCACGTTAATGCTTCAAATTCATTTCTATATTCTGGCTGAAAAGGTTTTCATTTTGTAAAGTGCTCTGTTGATGTTCTTGGAAAATATTCAATAGCTTTTGACCAACTGGCAAAACAATTGTAGTTACTATTGTTTGTCATTGGTTTGGAGATTCATTTCACTACAAATGTCCTGTTTGTTAACATTCTGTGAAAATTAATCCTCTTGACCCCAGCAACCCTCTCTGAATGACTATTGATCTCTGAATGATCTATTTTCAAATGACTGGAACCACTCTGTTTGTCATGAGTCAAGTGCAGTCATCACTCAGATATTCCCCATATTTTCAGCGATTATCCATTAACTTACTTCCCACCAGGATCCAAAATGGAATCCAGATGGCTGCTAACCAAATGCATTGATATTTGATGGCTGAAGACATCGTGGGTATCACCTGTGTGCGGTCTAGTCTGGGTACCATCTCTAGACCCATCAATAAACGGTGCTTTATAAACAGGGTGTTGTGTCATTCTTTTCGGTGGAAAGACCTATGGTTGGTTGGGGCAAACATTTGGAATTTTGGTACTATTACTTTTAGGAAGAAAGAAAGTGGGAATTGGAAATGGCAATTATTTTGATGAAACCTCTCCAATTTTAAACCAGATAATGAACGTGGATATAACTAATTAATTGATGTCACCTCAAAGATATCCCATCATATATAAGATAAGTGTAATATAGTTCAGGTATCCCTCCTTCCGTATTCGTGAGTTTTGTGAATCGGTACATGTATACGGATTCCACATTCGCGACCCCCATCACCCCCCCCCACATCGTCCACCACCCAATCACTTACACTGTGGATGTGAGGGGGAGGTGGGTAGATGTTTATACTGTACAGCACTGTATTTGGTTTGTCTGGACAGTGTGGGCGTGCCACCCCGGATACCCGCCCTGTTCTTCCTTCTCACAGCAGTAACAACAACTACAATGGCACTCAGTAGAGCGGATTCCTCCACCAGGCTGAATAGTTTACATTTTGTATCCCACTGATAGGCCTGATCTGAATCCAGACCTTATCCAAAATCGAATCCGCTTGTTCTTGTCACGCACCCAACTCAGCCACATAGTTTTGTCATAACTCGTTCACAACTTTTTGAAATATCGTGCCACATATTGTTTTTGGCAATTATTTTTGAGGTCAACCATAGGCCAAAAGATGCAATTTCTAAAATCCTCAATTTTCATCTGATTTACTTTAAATTTGAACAGGATTTGCATATCAAATCAATTGATTCAACCGCCTATTATTTTTGAGATCAAAAAGTCAACATAGGCCTAATTTCTAAAATTGAGAGATAGGACCAATAACTTAAATATATATATATATATATATATATATATATATATATATATGTATATGTTGTTATGGTTCGAGGAACCGTATGCATACAAACATACAGTTGTCCCAAAGTCAGTTATTCCGTTAAGTATATGTGAAGATACACCTTGTGTTTAGTGGGAAATCAAAGGGGTGCATTGCGATGTTTTTTTTAGTGAGATTAATAAATCTTTATATCCCCTCCATTATGAACCACAGTACCTTCCTCTCACATGGGCTGAACAAACGCTTGTTCGCCTACTCGCCCAACCGGCGACTCGCTGTCCGAGGCAAAATCCTCTTGCAGTAGTTCCTTTTTGGCGAGTCCGCACGTGTGGAGTGGGCAGGCTTCCCGGTATGGCCGAAACCCCCCGCCTATAAAGGGCGAACCCATGGAAGCCCCGTCCAATCAGGGCGAACAGTGACATCAGCTTCACCAAGGCCCCTCCCCGCTGAGGGAGGTCTATAAATTACGACACCATCCTCAGGGTAGAGTGCTGAGAGGGAGAGCAAGTGAGTTGTCTGGTGAGCTGGAAAGTGAGTTGTCTTGGGAGTAAGCTAGAAACCCTGATCCCTGCCTCGGACTCTGCTCTACTTGACCTGGGCTCCTTTGCCGACATGGTCTCCACGCAGGCGGCCATGGACTAAGCCACACGACCATTGCCAGGTGCCGCACCATGGAGCATTCCTTTCTCCGGAACTCAGGTACCGAGAACTGCGACCTCAACTCCCTCCCTCCCTGGCTGAAAAAGTCCTTTGCCATTCAACTGGGTATATTTTGTCCGAGTGTGTGTCTGAGTGTGTGGCGCCGTCTTTAAGTAGAAACTGTATAAGTTATTCGAACCTTGTAAATCTTGCCTGTATTATTCTCGCAACAAGTCTGCTCTGTGTCTGCTTTATAAGTTGCTGTAAAATTGTCGCACTACATCTCTCTCATCTTCCCCTGCATACCACACCAATAAACCTGTTACCTGTACCACATAACTTTCCTCGCTTTATTGTAAATAAATCATTGTAGAAATGTTCCCAGTTTGTTTTTGTCGTTTCCTTCATTGGTCCAGCATGGTTCGGATCTAAGTTTAGCCGGGTCTTATCCCCGATAATCTGTTCATTCTCACCGGTACATCCTTGGTAGTTCCGCTCGGCTGCATCCGATCTGGAGTTGGTAGTTCTTACTCTACCGTAGTTTGTAGAGTGACCCGGTTTGGGCAAGGTGTACCGAGGGCGTGTTTCCCCGGTAGACGACACCTCATGGTTGATTAGGTAAATTGGTTCTAGACAAAAAGACCCTACGCTACGCGGTGGAGGTATTGGCGTCCACGGTCGGCGAAGCGACCCGCTGTATCACGGAATTATCCGGAGCGACGGCCTACAATTCTGGAGAGTCTGGTGGGAATCGACGTAACTTTCCCCACCTCGTGGTCGTTCTCGCCACCGGACCCCGGCGCGCAACAATATATATATATATATATATATATATATATATATATATATATATATATATATATATATATATATATATGTCATGATGTCTCAAAAAGTAGTGGAAAAGTTATGCAAAGAACGAACTGATTAGATTTTGGTTAAGGTCTGGATTCAGATTACAAGCTGGTCAAACACTTGGAATATGTCTTTCAATCCTGAAAATATCAAACTCCCACTATCTTTCTCCAAAAGAACTGTCTGGCAAAACCTCCCGTCGACTTTCTTAATCTTGAGAAAGTTCAGTCATTCAAACTCAAATTCAACGTGGGCTTCCAAAGGCAGCCGCCGACTGGGCATCCTCTGTCGTACAAAGTCCTTCCTTGGCACTCCTGAACTCTTATCCGCAGCTTGATGGCCTACTGCTCTCCCCTCTGGGCTGGCTCCCCTGTCTCATATCTTGCTTAGCTTGATGCCATGGAAATCAGGGCTTTCAAGATCATTGGAATCTCTCGCACTGAAGCTGTCTTTGGGCCTATCACTTTGCCATCGCAGACAGGTCAGTGGTCTCTGTCTTTATCACCTCCTTTCTGGTTTTGCACCTCTGCTCTTTCCGTGCTTTGTCTCCCCCAGGTTCCTTCAGGGCTCACAGTCCACCATCAACACTATTCTGGGGAAACTATCCAAATCCAAGCAAGAGTACCTGTCCCCAGTGAAGGGAAAAGTGAGCAAGCCTGATGTTTGTTTCGCGGTTAGGATGGCTGGCTTGAGATCTTAGGGTCGTGAGTTCAAGCCCCTGTTTTTTGCCATTGAATTAATGCCAGGGTTGACTCAGCCTGTCATCCTTCTGAGGTCGGCGAAATGTGTTGCTTCAGGGTTTGTGCAGCTGATGCAATAATAGAAGCATTGCATCAGCGGCACAGCAGCACTCCCAGCCAATGTTACCTGCAGTCTTGTGTTGCATACGAAGGAAGAGGAGGAGGAAAAGTGGGTACTTTTGCTTGGAAAAGTGATATTGAAGAGGAAGGGTGCAGCATTGGGATTCTCATGTGTGTACTAGTTGTGAGTCTTTCCAGCTGTGGAGGAACTCTGGGAAGGGTTTGAAACAACAAAGGGCTTACTTTGTGTAGCCTTTCATGGTTGCTTTATGCAACTTTTTCGGTTAAAAGAGCATGGGAGGAGTCGATTTATTTATATATACAGTATACACACCGATTATTATACTTGATTATACACATTGATATGTGTCTATACACAAATTGTACATTATATATACAGACTTATTGATTTGGGATTGTACTGTTACTGTTTTGAGGGGTCCCAAAGAGATCCTCCCATAGTGAACGCCAGTTATTTCATAGTTATATTATTTAGTTTCAATGTCTAAAGTCCATGTTGATAGGTCTGCATTGCGATTGTGGCGTAGAAATCCCATATGTATCATTTTTCTTGTTCAACATTCTTTTCTACAAGCTATTTGCTGCATCTCACATCACCTTGAGCACATTTTCCACAGACCCCCTGGAAACCGCTTCAAACAGGTTTCATGAACGCCTGAGACAATATATCGCGCCAAAACCCAAATTCTAGGCAGCTCCTCCCATGGACGACGGGAGGGGCGATGCTCGAGCAAAGGGGGATCGAGGCTTTGTAATAGGCAGAGTGGAGAACCTCCTTGGAGAGAAGGGGGAGAAAGACTGGGAGGTTTGGAAATTCACAGATCCGGAGGCACGGATATTCGGAGTTTGAGAGAGTTTTCCAGACTCTGTTGGGCTGCTCGCTTCTTCTTATTTGAAAACATGTGAGGGTCCTTTGCGTCCTTCTCTGTCCGAACTTTACTCGCCCGTTCGTGTTTCGTTCTTTCTGGCTTTAGAGCGCTTTTCGTTATTAACATTGGAGTGACTCGATATTCACGTTCTCTGGTGGCACAAATCTGGCCCGAAGCATTTCTTTTTATCATTTTCTTTCGCGCTTTATCTATTCATGTCTTGCTACTCACTATCTTTGCTTCACTTCATTCTTTGGTCTTTCCTGGATCTTCTCTCTCTGTCCTTTCGCTATCTTCCTTATTTCTTCGCGTTCTGTCCTTGTGCACCATCACCTTCACGCACCCACTTCTGCTAGCTGCATAGCTGGATCTTCTACTTCATCGACTTCACCCGGGAATTCCGCCAAGAGACATGTTAAAGATGTGCCATGAATGTCACCGGCCTGCAGGGAAACGCCAGAGTTGCAGTTGTATGAGAAGTGGAAGCGGAGCGTGGAGGGTTCCGGTTATAGTCAGGACGTGGGAGCCAGGATCAACAAGAGGCTGTCCTGTCCCCATCTATTTATGTATATCCTCATCTCATCGTATTTGCCAATCACTCATCCTCTCACTTCCACATCGGATGAATGATTCGGGCATACTGTAGAGTGATGTCACTGTTAACATTCCAAAGGTGTGTCTGTCACTTTTTTCTTTTTTTTTGTATACACCGTCGAGGCTCGGCCACATAACTTTGTTGTACACAGAACGTACAACAAAGGGAGCAGGAGACAAGAGGAGCGGGAGAGTTAAGGAAAAACCAATGGGGAAGACACTGGCATGGTTCCCATTTGCACTCAGGCTTTTGCGTATGGTAACACGACTCGGGGCGTGGGATCCCACGGGAAGTTCTGCGGCGACTGCTGATCGTGGTCTCAGACACGCCGTCCTCTGGGAGTTATGCAAAGGTGACATGCATCATAATACATACATATATATATATATACATACACACACACACACACACACACACACACACACACACACACACACACACACACACACACATTGTTGCAGTTCTGCAATGGCACCCAACATTCAGTGATCCCCAGGCAGTTATTTCATTACTATTCCTCCCCTCATGTCTAGTGGGTTAATGGGACGAAGTGCATTGCATGGGTCTCGTAGTTAGGTCTAATAAATATGTCCCTGATTCATACTCTGACCCCTACTCTAACCCTTTACTTTTAGCCATCGTACACGACAAGCATGTAAGCACACACGCCATTCAATAGACAATTGTTTAAAAGCACACCGCTCTGCCTCCTGTGACTCGGATCATCCCCATCCCCGTTGTACCCAAGAGAGCCTGCTCCCGGGAATTTGCACGCCATTATTTCATTCAAATCTGCGTGCCAATTCACAACTGGCACCTCACCTTTCTCCGCACCTCACTCACCAAATCTCACCACTTTGACCACAAACGCTTCCCTCACATGGGGAGAAATATTCCCGCACCCCCTCGTACCTCTGCATCGCTACGATTCGCCACTCTATTTCGAGGAGCACCGCGCGGCATCGGATTGTCTTCGGTGCCACGCGATGCTCGACCACATAACAGACGCTAATAGCTCCACTGCATCTCACCGGGAATGTCCTGGGTGAGTGTCTGGAATTGTTACAGACCTCATCCAGTCATCAGATCATGGCAAGACCGAAAGCAACCAGGAGGGGTCGCGGTAAGGACGATCTGGGAGTTTGATTCGGGTCCCGGGTGTGCATTTTGGCTCATGAAGGAGTCCGTGGGCGGCGGAGAAAGTCTGCAGCCATCCGACGTACAGACTACACTCGGTGCACGTTCATGGCCGGGGTGCTGGCTTGGGGAGCATGCCACCATGTTAAGTCAGGAGCTCTGAGCCGTGCCGAAGCTGGTAGGCATCTGAGCCGGTTTCCGGTCCCGGAGCCTGGTGGGGCATGGCTATGGCCGCTGTGGCCCAATAGAGGAGCAGGATTTGGGCCACAGCACGTCACTCTCCGGTCCTCACCCCACCCTTCACCTTGGGCTTATAAAAGGGGGTAGCGCAGAACCATTGGAGCACGCTTCTTCGAAAGAGCTTCTTCGAGAACCTGATCCGAGTGTGACTGCCGTCCTTTGAGACTCCCTGCCATGCTGTTCACGTCCCGCCACCCCCACGAAGCCAGACGGACCAGTGTGGAGCACACGTTGCCACGAGCACCGGCGAATAAATAGGCAGGAGATAACACACCATAATCACGAGTTGGGAACGCTCAGGCGGAGCGTCCCACGGAGGGACACGCCACACATACAGATCTTTACACGGCTGGGTTAGGGATCTTCCTTCTCACACATCTATTCCAGGGTTCCCACTTATTTTGAGATGTCTTTTTTCAGGATTTTTAAGGGCTAAAATAACCCCTTTTTAAGGACCACATCCTAGAAATTCCAGAGGTAAATTGAGAGTAAATAGAAATTCCAATAAAATATCATTTTTAGTGTCTCGCGTAGCGAACATGGCTCGAAGAGAGCTCGGCGTTGTTGTTGTTGTTGTTGTTGTTGTTGTTGTTGTTGTTGTTGTTGTTGTTGTTGTTGTTCTTCTTCTTCTTCTTCTTCTGAAGATAAAACCTTAAGGACTCGGCTCTTTTATATACAGGATCCCGATCTCCTTAAATACTAAACACCTGTACACATCCTCGCATTGAGGGTGCCCTTTTTTTTTTTTTTTTGTATACCTTGGTCGAGGCTCGTATGAGAGCTAACACACAACTCACAGCAAGGAGGCATGAGACAAGAGGGGCGGGAGTGGAAGGGACAAAACAGTGGGGAACAGACACATTAGGTGAACTGTGGAAGGGAGAGGGATGGGGATGGGACGGGGAACATGGCGAAGAGAAGATGGACATTTCAGGGACTTTCAGGAAGGAAAGCAGGAGAAATGAAGGAAGTGGGCTTGGGTGGATTATCGGGGGTAGAAAAGATCGAGGATTTGGATGGGGGAAGATAAGAGGTGGTGGTGAACAGCTGTTTTGAAAGCCTGGAGGGAAGAATGGGAAAGAATAGAGTGAGGAAGTTTATTCCAAAGGCAGGAAAAAAGAGGAATGAAAGAGTGAAGATGAGCAGTGATTCGTGATTTTGGTAGTTTTACCAGAAGGGGGTTGTTGGCGGACCTTGAGCACCCTGTGGAAATGTGGTGGGGACAAATCGCAGAGAGAGCAGGGGGGGCAAGGCTGGAGAGGAGTCGGTAGAAGACAGAAAGACCACCGACCAACCTGCGGTGATTGAGTGAGAGGCCCAAAGACTCAGCTTCATTGCGGGAGATGCCGATGATCTTAAATGCCCTGGTTTCGACAGCGTGAAGCCGAGAAAGGTGGGAGGCAGGAGCACCAGCCCAGAGGGGAGAGCAGTACTCCATCAAGCTACGGACAAAAGCTTTGTAAGTGGTCAGGAGCTCAAGAGGGCCGAGGAAGGACTTAGCACGATGGAGGATTCCCAGTCGGCGACTGGCTTTTGAGGCGAGGTTGGAAATGTGACTTTCCCAGGAAAGGTCATGGCAGATAGTGAGACCCAGAAGCTTGAAAGAAAAGACTTCTTCCAGAGGATTGTTGAGAAAGTGGATGGGGGGGTTTTGTAAACGGTCCTTTCGAAGAGACATAGTGAGAGTGTGAGATTTGTCTGGATTGAAAGACATGTTCCACGTGTTGGACCAGTTTGTGATTTTATCCAGATCTGCAGTGAGCGAAGAAGCTGCTGCTTGCCGGTCTGAGGGATGACAGATGGTACGGCAGAGGGTGGAGTCGTCGGCAAAGAGAAATAGAGGATTTTCCAGAGAGTCCGAGAGATCATTGATGAAAACCAGAAAAAGAACAGGGCCCAGAACGCTACCTTGAGGAACTCCAGCCTGCACAGGAAGAGGGGATGAAAGAACTCCATTTATGGCCACACGTTGACTGCGACAGAAGAGGAAGTCTGCGAGCCATGAGTGGAGATGGCCTTGAATACCATGGGAAGAGAGTTTGGTGAGTAGGGCAGGGTGCCAGACTGTGTCAAAAGCACGTGATATGTCCAGGGATACGGCTCGGATTTCCTGTCTGGCATTGAGGACCTCCATCCATTGATGGGAGAGCAGAAGCAGCATATCCAGGGTAGAGTGACCTGGTCTGAAACCAAATTGATGATTGGAAATCAAGCCATTGGAGAAGAGGAAGGATTTCATATCTGAGGCGATGATGGATTCCATCACCTTGCTGATGATTGGGAGAAGGCTGATTGGTCTGTAGTTACAGGGATCTGTTTTTGCACCTTTTTTATGCAGGGCAGTGATGTTAGCAGATTTCCAAGCAGATGGCAGATGACCTTGGGAAAATGAGAGGGTGAATAGAACAGAGAGAGGGTGAGCAAGAGCAGAAGAGCAGGCTTTGAGGACACGTGGGCTGATGCCGTCTGGACCGGTTGCAGAATCTGACTCGAGGTTTGAAAGCAAGCTCTCCACCTTGTCAGGAGAAAAGGATACAGAGTCCAGGGACAGTTGGGTGCGACTGGGTAAAGTGGGTAGAGATAGAGATGGGTTTAGGACACAAGATTTAGCTGCAAACACCGAGTTTAGGCATTCAGCTTTATCACGTGTGGAATCAGCAGTGCGGCCATTTGAGTTAAGGGAGGGGATGGAGGGGGAACATACACCAGAAACAGATTTGATTAAACGCCACCAGGATTTTGAGGAGGGAGAGAGGTTTGAGAGTTCAGACTTGAGATGAGAAAGATGTTGTTTTCTGGCTCTCCTCAGGGTAGATACACACTTGTTCCGAGCTTTGTGGAAAGAACTGAGATTGCCCTCAGTTTGGTTTGCTTTCCATGAGGCAAAGGCAAGTTGTTTCAGGACAACTGCCTCGCCACAAGCTTCAGTAAACCAAGGGCGGGAGGAAGGGTAAGACAACTGAACACGAGAGGGGATAAATCTGTGCATGAGGGAGAGCAAGTTTCTTTGAAAGAATTCCCAGGATGAGTTGATGTTTGAAAAAGTAGTGATAGGAGACCAGTCTGTAAGTTTGATGGCTGCTCGGAGACCCTGCCAGTTGGCTTGAGTGAAATGCCAGACTCGACGGCGGTGAGGTGGTTCTCTGATAACAGCCAGAGAGATGTCCACTTTGACAAGGACGTGGTCAGAAGAACCAATTGGAGCAAAGGAAGAGCAGCAGATATTGTCAGGGAAATTTGTCAAAATCAGATCCAGAAGAGATGGAGTACCATTGGTTGAGATCCGGGTCGGGAAGTTGACCGATTGAGTCAGTCCCAATGAGTCGCAGAAAGCTTTTGCTGAGGTGCCATGGCAGGTGAGAGAGGTACCCACACCTAGCCAACTGGCGTGATGACAATTGAAGTCACCACATAAGAGGAAGAGAGAGTTTGGATGAGAAGATAGAAGATGGTCCATGTTTTCGGATAGTGAGGTGTAGATGGAGTCATCACTGTTCGGTGGACGGTACAGTACACATATAAACATGAGGTGGGAGTGGAGGGGAAGCCGAAGCCAGAGGTATTCCTGGGGGTGTGGGGGAGTGAGAGCAGTGCATGGAGAGTGAGGAATAGAGTCTTTGATGAAGAGAGCAACACCTCCACCAGGACGAGGCTCAGGTCTGTCATACCGTAAGAGGGAGTAACCAGGGAGAGATACTTGGGAGTCAGACACGTCTTGGGAGAGGAAAGTTCCTGTTAGGCAGATAATGTCTGGTTTGTCAGTGGCAACCTGTATGGAAAGATCTGAAAGGTTTGAGCGAAGGCCCCGGATATTTGAGGTCCACACTTTTAATGAAGAGGAAGGGGAGGAGGCTTTGGGTGCAGGAGGTGGAGGGGGAGGGGGAGGGTAGGACAAGGGACGAGGGGGGCAGGTAAGGAGGGTTGCTGAAGGAGTGTGGGGTATTGCAGAAGAGCGAGGGGAGGGGGCCGAATGAGGAGGAGAAAAGGCTCTGTGGTGCTGGGGGAGAGGGGGGACAAGAGACAAGGAAGAAGGCAGTTGAGGATTTGAGGAGGTGGAGTGAAGAGATGGAGGTGAGAGGGCAGTGGAGAGAGGCAGGTTGGTGGATGAGAGGGGGGGCAACTTTGAGAAGGAAGAGTGAGGGGGATGAAAGGTGGGAGAAAGGTGAGGGGGGAATTTTTGAGAGAGGTGAGAGGGAGGCTTGGAGGGAGAAGAGTGGGATGGTTGCTTTGAGAGTGAGAGTGAGGGGTGAGGGGGGTGAGTTGGCACTGAAGTTGGAAAAAAAGAATGTTTGATGGAAAGTGAACATCCATGGCAAACTGTGGTTTTTAAAAGTTTTAGGTCAGAGATGCGATTTAACACAATTCTTGATGGATGCAATGAAGGCGAATTCAGAGCATGGAGAGAAGAAGCGCTGTCATAGTTCGATTTTTTAGGCAAGGAATGAAGGAAAGGTCGAAATGAGAGCAGTCTGTTAAAATAGCAGAAGAGTAGTGCATTGTGAAACAGTAAAGAGTACCACATGTGTGAGAGAGGAAGATGAAGCATTATAAGATCGTTTTTGTAGTTAAAAATAATGTATTCGAGAGTTCAACAGATTAGGTCATGGAAGTGTAAAAAAAAAAAAAAATCGAGGAAGACGAGGAGGAAGTTAAGAGGAAGAAGAAGAAGAAGCAAATCGGGAGAAGGTGAGCGTGTTGTTGTTGTTGTAGGGTATTTTTTTTTTGTTGTTGTTGTTGAGATAAGAAAGAGATTAGTTGGGGGAATGGGGGATGTTTGGAAAGTGGGGAGGATCAAAATTGAAGGTAATGGGGAGGATAGAAATTGAAATGGGGAGAAAAAACAAACAAACAAACAAAAAAAATAAACGATCGAACACCGAGTGGAACCGGTAGGCCTCAAGCACAGGTAAGAACGTCGACAAAAATACTCACAAAATAGCACGATTTTTGAAACAAAACCGAACTAGCAACACACAGTAACATGTAGGTGAGAAAATTAAACAGTTAAAACGGGACAAATAACAACCGGAAACTTAGCTTTGAGAACGTCAGCAGAGAGCCCCAAAGGAGACCTCTCGCTGCTCTCGAACCGGAACCGGAAGTCCAACCGGACTTTGAGAGCGTCTATCATGAACTTTTAAATATATTCGGACACTTGCTTTAACGTTTCGAAAAGTTCACGTTACTACTTAAAGATTATTCCATTTAATGTATTGTAATTTCGTAAATACGTAAATACACTATGACGGGTCTCGCTATTGGCTTAATCAAGGCACGTGACGAAATATCGGAAGTTGTTGTTTTTTTTTCTTTTTTGTCTTGTTCCTCTTCTTCTGGTGAAGACAAAACTTTTAGGACGTGGCTCTTGGACACATTTGGCCTTGTTTAGAATATTAGTGCGAGGAAAATGAAACACCCTTCACTAAATAACAGGAAAATCTGATTTTTATTGACTTTTGAACATTTTCCTGAAATTTAAGTACTTAAATTGTATAACTTAGAAATGTTGGACTTTTATGGGTTTTAAGTATATAGTTTATACGAACCTAATATATATATATATATCTCTCTCTCTCTCTCTCTCTCTCTCTCTCTCTCTCTCTCTCTCTCTCTCTCTCTCTCTCTCTCTCTCTCTCTCCCTCTCTCTCTCTCTCTCTCTCTCTCTCTCTCTCTCTGTCCCCTCTATCCCATCTTCTTTGGACGCACAAATAAGAAAATTACTGACTCGCAATCCCATTTTCCTCTGGCACAACACCACACCCCTCACGTCATCTACATCGCGCCTCCTCACTCCCACACCATAGACACCACACCATATCTTTCAAACTACCCCTACTGAAGCGTCCTGGGCCGCGTTGGTCAACCGACCACACCAGGTATTTGGAGGGCGCTCAACCTCACCTTTTTCTTTCTCTTTTGGCTCTCTAACTTTCCTCGGTGTGTATGTGAGGTGGTGCCTTTCCTAGATCAAGTAAAATAGTCAGGATAATCTTACTCTGTGTCTTCTTTTATAAGTTGCCTTTTGCCGCACCCCACAAATTCCTTGCTATCCCCCACTGTACGTAAAATAAAACCCCATTCACGGTGCCACATACTTTTCCTCACTTAATTGAAAATAAATGTGTTGTCCAGAAATGGTCCCAGCTCGTTTTCGTGTTTTCTTCCATTGGTCCAGCATGGCCCACACCCAAGTTTAGCCGGGACGTTATTTCCCAACGATCTGTTTCCTCGCGGTATATACTTGGCAGTGCCGCTCGGCTGCATATGATCTGGTTTGAGCAAGTGCATACCGAGGGCATGTTCCCCAGTAATTAGATCACGTGACCTTTAGGTAAACAGTATTTATTAGATGGAGGACCCTAAGTCACGTAGTCGAGTTATTGGCGTTCAAGGTCGATTCACAACCCGCTGTGTTACAAAGTTATTCATGTGTGATGGTCTGCGATTCCGGAGATTCTGGTGGGAACCCAAGGTAGTTCACCCCTTGTGGTCTTCACCCCTGACCCTGGGTAAGAAACTATATATATATATATATATATATATATATAGTCATAATATGCACACGCAATTGTACACTACTGGCTACTCTTAAAATATAATATAATTTAAAGGATTTCTGTAAATGATGTTAATGTCACAACATCCAATGTTCGACTTCATTTAAATTATAAACCCAAATCATAGTTCCCTTACCTAAAGGAAGAACCATAATCTGTAAGCAATTGAATGGTTTCCCGGCCACATAGATCATCAGCTGGGCATCGTTCTTCCTCGAGGTTTCCATCCTTTCAGCCCAGCACCTCTCCAAAAGGTGGGCCCACAACCTCGGTCATGGATCCACATCAGTAGATTACCTACATCACTGGATCCACAACCTCAATTGTGTCCACACACACATATACACACACACACACGTACCTTGGTGTACTGTATATTTACCTTTGCCACTGAAGGTGGACAGAGGGCGTTTTCACCCGTTTGTTTTACTGTGAGCAGGATATTTAAAAAAAGTTACGGATGGATTCGGACAAAACTTTGTGGACAGGTTGGGTGTGTGACAAGGACTAATTGATCCCATTTTGGTGAAGATCCGAATCCGGATCGGGATTCGAGAATTCTGTAAGTGATTCTTCACCATTGAGAGATGAGGCCAAAAACTACGTATATCATGATATCTTAAAAAGTTGTGCATGAGTTGTGACAAAACGAGGTGGATGGGTTGGTTCGGTGATATCCTATATCCGACCTATCATTAGAATACAAAATGTAAACTGTTCTACCTGCCGGAGGTATGCGCTCCACCGAGTGTTGTCCTGGTGGACTGCTGTGATGATCTCATCGAACTTTATGAACATCTCTCGTGATGACATATTTATAATTGTGATGGAAACGTTTATTACGAATTCAGCAACAACAAATATTAACGAATTAACACCGACAGGTTTATCTTGGTAAATGATCCATTAGGTGACCTGCTAATCTGTAACCAAACTGCCAAGGAGAGAGAGAGAGAGAGAGAGAGAGAGAGAGAGTCATCGATCAATCGTTTATTCCCAACCTGTTGGTTACACTCACACTCCGTTATCAAACTCAAACCAGATTGTTTTGAGGATGGAGGAACAGCATTTTGTAAGAAAACTCGGTGAAGAGCCATTAAGGTGTTGGTGACTGTGCATTGTCCAGATTTGGACATGACACACGAATCCAAACATGTGATCTGAGTACATGTCCAGTACCACATCATTCATCCAACAATATGAAAGTTGTACCGGATTTTGTACGAGTTCCCATTCCGTTTCATATATATATATATATATATATATATATATATATAGTGAGTGTAGTGAGGACATCCTCTGAACCATAAAATCCCAACACTTGTGGTCGGTCTCTCTCTCTCTCTCTCTCTCTCTGAATCACTCTCGGCCGATTGCTGGGTGTACTTACAGTTGGCTTGTGTTGGGTGGCAGAGATTGGAACCTCAGGTGCGTGCTGCTCCCTTTACAGACCACCTTGTGTGTGTCGGATTTACAAGTGCACGAGGCAGGGCAGGACCGGACATCCCCGATGGAGCACAGCAGAGCGCAGGTGACCAGGAGGACCTGCACGGACCGGCACACATAAGGCCGGACCCTGGAGCTTCGGACGAGGCGCATGGTGTCCTGACGACGGGGACGAATGGACCAGGCTTGGTAAAGGCTTGATTAGCCCATCCGTGGATCGTGGGATTGTCTTCACCCATGATTGGTGTAATTCGCGAACGTCGAAGAGACCCCCCCCCCCCCTCCTCTCCTCCTGCCTGACAATGTGGGCTTTGTCTGCACCCACTAACTTGAGGCAGGGCCGATAATAAACAGACAAACGGATAACACTTCATGATTTTACCTTGGCATATTCCACATGATGGCACAGGTGAGTGTGTGCATCAAAATTCCTTTTCAAAACGTTCCGATTATAATCGGATGATAATAATTATTGGGTGCACGTCAAAGATCTCATGAACATGCACAAGGCACCCAGATCTGAGCACAAAGACTATTCAAGGGACGAGCTCGTTGTATCGTGTGCAGCCTGTGGCTGCTTGACTGTATCGTTTTCTCGGGGCATGGCTGTGCCGTTGATGCAGTGCCCCACTGGCCACTACCAGTAAGCTGGTACTCATTTCGCCGACCCCCCCCCCCCCCCGAAGGATGATGGGCTGACTCGACCAAACTGGTGTTGATTCAACTGTAGGGCACTTGAACGCAAGACCCTCGAATCCTAAGCCAGCCACCATAACCGTGAAGCGAACACCAGGACTACTTGAACCCAGTTGAACATTTATGGTGAGACTTGAACATTGCAGTCCATCGACGATCCCCATCAAACTTGGCAGAAATAGAGTAATGTTCACATGAAGAATGGACAAAGATTTCACCATCTCACTGTGCGAAGCCGGAAGAGATCTACCCAGTATACTTTTACAACCAGTGAATTTTGATTTGTACATGTTCTTTACAGGTAACCTCCTTGAACTATAACGGTCTTTAGTTGGAACTCTCAACTATATATAAAACAAGTTCATTTGGAAAAATAGTTTCCACATAATTCATATAAATGTGGCATTATTGGTAGGGGGTGAACACTTTTGTAAGTCACTGCACATGTGGCATCTGGGGATTCATATAAGAATCTATAGAGAGACAGAGATATATGAAGAAGAGCAACCTGAGAACAAGAGAACATTCATTGTACTCGTTACAAGACCCAGATGGAGATAAGGTTTGTGTGTGCAAAACATAGTGCTCCTCTCCTGTAAATATTTGACAAGCACACCACTCATTGAGCAGATAACTTATCATAAGGTTATCCAGTTGGTTATTTCCCTCTGACCACATAGTTTAAGATGTTGGAGCTCCTACAGTAAAAATCACAAATATTTTATCCATCCGGTCATGGTCTTCTTGTATCTCATGTGAAGGCACAAAGGCATCTCGTATTGTTGTTATCCTTCCGATGTTACATGTTTCAACTCTGCCAGGAAACAGACTGGAGAGAAAAAACAAATCCAACCTTGATACAAGTTAATGTCAAAAACACAGCTCGGTCTTTCTTTCTCGACATGAATGGATTTGGGAATCCTTTATGTTATCACGAATTGACTACTGCAGTCTACTAAAGAAAATATTACAATATGCATGGGGAGAAAGGGGGCACGGGGGGTGCTGAATATTACAATATGCATGGGGAGAAAGGGGGCACGGGGGTGCTGAATGTTACAATATGCATGGGGAAAAAGGGGGCACGGGGGTGCTGAATATTACAATATGCATGGGGAGAAAGGGGGCACGGGGTGCTGAATATTACAATATGCATGGGGAGAAAAGGGGCACGGGGGTGCTGAATATTACAATATGCATGGGGAAAAAGGGGGCACGGGGGTGCTGAATATTACAATATGCATGGGGAGAAAGGGGGCACGGGGGTGCTGAATATTACAATATGCATGGGGAGAAAGGGGGCACGGGGGGTGCTGAATATTACAATATGCATGGGGAGAAAAGGGGCACGGGGGTGCTGAATATTACAATATGCATGGGGAGAAAGGGGGCACGGGGGTGCTGAATGTTACAATATGCATGGGGAAAAAGGGGGCACGGGGGTGCTGAATATTACAATATGCATGGGGAAAAAGGGGGCACGGGGGTGCTGAATATTACAATATGCATGGGGAAAAGGGGGCACGGAGGTGCTGAATATTACAATATGCATGGGGAGAAAGGGGGCACGGCGGTGCTGAATATTACAATATGCATGCGGAGAAAGGGGGCACGGGGGTGCTGAATATTACAATATGCATGGGGAAAAAGGGGGCACGGGGGTGCTAAATATTATAATATGCATGGGGAGAAAGGGGGGCACAGGGGGTGCTGAATATTACAATATGCATGGGGAAAAAGGGGGCATGGGGGCACTGAATATTACAATATGCATGGGGAAAAAGGGGGCACGGGGGTGCTGAATATTACAATATGCATGGGGAGAGAGGGGTACGTGGGTGCTGAATATTACAATATGCATGGGGAGTAAGGGGACAGTGAAGTGCTGAATGTGTGTAAAAGGTACCATGAGTATAATCTATCTATAATTCCAGCAATCTCTGTGTGTGTGTCTGTCTGTTTGTCTGTCTGTCTGTCTGACCGCCGTTTCTCGACAACCACTGGTCCGATCTGATTGAAACTTGCCAGGAATATTGCTGGGGACCTGAGGATGTGCCTTTTCAAGGTTTGATATTAATCGGACAAGCAGTTCCCAAGTTACGGCCATTTATCTGTCAACCAATTACAGGACACGGTGCAATGAAGTCACGAATGACGTCACAATGCTTCCTCTATTTTTTTTAATATAATGTCACAATTGACGCTGGGACCTGAGTATGTAGCTTTTCAAAGTTTGATATCGTTCTTCTTCATCCGTTTCAGCTGCTTCCCAAGTGTTTCCCAAGTTATGGCCATTTATGATACGGTGGTCCGATATAATTGAAACAATACCCCAATCCAGTTTTTTTTTGTTTTTGCACCTACGGGCACGAACCTACGGGCACGAACCTACGGGCCCACACGTATGGGCACGAACCTACGGGCCCGCGCTCGTCTATAATTCCAGCAATCTCTGTGTGTATGTCTGTATGTGTGTCTGTATGTGTGTCTGCGACGGCCGTTTCTCGACAACCTCTGGTCCGATCTAATTGAAACTTGGCATGTATATTGCTGGGGACCTGAGAATGTGCCTTTTCAAGGTTTGATATTAATCAGACAAGTGGTTCCCAAGTTACGGCCATTTATTTATCAAGCAATGACAGGACACGGTGCTATGACGTCACTTTTTTTTTTTTGTTTTTTTTGCACCTACGGGCACACACCTACGGGCACGCACCTACGGGCATGCACCAGAAATATGAATTTCACTGTCCAGGTTTTCAGGTGACAAAACCTCATATGATGATGTGTGATTTGATAGGGTTAAGTTTTTATGTTTGTCATGTAACCCCCTGTGATTGGGATAATCAGAATCTGTGTAGGGTGAGGGAGGAGGATATAAACATTGGTGTATTAATTAACTACTCTAATTACCCCAATTACAGGGGGTGAAGAAAGTGTTTCCAACATGACATCATGAAAATATCACATTAGAGTCACATTAAAAAAAAAAGTGTGGAAGCACTTTCTTCACCCGCCAATGGGGTAGTTAGAACAACGGAACCAAAGTGCGAGAAAACTCCTTGCAGGAATGTTTGTCTCAACTGCTCATGAAATCAGGGGAGAGCGGAGAGAGGTGAGAAAAATATCTTCCAGTTCAAAGACGATTTCAGGCAGAGTTTGGTTTGCGAACATGTCCCACATGGAATTCAATATTACGCTATGTGAAAGCACACAGGACAACTGGCAACGTAGCAGATGCAACAAGTTCAGAATGAAGGAATTCGGAATGAAGTGAAGAAACATTTGAAAGAGTGAAAAAAACATTCTTGCAGAGCCCAAAGAAGTCGGGAAAAAGGAAGTTTCAAGGTCAGGTCAGGTATGGGAGCATGTGCCGGAGCAGCGCGTCGTTGCATCCACTTGCCGCCGGTACTCCAGAGGCCTTCGTCTCACCATCCCCCAGGCAGGTGCCTGGCCCATCCCCATCTCCTTGAGATGCTGATCAACCTGCTGTAACCACGACGCACGCGGTCGACCCATTGGCCTCCTCCACTCACGAGGCTCCCTCGCTGAGAGAATCTGGTGAGCAGGATCAGCATTAGGAAAATGAGCCCCATGTCCATACAGCCGCAGCTAATGCTCACGGACTATGCAGGTAACAAATCTCATTTGAGTCTCTCTCGGTAAGCGCTCATTGGACACAAAATCTGACCAGCGATGGCCAAGGATTCTCCAAAGAGATCTGCTACCAAAAAAATTAAGTCTCCATCTCAGATACCTGGTCAGAGTCCAAGTCTCAGATCCGGAGAGAAAGACTGGGAGCACAAAGGACCTGAAGACTCAGACTTTCGTCCTGCACAGGTACTGACAGCGCCACACCCCATGATCCAATGAATCCACAAGTCCCCAGGCCCGACCCAGACATCTCTTGACCTCTGGCTCACAGCCAGCGGAGACATGAATATCACTGCCAAGGTAAGTGAATCTCTCTGACCTCACCACGAGTATAGACAACATATTGAACATCCTCACCACAAACAGGAACAGACAAGATAGCAGCATCCAAGATGTAATTGAAAGCCAAGATCTTAGTTCAGATCCAGGAAACTCATAATCCCAGTGGCACAGACTCTTCATTCAGCACCGCGAAGGTCCCCAAAAGGATATCCAGAGTCTCCGCAAAGATGACTGCATTGTCTGCGAAATCAAGGTCAGAGATCTTGACGATGATCCTGCTCACCAAACTCTGCACCGCAGCTTGATCTCTCCGACATCCTCCCCAGAATCCAGTCCATACAAGTGCTGAAAAGTGTGGGGGCCAGTACACACCCTTTACAAACTCCAGTAGCAACTGGAAATAAGCAGGAGATGGTATCACCACATCTCACAGCACTCTCAGTGCCAGTGTATAATTCAGACAACATATCGATCAGTTTTGTTGGTACCCCACGAAGACCAAGAATCCTCCAGAGGGCATCCCGATTCACTGAATCGAATGCTTCGCAGAGATCAACACAGGCTGCAAGCAGCCCCTGCTGAAACTTTCATTTGCATTCTGTGAGGACCTGAAGGGCAAGAATACGGTCAATCGTTGACCTCTTTGGTGTAAAACCTGTCTGCTCTGGGTGCTGGTGCTCAAGCAGATGGTGGCGAACCCTCTCAATAAT
Source organism: Eptatretus burgeri (assembly GCF_056783735.1). NCBI lineage: Eukaryota > Metazoa > Chordata > Myxini > Myxiniformes > Myxinidae > Eptatretus > Eptatretus burgeri. Next base: position 3,147,544 of record NC_140969.1, read on the forward strand.
TATGTGAGCAAAGACCTTGCCCGGCACTGACAGCAGTGTCACCCCTCTGTAGTTGTTGCAGTCTTGGCGATCACCCTTCCCTTTCCAGAGAGGGACGACAAGGCCCTTCTTCCAATCAGTTGGGATGATGCCTGTGTTCCAGGCAGAGCACAAAACTGCATGCAACGCCACGAGTACAGCATTTCCACCAGCCTTGAGAAGTTCAGCATGGATGCCACAGATCCCTGGAGCTTCACCCGATTTTAACCAGTTCACCGCGGCCTGCGTTTCCACAAATGATGGTGGATCACAGTTGATTGGAGGGTCAACAAGAGGGATAGTAACACCTCTGACGTACAACTCAACACTGGTGGGTCAGGCTGGTATAGCCGCTCAAAGTATCTCTCCCAGCAGGCCTTCACTTTGGACTCCTATGTCAAGGCCCCACCACTCTCTGCTCCAACTGCAATTCACCAAGGGATGAGCATGGACGAATACAATGCGTGAATTCCCCTGAAAGCAGGGTGCGAATTACTTGACCACAGGTGATGCTTCACCCTCTCACCGATTCAGATTCCTCGCACATAGGCCTCCTTATCCGCCCTCAGCGCACGTACAGTTTAATGCCTCAACTCTGTACAGCTCAGCTTTGTCGTTTAGCCTGGCCCTGTGTTGAAGCGGACTTCCTTTTTAAATAGCAGTTTGGTAATCAATTTGCTCAAATGTTGCCATCAATGGACTCAATGTAGAAGAATTGTAGTTCGATTAATTATTGCACCTGTTATTCATTTCAATGCATCTCATTTATTGGAACCTATAATCAAAGGTATTTTATTGGAACTTGTATCTTCTCTTGCTGATTCTTGTACTGAAGATAAAGGCCTAATGACAATTCTCTTTGCCTTTCGATGCACCCAATGTTTCTTCCTGTCTCTGTCTCTCTCTCTCTTCTGAGATTTCTAATTTATGTACCTGTCATCTCTACACAGACCTTTTCTAAAGATCTATGTGATGGTGACATAGCCTGAATCTGTCCAGGATTGTTTTACCCTTGCCTTGCTTGTTAAATCGTTTGTTGTTTTAACCAAGATGATAACTTTCTGGACCCGCAAGTATTGCTTTAAACTGGCCCAGACAAGGTCGGATGTGGGTCATTATGACCCGGTTCTCCTCCTCCTCTCTTGTTCAGTTCTTCTCCTCGGCCCCCTAAACTTCCCCCTCCCTTCCTTTTGTATTATATATCGACGATTCCTGAAACTCCAATTTAGCGGAGACCATTGTATGTATTTACATCAATGTCCTTTGCTCTGTGATGTCACGCGTAATAAATATTCTCTGATTGAATTGTACTTTGCCTTGAGTGGATTTGTGTGTTAAGAGTTACCTTGAATAATAAGAGTTCCACAACACCTGCAACCCTCGACAATGGTATCCAGTGTCACTTGTGAGCAAAAATTTTCTTCGCCCTATGGTGAGTTCCAAGACATCCACTGGCAACATCGAGGATGGTAGTCTTCAAGGCACTCCACAACTCTTTTGGATTTCCCAAAGCACCCAGACCCCCCAAATGCCCAACACAGCCTGTTTGCAAACTCCACAGCGACCCTCTCATCATTCAGCTTGCAAACATCCAGCCGAGGCTGGGATGGTACCATTCTCCCAGATTTAATCTGCATCTTCAGAGTTGCTACAACAAGCGTGTGGTCAGTATTGAGGAACTGAGCACTCCGTTAGACCCTGCAGTTCTGAATCATCCTCCAACGAGCACATGGTCAATCTCCTTTGCCACACCACCGGCGTTGGAATACCAAGTCCAGCGATGATGAGCCTGTGAGCACTGAAACCATGAACCAGCCACTCTAAGTCCATGACTTTTTGCAAAGTCAAGGAACTTAGTGCAATTCCGGTTCACAGTTCCAGACCCATGGGGACCGACCTGTCTCACAACTATCCCTATCAGTGCCAGTTGATGCAATGAAATCCCACAAGACGAGAAGTGTATCCCACCTTGCGCACTGATCAACCACAGACTTGGGCGTGGCATAGAATGCATCCTTCACGGTGAGAGCACGCTCCTCAGTCGGGGCATATTTCGAGACCAGGGAAATGACACCCAGGAGTGACGACGAATCCTTAGTCTCATTGTCTGCTTGTTGACCGGTGTTACCTCAATTACCATTGGAGTCAGCTTATTGGACACAGCTCCAGCAACTCCTTGGGCATGGTAACCATCAGAGCAACCAGACAAAAAGTCGGTGTAACCACCCGCCATGATCTCACCACTGTCCGGTCTCTGAACCTCAGAGTGCTGCAATACGGATGTTCAAACACTTGAGCTCAGATGATGACAGAGACAGCTGATCATCCTCTCTTCGGGATAGGTCATTCCAGGCACCCACCCGAAGGCACCGCCGCAGGTTAACCCAAGGAGACTGCCGTCTGGTGGACGACATCTCAGCACCACTTCGCCACACACCACTGCAATCTGACATAGGAAGTTTACCCCATGCTTTTCTTCCTATCATCAAGAAATGGGGGTCCCAAAGGCTTTGAGCTGCCCTGCGAAGGGCAGCAGCACAGGAGGCACTCCCACAGACTGGGTTTTCAGTTTACTTTGCATTTGTGGGTTTTGCAGAATTAAGTGTTTTACAGTAGCCGGAATGCAAATCCTGCCACCAACCTCCTAAAAAAAAGTAACCCAACTGTAGGATGACTTCCACAGACACAATTTGGCACTAGATATGGATGGCTGTTGGCTTATAAGGAGGTTCTCCTCCCATTGACAGGTTTTGTTATTTATCATGTTGGGTGTCCATATCCATACACCCTCCTCACCAGCCAACCTGGTGGGGGAGATAGTTTAGTCGCCGACAACCCGACCATGAAACAGGTTAGTACAGGTTTACATGGGACGTCCAGCAAGTCACAGATCTAATCTGGCCTGATCTGACAATAGTTGGGCATTTACAGGGAAACTTTGCGTACAATTGTGAACAAGGATCTTGAATATTTCCCGAGAAAATCCAATTGTCACAGCTGTTGAAACCGACAGACAATCTCTCTCTCTATGGAGTGCAGCCTGTGGCTGCTGGTTGCATCATTGGTTGGGACGTGGCAATGCCGCTGATGCAGTGTCCCCATTACCAGTACACTGGTACTCATTTTGCCGACCTCGGAAGGATGACAGGCTGAGTCAACCTCCTGGTGTATATTAATTCAGCGGCCCAACGGGGATTGAACTCAGGACCCTAGGATCCCAAGCCGCCACCCAAACCACTAAGCCAACACCAGGCTGAACAGACAATCAAAGTTGAATGGAAATGTGAAACACTCATCGGACTTTTTAAATCGGTAAAGGCCCGGTCACACCTTGACGTTTTAGCCAGCGATGGCAACGTATTAAAATGTATGTAAAACGCTGGCTTACGTTGAACTTTTGATGTTTTTTTTTAAAGATTCGGACGTATTCATAGCGACTTGGTCTTATGTATAACGCATTGGTAACGGACGCAGAACGTTTCGTTGTGTTATAGATAACTTATACCAACGAATGCTGAACCTGTTGTCGGCCTACACAACCGATGCCCAACGATAGTCTAACTCAGGCATAGCGCGTTGCACGCATCGCCAACGATGTCGTGACGTAGCCTATTAAAAGGCTGACGCACAACGATTCGAATCATAACTGCCGTAGAAATGGAAGTGTCAACATCGCGGTCACACCTTGACCAAAATTGTGTCTAAAACGTTGGGGCACGTCAAATACGGTATGAGTAAGTTTGGTATACGTGAGTAGAACGCTAAAGTACGCTATCATACGTCGTAGTAAGTAGAGTACGTCAATAAATTTTAAACATGTTCAAAATTTTACGACGTACTCGGCGTATGACACACGTTCCGCATGCGATGGGGATAAGTTTTACACACGATATGAGGACGCTTACACACGTCCACAAAGGTTACTTATAAGCTACTCATAAGTCGAAACACGTCGCGGTAATGTCTTTTTTACGCGAAACTTATTTCTAACTTATGTTTGACGTGCTTTGAACCAATTCTTTACGTAGTCCCAACACACATCGACGTATGTAGACGTATTCCAATGACGTCTTCCGGTCGACAAAAAAAATAAATGAACGTGTTTCTAACTTACAACTGCCATATAATATAAAGACGTGTTCCCAGCGGTTTTGGGAATTGTTATATAAAAATGGTGTTCATAAAAGGGGAACCCAACAGTGTTTGAGTCCTTTTTGAGTCAATGTCCATGTCAGCAGTATCAGTAACAGTATCAGTATCAGTATTAGTATTAGTATTAGTAGTAGTTTGTTCATGTTGGCAGTAGTAGGCGAGTGTGAGGGGGAGGGTGTGGGTTATGATGGATCGTCCTTGCGTCCGCGTGTCCACGGGTAGGAGACATCTTTTCACCATTGTTCGAAGTTCTTCGTGGCTAATTTTTTATGGGGCTTTTTCAACAATGAGCTATGACTTGTTTTTACGATTTAGGTCTATTCATAATGGGTTGGACAAATGCACAATGAACTAATAATGTGCATAGAGCGCTTTGATTACTTATAGATACGATATACCAACGAATAACTATCGTGAAGCCGGCGTTCACAAACTATGCCCAACGATAGCCTAACTTATCCATATCGTGCGGCAGTTTATCTTTGCCGGTGACGTGGGGTTTGCTATTCATTGGCTGCCACTCAACGATTTAAATGGCTGCATCTCCACTATTGAAAGTAGACGCTTGCGCTCAACAATTGGATTTTTTTTTTTTACACTCAACGACTTTTAAACGGTACCATAAACGACTTGTTTACAATGAACGATTTAAATTGCTGTCACTCGCCTTTGTTTTTTGACGCTGGGGTTGTGAAATTTGAAGCGTTTCTTCTGAACGTGTTAAAACGCTCAAACTCGACTATTTTAAATAGACGTTGCCGATGGACAATTGGAATCATAGCCAAGCTGGACATCGAAGTGTGAACATCCTCGTCATGCCGAAGAAAAGTTTGAAGAATGCTGCAAATAAGTGTCCTGGTCGTGGCCGTGGACGCTGACGCAAGGACGATCCATTATACCGACGTCTTTCAGCCTATGAGTAACTTAAAAGTAACGTCTGTCGACGTGTGGCAATGATCGCGTAACGTGCCAACAACACGTTAATCATAGGTTAGAAATAAGTTTCGGGTACGCTAAACATTATTCGGCGTGTCTCAACTTATGATTAACTTACAAGTAGCATGTGTTGACGTCTGTCAACGATCGCAGACCGTGCATACAACTTGTGGCCAGCGTAGTGGAACGTGTGAGTCATACGCCGGCATACGTCGTGAAATTTCAAGCATGAAAAAATTTGAGGACAACCAAAAAGTACAACGTTTAAAGCCAGCGTACAACGACGTATGGCAGTGTTTTTCAGCGTGCTCTCAATGTTATCAAAACTTACCCATAACGTATTCAACGTGTGCCAGCGTTTTAGAAAAAAAATTCAAAAATCGGCATACGTTGGCTAAAACGTCAAGGTGTGACCGGGCCTTAACTTTATCGGCGAAAACCTCAATGTCTGATGAAGCACATTTTCATTCATCAGGCTATGTCAACAAAGAAAACTGTTGAACATGGAGCAACACAAATCCTCACAAAATCCCGTTAACACTGCCAGAAAGTAATGGTGTGGTGTGCTATCTCAAAATCTTGGATAATAGCCCCTTATTTATTTGAGAATGAGTAGGGGAAAACTGTGACCATGAATGGTGATTGGTACTGCAAAATGCTGAGAGAATTTTTCATTGTTGAATTATATCGCCGCAACCTGAACTTCAGTGACATTTTCTGTCAACACGATGGTACAACTTGCCCCACAAGGCAACTTATGCAAGAGACATTTCCAAATCATGTTGTTTCAAGAATTGAGGACATTCCATGGCCATCCTGATCACCTGATCTTGCGTCTCCAATTTTTTTTTTAAATGGGGCTACTTAAAGTCCATGGTCGATGTGAATCGATGAAAAACATTGCCTGAACTGAAAGACACCATCCGCGCTGAAATAAGAAGTCACATGTCTTCGGAAACACTTCAACACGTAATGAAAAACTTGTTTTTCCACTGCCGTGAACTCGTATACGAGGTCCGTCTAAAAAATAACGGGAGTGAGCCTGCTGTGTGTGCTCCACTTGCACAACTTGAATGAACGGGTTGCATCACAGTCTTTCGCAACATTCCAGCAATAAAAATATGATTGGTGATGGTTGACTGCTCTCATTGTGTGATTTTTTTTTTACAGGTCGTGCTTTACACGTTGTCTAGTCTGAGTCGTCGCGCTATGAGTCGTGAGCAGAGAGCCAATCTGAAGTTTCTTGCCAAGTTTGGCAAAACACCTTCCGAATCCTTCGCAATGCTACAGCAAGTCCACATGGAAGAAACGATGTCACGTACACGTGCATTTGAATGGCACAAGAGGTTCAAAGAGGGGCAGGAGGAGGTTGAAGACTATCCACGGTCTGGAAGACCTTCAACGAGCAGAACGGCGGACAACAGCAAGCATGTAAAGCAGATGGTGCGTGTAGATCATTGACTCACGGTGTGCATGATTGCTGAGGGACTTTCCATCAACAAGGACAATGTCTGGAGTGTCCTTGAAAATCATCACTGAAAATCTCGAAATGCACAAGGTGTGCGCAAAGATGGTCCCCAAGCTGTTGTCCGAGAACCAGAAACAGCAGAGTCACTGTCTGTCAAGACATTATCGAGTGCCTCAAGGACGATCCAGACCTGTTCGGGAGAGTCATTACTGCCGATGAATCGTGGATATTCAAATACGATCTCGAGACCAAACGGCAGAGTCATCAGTGGAAAAGTCCGGCATCACCAAGACCAAAGAAAGCAAGGATGTCGAAGGTGATGCCCTTCGCGTTTTTTTGACATCAAGGGCATCTTCCACTTCGAGTTTCTACCACAGAGTCAAACAGTAAATCAATACGTGTACAAGGAGATCCTCTGATACCTCATGAGATCAGTCCGGGACAAGAGGAGGGATCTGTGGGAGAACAACGCTTGGGTACTCCATCATGACAACGCCACTGCTCACAGTGCCCTGAGCATCCGACAGTTTCTGGTGGAGAGGAACGTGCCAACTCTGGAGCAATGCCCGTATTCACCAGACTTGGCCCCTTGTGATTTTTTTCCTATTCCCCAAGCTCAAGGGGGTGATCAAAGAGGCCCAATTTCCTGATGTGGAGGCCATCAAAATGGCCGTGATGACGGAGCTCCGGAGGATTCCAGATGAAGCCTTCTGGGGGTGTATTGAAGCATGGAAGAGGATGGACAAGTGTGTGAGATTGGAGGGAAATTATTTTTCAGGGGACAAGGTGTGATTTCAATATATTTTTTGGAATAAAGTTTCTGCAAAGTCAGTCTCGTTACCTTTTAAAACGGACCTCGTACGTTTCAACGTAAATGATCAGACATCAGTTATTTTCACAAAATGAAGAAGTGTGAATGTCACCAATATTTCCATACTATGTTCTTTTAAATATCTGGTATCCCTCAGTTATACTTTTTAAATAAAACAATTTATCATCAAAACAAATGTGTCCATGAATTAATTGTCACCTTTTGGTAGTTGGATGACATTTTGAGTGGTGCTGAATAATGTGCCTTTGATGACAAGTTCATTATTCCAAATCACAATTTTGTGACCTCTCTGGTGCAGTGCCTTCAGAAAGTATTCACACCCCTCGACTTTTGTCATATTTTGTTGTTACAGCCTGAATTTAACATCGATTAAATTTAAATTTTTTTTGTCACCGATCTACACAAAATATCCCATAATGACAGTGAAGACGTTTTTCGAAATTTTACAAATTTATTAAAAACTACAAGAGCGCTCGAAAGAATGCATACCTCCGCCACACAATGCCTGATCTACGAGAACATATTGGGCCCAATAATTTTATGAAATATCATGGTACATATCGATTTTGGCCCAATCTCTCATTGATGAAGAATCACTTTGGAAAAAAAAAAAAACATTATTGTATGGATCCGGATCTTCACCAAAATCTATTTTAAATCGAAATCTAAATTTCATCCGGATCCGTCCACAACTTTTTAAGATATCCTGCACACAAACAAACAGACAGACAGGGGTGAAAACATAACCTCCTTCACCTCCGGTGGCAGAGGTAATAAAAAGCTGAAATGTCTTGTATCAATAAGTATTCAACCCTCCCGAATCAATACTTATACTTTAGAGAAGTGCTTTGGCAGTGATTACAGCTTGAAGTCTTCTTGGGTATGTCTGTATCAGCTTTGCACATCTGGATTTGGGGATTTTCTCTCATTCTTCCTTGCAAATTTGCTCAAGCTCTGTCAAGTTGGATGGGGAGCGTCGGTGAACAGCAATTTTCAAGTCTTTCCACAAATTCTCAATGGGATTCAAGTTTGGGCTTTGGCTGGGAGACTCAAGGACTTTTATGCTCTTGTTCTGAAGCCATTCCATGTTGCTTTGGGTGTATGCTTGGGGTCATTGTCCTGTTGGATCGTAAATCTTCACCACAGTGTCAGGTCTTTTGCACTCTGAAGCAGGTTCTCCTCAAGGATTTGCCAGTATTTGACTCCATTCATTGTTCCCTCTATCATTGCAAGTCTCCCAGTCCCTGCCACTGAAAAGCATCCCAAAACCAAGATGCTGCCACCACCATGCTTCATGGTGGGATTGGTCTTAGATGAGTGATGAGCTGTGCTTGGTTCCTGCCAGATGTAGTACTTTGCATTCAGGCCAAAGAGTTCAATTTTCGTCTCATCAGACCACATAATGTTTTTGCGTCATGCTCTGAGAGTCTTTCACATGCATTTTTGCAAACTCCAGGCATGCTATCATGTGACTTTTTCTCAGGAGTAGCTTCTGTCTGCCCACTCTTGCATAAAGCCTCGATTTGTGAAGTGCTGCAAAGATTGTTATCCTTCTGGCAGGTTCTCCCATCTCAGCCAAGGAACTCTCTCGTTCTGTCAGAGTGGTCATTGGGTTCTTCCTCAACTCCCTGAGGTCCTTCTTGCCCAGTTGCTCAGTTTGGTTGGATGGCCAGCTCTGGGAAGAGTCTGTTCCATCTTCTTTCGATTTCCTAATGATGGAGCTCACAATGCTGTTGGGAACCTTCAACACCAGAAATTGTTTTATACCTTACTCACATCAATGCCTCCTCACAATTCTATCTCAGAGTTCTACAGACAGTTTCTTGGACTTTTAAATTGTAGACACAGTACCAGTGGTGGATCCTGAGGGGATCATTGTTTTGTCTTTGGCAAAGGACCAATTAAAGAAAGAAAGATAAAAAATGGGGGAGGGGGGGTCAGAAAGAGGACCCCCCCCCCACAAAGCTTATCCATGAACTCACTATTGTGCATTTTGGGGGTGGAGGAGTTTTGCATGTTTGTCGACATTGAAGAATGAGAAAGAAAAGTAGAAATCACAATACAATCATAAAAGAATGAATTGCATGTTTCGATAGTATTATTAGTACATACGTACATAACATGTATACCGGGCGTAGTGGCGTGCGCCTATAATCCAGCTCCTCGGAGGCTTGGGTTGGAGGATCGCTTGAGGACGGCGCTCTGCGCTGGGCCGTGCTATGAGAGGGTGTAGGGCAGCCCGGAATCATGGCGAAACCCAATCCTTATCCCTGTGTCGTAAGAGGTGACCAGGGTTGCGTCAGGAAGGGCATCCGGCATAAAAAACCTGTGCCAAATCAGTATGCGGATCATAATGGATGATCCGCTGTGGCGACCCCTAACGGGAGCAGCCGAAAGAAGAACAACAACGTACATAACATGTATAACTAGAACAGCACTCATTGGAGCACATACCTCTCTCAGGCTGAACAACACATGTTGTGTATCCCACTGATGGGTCAGATCTACATCTGGACCTTAACTAAAGTCTAATCGGCTTGTTCTTTTCACCTATCCAACTCGTCCACCTTGTTCAGTCATAATCCATCTCTAACTTTTTGAATTATTGTGATGTATATATTGTTTTTGGCACCATCTCTCAATGTTGAAGAGTCACTTGGAAAAAAAAAAAGAATAAAAAAAATGATCGGACCCTGATCTTCACCAAAATAGAATCAATTTTTCCTTGTCACACACCCAACCTGTCCACCAACTTTCGTCCGAATCCATCCATAACTCTGAGATATCACGCTATTTTGTTTTTCACCATACCACAATGGTGAGGACTGAGGAATCGCTTAAAAAATTCTCGTATCCGGATCTTCACCGATATCTAATCAATTCATCATTGTCCACCAAATTTAGTCCAAATTCGTCCATAACTTTTTGAAATATCCTGCACATAGAAAGACAGCCAAACAAGAAAGATGTCATGCATGGCACAATATTGCAAAATCCCAAAAACAAATTTGACCTTAAAAATAATTGGTGGTTGAACTCGATTGGATGAAAATTAAGGATTTTAGAAATCCCACCTAAGTTGTTGACCTCAGACAAGGTGATCCTCAGACAAAGACAGAATCGCAGACCAGACCAATACATTTGAAAAATCTTTGATTTCGGAAGCAAGAAGAAAGATGTGTGTGGCACAAAACTTGCAAAATCTAAATCAACAATAGTTGTCATGGAAACATCATCCATTTGGTGATTTGGAACATTCGACCAATTAAATGTTGTTGGAATGTTGGGCATAACACATTTGGTTGATACATTTTCTAATTGCCGCCTCATTGGTGTTTTACATGTTTTGGATGTCATTGACCTCGACCTTTGACTAATTTTGACCAGATTGTAGACACATGCATGACACATGTGTACAAATAAGCTGTCAGTTTTAATCTGAGATGTTGAAAAATTCCTGAGGTTTGGCAAAAATAAAATCACAAAAATATCCAATTTGATTATAATGGGGGTGAAAGTGTTGTCATGGACACCATTGCCTCTGCCACATGGGACTTTTGACTTTTTCTTCTGCCACAAACCAATATGAGAAGAACCTGGGGAAAAATAAATAAATAAGATAAATTAATTAATTATATGATATTTTGCACTCTCTTAGTTTGGAACTGAGGTGGTTTACCAATATGTGTGTGGGGTGGGGGGGGGGTTGTCTTTTGATTATGACTGGTGACCCTCAAGTGTTATTGAAGAAGGCCCTCAGACAGAAGGTCTGAGATGGTCGATAGTGGCTTTGGGGACTAATGGTTCTAATGGGGTCGATCGGGTATGAGGGTCCTTGGGGTCGAAAGGTTATTCAGAGGTCTGAAGGGTTTTATGGGTCTTTCAGGTCTTAAGTGTCTGAAGAGTCTTCGGGGTTTGAAGGTCTTCTGGGACTTAGAGGGTGGTAGTGGTCTTAGGAGTCTAAAGGTTTAAAGCAGTGGTTCTCAACTCGTTTCAGTCCATGGACCACCAGACCAATCAAAATTTTTTCGTGAACCACCTCCTTTTTGAGTCATGATAATCAAAATAAAGACCAGTTACTGTACCCGTCGTCCCAGAAAGGAAGCCAGACATACTGTAACAATACACGCACACACCAACATACATACACACATACAAACACAGATATATGATGTACTGGTAAGTACTTACAAAGCGATTTTATTTGAAGTTATAAACTTAACTTCCAAGCAATTTACTGATTTCCCAACTGTCTGGATCATCAATTGGGCACCGTTTATCATCGAGGTTTCGATCTTTCCAGCCCAGAACTTCTCCAAACGGTGGATCCACAACCCCAGTCACCGGTCCACATCAGTAGATTACTCAGCAATGGACCCACAACCTAGAAGTTATGTCCACACAGTCCTTCAACATAGCAATGCAATATCCTTATTCAAACTTATTTTATTACTTCCACCACCGAAGGTGAAGGAGGTTGTTTTCACCCCTTTGTCTGTGTACAGGATATATCAAAAATTGTGGACGGATCCAGATAAAATTTTGTGGACAGGTTCGGTGTGTGACAAGGACGAACTGGTTATATTTTGGTGAAGATCCGGATCCGACTACTAGAATTTAAGTGATTCTTCACGGTTGAGAGAGAGGGCCAAAAATGATATATAGCACGATATCTCAAAAAGTTGTGGATGGATTCGGATGAAACTTGGTGGGCAGGTTGGGTGTGTGAAAAGGAAAACTTGATTAGATGTTGGTGAAGATCTGAACATGAGAAATATTTAATTTTTAAAGAGGTTCTTCACCATTAAGAGATAGGGCCAAAAACGATTATATAGCATGATATTTCAAAAATGTATTGGGCCTGATATGTTCTTGTGGATCAGGCATTATGTGGTGGATGTGTGTGCTCTATCGAGTGCCCTTCAAGTTCATAATGTATTGCAGAAAAAAATATTAATTTATTTTATATGTAAATACCTCCTTTATTTAATTAATCTATATGGTTGTACAGAACCGACTGACACATTCGAATATGTGATAATTGAAACACATGAGGTTTAGGTTCAAAGCTTGCAATTTTATTATTTATGGTAGATGACATCAGGAAGGTGATCTCCACCAGTTGCAGTGCATTGGCTTAGAAAAACGGTCCCACAACCCCAGAAGTTCCCACCCCACCCCTCAGATAGGAGAGCGGTCTGAAATGTGTCAGTCGGCTCTGCACCACCCTGTGTATGTAATATTATATATATATATATATATATATATATATATATATATATATATATATATATATATATATATATATATATATATACAAACACTCTCACATTTAACCAACAATATGCATTAAATAATTTACATCACTTAATTAATTAATTATTTTGTCCAATGAAATAGGAACTTTTCATGAAAACCAGCCAAACTTAAATAAAAAGTGACGACCGAGTCGAAAGACATTCTTACAAGACCTGATCAAACAATCATCCAAATATCCTCTGTTTAACATGATGGGGAAAAAAAACCTTCTCAGCATGCTCCACAAAATTATCCTTTACTGAACAAATTCATACAAATCTAAGTAATTGAAATGAAAAAGACATTGTAACCCATTCTAAATTGTACATTGCTACCTGGAAAGGTGTACAAGACCACAGGGAAACTGAAATCAATCAGGAACTAACACTTGTACTCAAACAATTCTGTTCAACTCGAACCAACACATCCAGACATGCAGCAACTGTACAATCATTACCACTCCTGTTTACAATCAGGCTATCTGGATATATCTTGTGAAGCTGCCTATCAAAAAAATTATAGTTAACAACACAAATATCATCTATGTAACGACATGTATGAGATTCATACTTGAGATAATCCTAATTTTTTTCTCCTTCATCAGTTTCTACATAAATGAAAATTCACAGCAAATAGGAAAAATATCTGCGAGTCGGGGGCTGCAATTCCCACCCATGGGAATACCCTTAACCTGTTGAAACATATCCCACAAAAAGATACAAAAGTATTAAATAAAATAAAATTAACAACATCCTTTAACTTCTGTTTATCAATACAATGAAAACTTGAGTATTTATTTTTAGAAAAGAATGCTCTATCAAACCTGACACATAAAAACTTATTTCATGAGTTAAAAACTTTGTCAATCACTTTGAAGAGTGAATCCCTCACTCTATGTATCAACTCAACCCGAATTTGTAAATAAAGTTTAAAAATCAAAAACTTCAACTGACTTTATATTGAGGTATCTAATAACTCTAAAGAAGAATTAATGTTCCAGAAAGTGTTAACACCAGAATTCTTCTCAATTACTAAACAATATTTCCTGAACTGTTCCCTAACAACTTGTCAGCCTGAGTTAACTGTAACTGATAACTGTTTGGTGGAACACTGCCTGGCACCTGCTATAAACCTGTACTTGTACGGGTTCATATGAAGCTTATGGATCCAGAAAAGCCGAGGAATACAAAGATTTATCTCTTTACATTTAATACCGAAATTATTAACTAAAACTTCCTGATGCTCAGAGACAATATCTTGGAGTGATTAATGATAAGAAGCAGATGTGTCATTTCCTATTTTGATTCTCTTCTCACCGACAAGCTTTTCAATGTTTGGAGTGATACTCGATAATGCACAACGAATATCACTTTCCACTGCAGGCCAATTCCTTTGTTTGGACTTGATGTGCAACAAACATGAAAATCCAGTTTCACACAAACAAGTTGTTGCAAATGGCAAAATAAATCTGACTACGTGTGCTGACATTTGGGCAACTCCCGGTCATGCTGGCCCAAAATTCTCCATGGTCAACTACTGGGACACGTCTTGAGCCGCAAAATCATTTTTCAGATCCAAAATTTGTTCCTGCAGATCCTCTGGAACACTATTAACATCTGTTGTGAATGGATTCCTGATGAAAGATAATCCATCCCTTGCCCAGTCCATTTCCGGAAAGTAACGTTGGAATTCGTCCCGAAGCTTCCGTAAATGATCGAGAATTTGCATTCGAATGGCTTCCTTTTCTCCGAGCATGACATCTACATATGGGAATTGAACCAAATTATTGCCTTCAACTCTTACAATCCAGAGTTCCAATTTGTCAAGAAAAGCCTTGATGATGCTTTGGTGAGAGAACAGATTTGTACCTTTCTCTTGCAGCTGAAGATTGTTTGTTCAAGATTCCAAAAATAACAAGACATGCAAGTTCTAAGTTTGACTGTCAGCACATTTCAGAATTACTCTTTCCCTTGAGCCTGGAGAAATAAATCCAACTCCTCTCTCTCTCAATTGAAAAACTCTGTTGAGTAAGGTCCCTGCTGACAACCACCATACAGAAGTGTAGAACAGCATCACATCAGTCAGAACCCATGTCCAGGCCAAATCTTTTGAACAGCTTTGTGTTCAGAGCCAACGATTTCACTATTACCTTTCACGCAGCTATAAAGTCTTAGGCACGGCAGAGATTAAACATAGGGGCAATACCCCTGGGCACTTACCTGATAGAATAATGATACTGAGGAGGAAGTCAACATGGGATGGAATCAGCAAAATGTATCAATGAACCAACGTTGGAGGGGGGGGGAATAGTCCCGATCTCCCATAAGGCCTCTTTCGACCCCGTTTTTTTTTGAATGTTGTAAACAAACTTTGGTACATCATGGGTGATGAAGGTTACAGTCGAGTTTCATCAGAATTGCATGTGGAGTTTCTGAGAAGAAAGCAAATACCTATTTTGGGGGGCAATCCCTGTAGACCCCTTAGGGCACCAATAAATATATATATATATATATATATATATATATATATATATATATATATATATATATATATATATATATATTGTTGTGGTTGACCAAATTCGCAAACCACCATTCAGGTCCCTTAGGTGAGATATCTCGGTAAGTATATGTGTAGTTAGGCCCAAACCCGTTGTCTAGAGGGAATAAATGTCATTCATGAGGGCTGCGACTCTTCAGGATAGCCGTTTTTCTTTTACTATCTTTATTTTGGACCAGCCGCCATTATCACCACCACCAACCACGTCACAACGCGGCCATCACAACAACAACCACCAACCACAACGCCGCTTCACCACAACCGCCACGACCTTTACAGTCACAACTCGCCACCATCGCATCACCGTCATCTCGCGCCACTCGTGGGCACCGATGCTGGACTCGTGTAGGGCGCGCACCGAGCAGCGTGTTCAAAAGCATCGCGGACTTTCCGCAGAAAAACGGATCAAAAACGACTCACGCCCACTTTTGTTCCGTCCAATCGGTGAGCGAGGAGCGGTTTGGCCCCGCCTCCAGGGCATTGGAGGGCGGTCGCTATATGCAAATTCATGGATCAAAAAGCATTCACGCCCACTTTTCCTCGGGCCAATGGGGAGCGAGGTGAAAGGTCGGAGGCAGAGGGTCAAGGGTGGAAGAGCGAAGCCACGGGGCTTATAAAAACGACTGCGTTCGTCAGTCGAGGGCAGTTTTGGAGTTGGAGAAGCAGTTCGCAGTTGGCAGTTCGCAGGAGGAAGAGTTCGCAGTTGGCAGTTCGCAGTGGGCAGTTCGCAGTTGGCAGTTCGCAGTTGGGAGTTCGCGGAGCCAGTGAAGAGTTGGGACGAGTCAAGAGAGGAGACGGAGAGGGCGATCGGATGAAGCTGTGGAGAGGCGGCGGCGGCGAAGGCGGTTGAGGGGGTGCTCGCGTCGGATTCGGGGAACTGCAGAGGGAGAGGCCGGCGGCGCGACCGAGGTCGTGGTGGAGACGCTCGTCGCGGGACCCGAGATTTTGTGAAATCCTCCTTTCCCCGAGCATCAGCAACCCCCTCCTGTTTCCCCCCGCGCTGAGATAGTGCGACAAAAGGGGGCCCCCTTCCCACCCCCTACCAGACACTGTCCGCGAGGCCCGCGGAGTTGAGGCACCACCGCCACTTCGTGTCTCATCATCAGACGGGTAGGCCCGACACGGTCTCGGCCCCAGGCCCGCCTACCCCCTCATCCTGGAGGGTGGTTCTCTTTTCTTTTGCTTTGGGAATGTGTGTTGTCGGCGCCGTCTGTGAAGTAAAATTGTATAAGTGTTGCCGAGTGCCCGGTAGTCGGATAGATCTGCATTGTTGCATTTGCTTTTTGTCTTCTTCTTTTCCATGTGCTTTTGGTGGAATTGTATATGTGTGCTTTCCGTTCATCGCGAAATAAATGTGCTTATTATTGAACTGTTTTCCCACTTCGCTTCGTCATTTCTTTCATTGAATCCCCATCTTGCTTCACGTAAAGGGTTGGTCGTGGGCTAAGACGCCCGATAATTAATCGAACCGTCGAGGCCGACGAATAACACCGCTCGGTTATCCCGATAGTACGGAACGGGTCGCTTAAGTGGCCCGTGTCCGAAGTCGACCTGCGGCGAGGTGCGATCGCCCGGTCTACCCTCCGTGTGGGTACTTAGGTAGGTCGAATTTGGCGAGCAACCCTATCCCACGCGGGGGCCGATTGGCACGATCGCGGTGAGACCGAAAGGTCCACCCGTGACTGGTTCCTGGCGTTAGTCCGAGAGGGTCACGACTGGATTGTCCGTCCGGTGGGCGACGTGCCGCGATTCGAGTTACGTGGCCGTCCGCACGCCGGCGGGCGCGAATCCGCAACATTGGTGTCAGGTCGTGCGATATAAACTCATCGCCCTCCTCGCAGCACTGGTAACGGAGAACGGGAAAACGGGCTGTCCTGTCTCCAATTAAATTCACGGGAATCGGTCCAGGGGTGAGAGAAGCGACCCCCGATTCCCTCCAAATTACGAGCGAGCTAAATTAACCCTTTACGAGAAATAAGATGGCGTCTCAAGGCGAGCGGGAGCCGGGGGTATTAGAAATGTATATGTGTAGTAATGTAGAATCCATGGTCCAGGATGAAATCCCCGTGCAGGAAATGTTGGTTGTACAGGAAAACGAACTCGCCCAACTGAACCCAGAGCCCGAAATAGGTGCGGCAGCGGCCGCGGTGTATGACACCTCCCCTCCCCCTCTCCACCAAAACCTCCCGATTCATGCCGAAACGGCTCAGCTGAGTGCATCCGACATAGCCCAGCTATGCGCCATGCTGGCGGCAATGAACAAGCAAATGGAAACGAATGCGCATGAAATTATAAACGAAATGAAAGGCATGAACGAAAAGATGGATACAAATACAAAAGAAAGGAACAACGAAATGAAGAGAAATATGCAACAAATGGAAAATAAAAAAAATGGATGGAAACGCACTCGAAGCGAAAAACCAAATGAAAGAAATGCGGGGTGAGATGCAGAGCATGGGCATAGGCCTGCAGGCAGGCATTATGGCAATGGCGAGGAGCGAAACGCGGACCACGGGCGAGAAAATGGCGCTGCCACGTGCTGGGACGAACGAGCTGGGGGGGAGTGCAACGGCTGTCAGGCCCGCGGTCGGGGCGGGCGAGAAAATAATTCGGGAGACGTGTAAGACGAGACACGAGGTAAAGAAGGTATTAGAAAAATTAAAAGAAAGCCAGGAGGAGACAGAGGAGGGATTGAAGGTCGAAACGGTGGAGTGTGAGAAAAGACTTCAAGACATGACGAAGAGAGTTGATAAGCTGGGACTGGAGGTAAAAACGGAGACAGAGGAACTGGGAAGACGGGTAGAAAACCACAAGCGCAAGCCGGAAGAACAGTTAGAAGCCAAAGCAAAGTCTGAGTGTGCGGAGATGAGAAAGGAATTGGAAAAGAAAGTTTCTGAGTTACAGAAACACCAAAACAAAGAGAGGGAACTACAAAACGAACTGAGAGTGTTAAAAGAGGAAAGGAAGAGAACGGAAAATGAAACTTTAAGAAACCACACTGTACAGATCGAACAGCTGGAAGCGAAGGCCAGACTAAAGAATGAGGAACAAGAAAGAGTAATGAAGGAAGAACGAATGAGACAGGAGAAAGAAATCAGTCAGTTGAAAGAAATGACGAGATTGCAGAAGGAGGAACAAGAAAGACAGTGGAATAGAAAACTGAAAGAGTATGAATTTGAAACTGAACGACAAAAGGAAAAAAATAGGTTTGAATACGAGGAGAAAGTAAAGGAGCAAGGAATGAAGCTGGAAGGAGAAATCAGGAGATTGAAGGACACAACGAGATTGGAGAGGGAAGAACGAGAGGAACAATGGAATAGAAAACAAAAAGAATATGAATCTGAGGTTGACCAATTGAAAGAAAGGCTGGAGTACGAGGAGATAGACAAAGAACAGCGAATGAAACACAAAAAGGAGATTAACCAAATAAAGAAAACCATGAAACGGGATAAGGAAGGACAGGAGAGGGAACGAGGAAGAGTAATGAGACAGCAGCAAATGAAACACAAAAAGGAGATTAACCAAATTAAGCAAACAACGAAACTGGAGAAGGAAGGACAGGAGAGGAAACAAGGAAGAGTAATGAGACAGCAGCAAATGAAACACAAAAGGGAGATTAACCAAATGAAGCAAACCATGAAACTGGATAAGGAAGGACAGGAGAGGAAACAAGGAAGAGTAATAAGACAGCAGCGAATGAAACACAAAATGGAGATGAACCAAATGAAGAAAACCATGAAACTGGATAAGGAAAGACAGGAGAGGAAACTAGGAAGAGTAATGAGACAGCAGCGAATGAAACACAAAATGGAGATGAACCAAATCAAGAAAACCATGAAACTGGAGAAGGAAGGACAGGAGAGGAAACAAGGAAGAGTAATGAGACAGCAGCAAATGAAACACAAAAAGGAGATTAACCAAATGAAGAAAACCATGAAACTGGATAAGGAAAGACAGGAGAGGAAACTAGGAAGAGTAATAAGACAGCAGCGAATGAAACACAAAATGGAGATGAACCAAATGAAGAAAACCATGAAACTGGATAAGGAAAGTCAGGAGAGGAAACTAGGAAGAGCAATGAGACAGCAGCGAATGAAACACAAAATGGAGATGAACCAAATCAAGAAAACCATGAAACTGGAGAAGGAAGGACAGGAGAGGGAACGAGGAAGAGTAATGAGACAGCAGCAAATGAAACACAAAAAGGAGATTAACCAAATTAAGCAAACAACGAAACTGGAGAAGGAAGGACAGGAGAGGAAACAAGGAAGAGTAATGGGACAACAGCAAATGAAACACAAAAAGGAGATTAACCAAATGAAGCAGACCATGAAACTGGAGAAGGAAGGACAGGAGAGGAAACGAGGAAGAGTAGTGAGAGAACAGCGAATGAAACACAGGAAGGAAATGAGCCAATTGAAAGAAACGATGAGATTGGAAAACAAAGAGCAGGAGGAACAGTGGGAGAGAAAACAACAACTATATGAGTGTGAAATTGAACAACTAAAACGGAGAGCGAGATTGGAGTCAATGGAGATTGAGGAGCCACGGAGGGAGAACGAACAGCTAATGGGGCTCAGAGAGAAAGAACGACTCAGATGGGAAGGAAAAAGGAACCACGAAGAGACAGAAAAAAGGAACCAGGAGAGAAAATGTATAGAGACACGGGAGACAGAAAAAATAGGGGAGAGACTGCATGATAATGACGGGGTTAGAGACGCACACACACACACACACACACACACAGAGGTAGTGGAGGATGATGAGATTGAGCTTGCGGAGCGTGTAGGGACCCAGTGCGAGCAGCGGGATAGCCACCTCCAGGAACGAGGGGAGGGAGTATGCCCCCTTGAGGCGAGTCACGACCAGGTGAGTTCGGTCGTGCTTTGCGAGGTTGAGAGGACGGGTGCTGTGGACAGGTGCACGGAGAGCTTGGGGGGTATAGAGGCCCCGGAGACCCTTGTGGGGACACGAATCCCCAGTGTGGTTGTCCCTGTGTGTGTGGTGCAAGGTGTGAGTGCGTCCCCGTGTGTGGAAGCGACCCCGTGTGTGGGTGGTGTGGTGGCGATGGTGCCGGAGTGCGTGCTTCCCAGCACGCCGTGTGTGGATGAGGCACCGTGTGTGGAGGCCGTGTGTGTGGATGAAACGGCCAGTGTGGATGAGGCACCGCGGGTGAGTGCCCCCGCGTGTGTGAGTGAGGCACCGCGGGTGAGTGCCCCCGCGGGTGTGAGTGGAGTGGTTTGTATGAATGGAGCACCACGTGTGAGTGGTATGGGTTATGCAAGGGAGACCGTGTGTGTGAGAGAGCTGTATGTGAGGGAGATGTCGGTTGGTATGCGGGAGCACGCAGCCGCGTCTCCCGGTGTGAATGTAATGGAGTGGAGTGTGAGCGTCGTAACACGCGGGAGTGCGTGTGTCGAATGGCGACGACGGCGACATGTGAGGAAAGAAAGCCGAGTAGCGGCTGTAGTTGTTTCGGGGACCGTGCCGGGTTCACCCAGCAGTGAGCACGAGGTCCGTGCTGTGCAACGCACGAGACCCCCACGTGCTCGCTTGCGGGAATGAAGTCCCGGTCCGGAAACGCCAGCGGTGGATTTGCCGATCCCGCGGACGGACAAAGTTTAGGCAGGATTTTGGATTTGGACCGGACGGGTTCTCCACGCGATCGTGTGTGTTAAGCTCCAACGGGCAAAGCACATGTGTTCGCGTGGGGAACCCCTCGAGACGTGGGGCTTGTGTTTTTTATTGCGCACGGTGACGTCATGGCTGCACGCGGGGTTGGAATCCGGCAGGAGGGGTATCCCTGCCGGATGGTACCGTCCAAGGAGGGACGAGGTACACGTGCAGCTGCATGACGTCACGGGCAGCTGCAAAGTGCGCGAGCTGTGAGTTGCCGCGCTGGTGATGCGCATGAAAAAAAAAACAAAAAAAAAAAACAGTAAGCCTCACTTTCGGGTGCACAGGATTCCTGGGCAAGGGGTGGAAGACCCCCTTACCTGGGCACAGGATGGAAACTAGTTAGAGGGAAGGGTTAGCTTAGTTAGACCGACTTCATGGGGCAGGGGTAAGCCTCATGGAGTCCGTGGAATGGATTAGTTAGAGGGATTGTAGCGAGATTTAGGTTGGGGAATTGATTAATGGGATTATTTGGAGACAGTGACAGACTTGTGGATGTGTAGAGGGGACGTAGTTTAGCTACGTAGGTTAAAAGGAACGTGCTTTAGTTTAAGGGACGACGTGGGAGCACGAGTTAGTTAGGGGAAGTAGTTAGAAGGATGGCAGAGTTCAGCGGTGAGTGTGTTGAAGAGTTGGTGAGTTGTGAGGTGAGTACATGATGAGTGAGTGAGGCCAGCGGGTCTGTGTGAATGGAGTGAATGGGGAATGCATGGTGCGATGAGTGATTGGGGGGAGGAGTGACTCCCGCCCAAGGGACCCCGGGGTCAGTATAAAGTAAGTTAGCTGGGTTAGTCAAATTGAAAAATGGAGGTCGTTTTGTTGTTGGTGGGAGTGTAGGCTCGAAACCCATTTGGAGGGGTGCAGGAGCCCTGTTGACGGGCTTGGGAGCGTGGCTGCGAAAGGTGAGTATCGCTGAGTGGGTACCCCGGGCACCAGGCTAGTCGGCCGTGGTAGGCCAAGGGCCCATGGGGGGCCGGTATAGCGTAGTGGGCACGGGTGCGCCTGCTTGGTGTGGGGGCCCGGGGCGCCATTAGCCGTGTGGGCAGTGTTGTGGGCACGGGTGACCCTCGGAAAGGGGCCCGGGAAGCCAGCCTGCCACGTGTGCGTTTCAGGGGAGGTGCCATGGGGGGCACTCCCCGGTGTTAGGGAGCTGGTAGGCTCGGAGGCAGTGTAGTGCCCGGGGGTGCCATAGCGGGAGAATCGGCAGAGGGTCGTGCCTGCCAAAGGGAGCCACGTGTCCCAGCCAGGAGACCGTGTGAGGGCACAGAGAGAAAATTGGGGGGGGCGAGGCCCGAAATTGTGAGGACACCAACACAGGCGACGGGAATCTGGGTTGTTAGAACCAATAGTTTAAGTGAGAGGCGCTTGTTGAAAGCCCCGGGGTAGTTTAACAGTTAAATGGTTAGGGTAGATTGGGAGATGTACCCCTCCGCACCATCCATCCCCTCGCTCTCGTTGTGGGCTGCTGGACCCACTTTGGTTATAGATCGCCGAACTCTGGGGAGGCCATTCTGAGGCTTGAGGTGGGCCTCGACACAGGACGTTAGCTCTCCCTTACTCCCCTCCGGGAAGGGAACGTCGAGGTTGGGAGTAGGCTAGGTGACAGGATAGGTTAGCCGAACAAGGACGATAAAGGGGGTTAGGGGACGATTTATAGTGGGGAAATAAGTTAAAAAAAAAAGTTGGGGCTAAATTGGGGTTTGACAAATTAAGGGAGTGGGTATGTACCGTGACAGGCAAAGGCGATAGGTGGGAGGGAGACAGGTAGGTAGGTCCGAGCCCGCCTTCTGAGTGGCCAGCACCACCGCACTCCCTCCACCAACCTCCACTGAACGGCGAAGGCTGGCCAGCTTCATCTGCTGGCTGTGTTGCTGCAAGGCCTGTGCCGGCCCACTTCATCTGCCGGCTGGCTGTTTTCTTCAAGGCCTGTGCCGGCCAGTTCATCTGCCGGCTGTGTTTGCCTGCAACGGCCTGGTTCTGCGGGCTGTGTTTGCCTGCAGCGGCCTTCTTCTGCGGGCTGTGTTTGCCTGCTGCCTTTGCCATGCCATGCCCACTGCCCAGGTTCACCAGCCCCGTTCAATTTTTGCTTTGCCCCCCCTGTTCATTGCCATGTGCGCCAGGATCGTAAAAGCAACAGTTTGCAAGCTGCAAGAACTGCCCTGTTGGCAGCTACAACACGGGCCTGCAGTGGCGGCCCGTGCACCGTGTTTGCGTTCATCCATCCATTCGTTGTGTTCATTGCGTGTGCCACTTGAGCTGGCACGGAGACTACGTTTGTGCAGCCCATGCACCGTTGTGGTTCACTGCGTTCAGTTCAAAAAGGAAGGCCTTGGACTGCGTGTGAGCAGCCGGCCACGTTCCCTGTCACCTGCATTGTTTTGAGCCAGAGACTGCATGCGAGCAGCCTGGCTCCCTGTTAACTGCTTTCTTTTTGCAGAGTTCAGTGATCCTGGGCCATGGTTTAGTGTAAAATTTGTAAGTTAAGGTTAAGATGTACTGTAAATATGAGTGCGCCCCCGGCATGTTTGTCTTAGCGCCGGCAATTTTATTTAAGTCGTCCGTGTGAGTGAGTTTGTTTAGGTAGTTACTCAGCACTTAGGTTATTTATTTTGGGGACACGAATACCATGAATGTCGCACTCAGGGATCCGTAGGTAAAATGTACTAGGGGAAAACTACACATGATGGCACACGAAAATTTGACGACTCGGGACGAGTCTGTAAAAAGGGGAGGGGGTAGTGTTGTGGTTGAGCAAATTCGCAAACCACCATTCAGGTCCCTTAGGTGAGATATCTCGGTAAGTATATGTGTAGTTAGGCCCAAACCCGTTGTCTGGAGGGAATAAATGTCATTCATGAGGGCTGCGACTCTTCAGGATAGCCGTTTTTCTTTTACTATCTTTATTTTGGACCAGCCGCCATTATTACCACCACCAACCACGTCACAACGCGGCCATCACAACAACAACCACCAACCACAACGCCGCTTCACCACAACCGCCACGACCTTTACCGTCACAACTCGCCACCATCGCATCACCGTCATCTCGCGCCACTCGTGGGCACCGATGCTGGACTCGTGCAGGGCGCGCACCGAGCAGCGTGTTCAAAAGCATCGCGGACTTTCCGCAGAAAAACGGATCAAAAACGACTCACGCCCACTTTTGTTCCATCCAATCGGTGAGCGAGGGGCGGTTTGGCCCCGCCTCCAGGGCGTTGGAGGGCGGTCGCTATATGCAAATTCATGGATCAAAAAGCATTCACGCCCACTTTTCCTCGGGCCAATGGGGAGCGAGGTGAAAGGTCGGAGGCAGAGGGTCAAGGGTGGAAGAGCGAAGCCACGGGGCTTATAAAAACGACTGCGTTCGTCAGTCGAGGGCAGTTTTGGAGTTGGAGAAGCAGTTCGCAGTTGGCAGTTCGCAGGAGGAAGAGTTCGCAGTTGGCAGTTCGCAGTGGGCAGTTCGCAGTTGGCAGTTCGCAGTTGGGAGTTCGCGGAGCCAGTGAAGAGTTGGGACGAGTCAAGAGAGGAGACGGAGAGGGCGATCGGACGAAGCTGTGGAGAGGCGGCGGCGGCGAAGGCGGTTGAGGGGGTGCTCGCGTCGGATTCGGGGAACTGCGGAGGGAGAGGCCGGCGGCGCGACCGAGGTCGTGGTGGAGACGCTCGTCGCGGGACCCGAGATTTTGTGAAATCCTCCTTTCCCCGAGCATCAGCAACCCCCTCCTGTTTCCCCCCGCGCTGAGATAGTGCGACAAAAGGGGGCCCCCTTCCCACCCCCTACCAGACACTGTCCGCGAGGCCCGGGGAGTTGAGGCACCACCGCCACTTCGCGTCTCATCATCAGACGGGTAGGCCCGACACGGTCTCGGCCCCAGGCCCGCCTACCCCCTCATCCTGGAGGGTGGTTCTCTTTTCTTTTGCTTTGGGAATGTGTGTTGTCGGCGCCGTCTGTGAACTAAAATTGTATAAGTGTTGCCGAGTGCCCGGTAGTCGGATAGATCTGCATTGTTGCATTTGCTTTTTGTCTTCTTCTTTTCCATGTGCTTTTGGTGGAATGTGTGCTTTCCGTTCATCGCGAAATAAATGTGCTTATTATTGAACTGTTTTCCCGCTTCGCTTCGTCATTTCTTTCATTGAATCCCCATCTTGCTTCACGTAAAGGGTTGGTCGTGGGTTAAGACGCCCGATAATTAATCGAACCGTCGAGGCCGACGAATAACACCGCTCGGTTATCCCGATAGTACGGAACGGGTCGCTTAAGTGGCCCGTGTCCGAAGTCGACCTGCGGCGAGGTGCGATCGCCCGGTCTACCCTCCGTGTGGGTACTTAGGTAGGTCGAATTTGGCGAGCAACCCTATCCCACGCGGGGGCCGATTGGCACGATCGCGGTGAGACCGAAAGGTCCACCCGTGACTGGTTCCCGGCGTTAGTCCGAGAGGGTCACGACTGGATTGTCCGTCCGGTGGGCGACGTGCCGCGATTCGAGTTACGTGGCCGTCCGCACGCCGGTGGGCGCGAATCCGCAACAATATATATATATATATATATATATATATATATATATATATATATATATATATATATATATATATATATATATATATATATATATTTGCCATGAACAAAAACTTTGGTACATACAAGGTGATATAGGTTGTGGAAAAGTTTCATCGAAATCGTATGTGTCGTTTCAGAGCTGTTGTTGCAAGTATTTGTGGATGGACGGATGGACAGATGACGTGCCATCTCATAAGCTCCTCAGAACTACATTCCAGGTGAGCGAAAATAAAAATCCAACTTTCTTTTTTGCCGAAAACACTCACCAGCACCAACTGATGAATCTCTGAAAGTTTGACCAAGAACCGTTTGGCCATCTCTCAGAAAAATGGTGACACAACTCTCTCTTATAGTTATAGATATTGAAGTTGCATCACTGAAACAACTACACCATAGGACACATTAACCCACCCAAAAGTTTAGAGCTACTGAAGCAGTCTTGTACATCACCCTCATACACCACCTTTAACATGTCAAGTACTGCTAAACGGAAATGTTTTGAAAGTGATAACAAGGCAATTTATGTTCTCAGTGTTCAAGTATATAATTTAATTAAAATGAGATAAAGATTGTTAAAGTCATATAAATGAATTAATTCTGGAATTTACCGCCATTGACACAGCATCTTTTACACCATCTTACATGAGTTATTCGTACATGTTGTTTGCGTCCATTAAAAACAGTAAATTTCCTGTTTGAAATGATTTTCAATTTTGTTTTCAGTGCCAGGTAGGCAGACAGTTAAAAAAAAAAAAAAAAATTCTCACTCCTTTGTGGGCATTGTGATCGGGTCAAATTCAGAGTGAACATACTGCTAAACGAGATGTTCGTTTTCCGATTCATGTTCAATCGAAATCAAGTTGTTCCTCGATCATAAACTGACGTTTGTAGACAGACGAACGGACGGACGGACATGAACCACTTGCTTAACACTGCTTTTTGCTTCGAGTTGACAGGGTAAATATCAACGTATCAATACAATTTGGTCGATAAATAAATGAAATACAAATTGCCCCCAAAAGTCACCCATCATGATGACACGTGGACAGACCACCAAAATGCAGCATCCCCGTTCCTTCACATGGTGCAATGGAAATAAAACCGAGGTCCATAAAAATAAAACAAAATTACCACACAAGAGGAGCCAGAATTGCATTTTAATCGATATCAGGACATGAAAAGGGCAACCTCATTATCAGTATGCTATGTACAAAACCAATAATCACAAACCATCTCCACATGCGATTGTAAATGTGGTTTTTTTTAGAGAATTTTCACATTTTCATCAATGCGGCATAAGCACGGTGCATAGCATTCGTGACGGAGCCACAAGATGAAACATCGTCTCCCTCCAATGCTTGTACTCAATGATGTCCTTTTTTGTCTGTAAATGGGGAGAATTGGGGGGGTTTAAGGAAACGATGTGAGATAGATCAAGAGCAGTACATAAGAACGGCACTCAGAGCACATCGTGTCACCTCATGCGTTCATTCTGAACAAAATACCGTCGTCAACTCAACACACTACGATTATGACCCATATACCCATGTCATCCATGCACCCTATTACGTCACATAGTTTATTGGCATGGGTTATGATATCATAAATGTAATTACTCACTCATATTGAGTCGTACATCAAATATATGAAGTTTAAGATTTTTTGGGCAAGGATTTCCAAAATCTAATCAGTTATGGATGGAACACCAATTCAGCCAATTATGGCTGGAATACCACATCACCGATGACATCATCGCTATCACTCTTTATACTCCATGCGGAGTTGATGACACATGCCAAGTCTCAATTTTTTTTCCGTTGAGTGGTTTCAGGGAAAATTATGTCCATTTTTTTTTCCTTTAATCCAATATGGCTGCCATACCATGTGACCTATGACAGAGTTATCAATAAAATATTCTCCATGGGAAGTCCCTCCTACGTTTTAAGTTTCTCATCAATCAGACAAGCAGTTGCAGAGAAATATGATATATACATACATACATACATATGGTTGTGGGGGTAGATGGAGAAATTTAATTGGGAATATAGCATTGTGTAGAGTTGCTTGGTCTGTGGTCGTGTAGGAGGCATCTCAATGTAACTAAGTAGGGAATCTGTGAGCTGAAGTGTTATGTGTCACCACGTGGGGGGTGGTGTGGTGTTATTCGCTAAGGAGTAAGAATACGTTCCCCCAGTATGTGATTGTCCCTGTGATTTTTTAACCCTATGTTTTTATATTTCAAGATCAGCAATAAAGGTGGGGAAACACGTCCCTAAAACGACTACAAGTGGCCTTCAAATGGTGACAGCGGGCGAAGTCACACCCCAAGGTGATGGATGGGCGTGACTTCAGAGGCTAGCCAGGCATGCCGAGATGGCGGCCCCGCCTTCCCGGGTTTTGGGCGAGCAAGCCACGCCCCTGAGACGGAGGATTGGTTAGGTGTGATTGAAGAGGGAGGGTTGGTTGCGCAATTTGAGAGGCGAGAGAGGGTGAGCACATGCCGAGGACGGCGGCACGATCTTGTATTCATGTTGAGGTGATTTGGCTCGCATTGTGAAGCAAGACGCGGGCCTTTGACCCTTGACCGGCACATGAAGCCGTTGCACTGGGTCTCTGAGCCTTGGTGTGGAGTGTCGCTCGCGGATTGCCTGGTGTGTGTTAGTCCCGCTACGAGAGAAGCAATGAGGTGCCATTTTGTTGTGCGCGTCTGCACATGTGACTAGGAGCGCCTTGATTCGAAGTTCCACAACGACCAGCTCTGGGCCAAGCTAACTACACGAATACTCTAAAGGAAGGGTTTTATTTTTATTTTGTTTTCCCTTTGTCTGTATTTGACTCTGTGTGAAGAGACACCTTGACTTTAGGATTTATTTACTTCATTATTATCATTACCTTTTGAATGATTGTCCTTTGTAAATATTTATTTATTTCCATTAAATGTGTTCCTTTTATGAAGCTGTATCCATGTATTTGTAGTGGGGTTCGAGTATAAACCCCACTTGTGCTGTCCTGGTGCAGCGCCCCTGTGCTCCTCCGCCCCTCCGCCATTGTGCCCCCTTCTCGTGCGCACATTAATTTCAGAGTCTCGGTTGTAGCCCTTCAAGGGAGAAGCTTTGCCATCCGTCCAGGTGGGGGTTAAACTCCTTGGACACGAAAATACGTACATCAATGCGCACGCATGCACGTACGTCTTGCATCTTCTTCTGGGCGAGACTAACAATCTCAAGAACTACAACTAAGTTATTCACATGTGCTGCTAAGTCGTCTTACCTCCCCTCAAGAACGCAACTGTTACAAGTGCAGGGGCGATCTCTCTGTTTTTTTTACATTTGCGGAAAATGTTAAATAATTGCGACAATTAAGCCACATGATGGAGTAATGATTCGCTGCACAGCTGAAGGCCATTCAAAAGGATTTTGATTGAAGATTGATCCATTCTCAAACCATCCGTTTTGAAAAATATATGTATTCAATCAAAGGTGATAGAGTGTAGAATGCTCAGAGCCTCGAGAACCTCGTGAAACAATATGGATTTGATTGTTTGTTTTTATTTTCCTTTATGCTTTCACCACAAACTGGTGTACAATGCTGTAGCAATGGATTTGTGGAATGCATGTCACAGTTTGTGGTGATGTGGTCCAAAAGCCACCCACAACCACCACCAATCTGGGTTGGCCCCTTTGATGCAGCCTGTACCCAGACGATAAATGTACAACAAACTCACAATTAACTCGTGCCAATACTTCTACGGTTGTCCATGGTTTACCCCGGCACATTGTCCTTCCCATTACCTACATCACAAATCACGCGATTGCCACTTTGTTAAACAGCCACGATTATAGTCTGTTTACAGGT
Source organism: Eptatretus burgeri (assembly GCF_056783735.1). Classification (NCBI taxonomy): domain Eukaryota; kingdom Metazoa; phylum Chordata; class Myxini; order Myxiniformes; family Myxinidae; genus Eptatretus; species Eptatretus burgeri. Next base: position 3,176,892 of record NC_140969.1, read on the forward strand.
TTTGGGTGTACAATGATAAGGTAAAAACTTATTTTTGGTGAAAAATTAGCAAAAAAAAAACAAACAACCAAGAAAATTAGGGTTAGGTTCTTCTTAAAGCACTAAGAGCCCCTTAAGATATAGCATTTAAATGCTTTGGCGGATGTGATCACAGCCTGGTGCAGAAACCGATCTGTACAATGGGCCCACATACGGGGCGGCCCACAAACACTAAACGTCTTTGTCTACAATTACAGCTGACAGTTTTATCATAAGGTATCGCGAGGGTGGGAACAAGCATGTACACAGGATCATATGTTTTGAAAAAGGAAATTCCATTTTTAAGGGAAGGAGATTAGAGAATCGAGTAAGGGGAGGTGACATGCATGTGGCCTTCAGGGGAGAGAGGTGGGAGGAAAGATGAAATGTTTCTACTTATGTAGATATGGTAAATAGATGGGCCCATGCATGAATTTTTTTTTATTTTAAATTGCTTTACTTGCAAAGTTCATGAGCAGCGCACATGAAAAAGATTTTCCACTCACCGTCCTTGATTGCCTTTTTCTTTCCTGAGAATAAAAACGGAATACAAGTTACCAACAAACAGCAAGTATGGGTCATTCAGTGTCAAATCAGCCAAAAAAATGAAATTCTGCGATGACCCCCTCAGATTTTCCTGAAAAAATTCTCAAAGCTACCTTAACATAAATGAGGAAGGTTTGCCAAGTTAGAGCTCAAAATTCCAAGTAGTGTCCGAGATATGGCCTTACAAACACCCTTGGGGTGTTTCAATTCTGGCAGTCGCGAGTTGCAAATTTGTATCTGAAGCATTTTTGGAGGGCTCTAAATTCCAGACTTTTACAAACAGAGTTCTGAAAATTCTCACAAATGGTGTTTGTTAGTGAGGCTTTCAGAATCTGACATCAACAAGTCTGAAGACGACGATGGTTCACAAGTGTATTTGACGATGTAGATTGTTTCAGAAGTCAAGGATGAGACAACGTGATATTGTTTGACCAAGTTATAAAAATGATCAACATGATGTGGTACGAGTGACAGGTTATTAGCTGCAAAATGTCGAAAACCCAGTTTCGTTCACCAACTTTAAAAATTTGACCTTTGCATAACCTTTAAAGGTCACAAAATAATGTTGTGGATATTAAAATAAGGAAACAGGATACGTGCTATAGCTTATTGGAGTTAGTTCGTCGAAGAAGGTTGAAAACCTGGTTCGATTCCCACATCTTTGAAAATTTTACCTTTGTGACCTTTAAAGGTCAAAGGTCAAGGATTATGACCTTTGGTGCAAAACTTCCTCTGGAACATTCCAGGAACAATATAACGTCATATAGGCAACATGGCATTTCACACTCCTCGGATTATCCATACTTTGATGAAATCAGCGTAAAAACAAACTTGAAGGGGGTGCCACGGGCAAGGTGTTCGAGATAGAGCAAAATAGTTTCAAGACTTTAGGTGGGGAATGACCTCAAGATTATGCATAAAAAATATTGTCATCCGAGCTCTCAAAGTTTGGGCGGTCGTATGATTTTTATGTCAAAATTTTCTAAGTTCGTGACCTTGTGACCTTGATCTTGGGACGAAAATGAAAAATCAAGCTCCGTGGGGCTATGCAGGTGCCATTGGGCTAACCAAATACCGAAACCCATGCCAGATTCGACAAACCCCTTGGATAAGAAATTTTTTCATGTCAAAATTCGCAATTTTCTAAGTTCATGACCTTGTGACCTTGACCTTAGGACGAAAATGAAAAAAAAAAAATCGAGCTCCGTGGGGCTATGCAAGTGCCATTGGGCGAACCAAATATCGAAATTCCTGTCAGATTCAACAAACACCCTCGGAGAAGATGCAAATTGAAATCGGTTACCCCCTAAAAACACGTTTTTTGGGCGTGGCTCCGCCCATAATGGGCGCACCATGCCCATTCTCAGGAAAACACAACTCGATCATGATATAAACCTCCCACCAAAATTTTGTCAGGATCGGATCAAAACCCACGGAGCTATGCTCGGGACAGACAGACAGACAGACAGACACAACAATAACGAATATAGTGGTCACTTATTTTTTTCATGAAAATATTTTTTCGTGAACCAAAAATGTTCTACTTAAAAATATTTTTTAAGATAAGTACTCTCAAAAGTCATGATTTGTAACATGCAGTCAAAAAAAATTGGAGTTTTCAAATTGCTGCCAACAGTCAGTTTATTCATCATGAAGAATTTTGTTGCCCGATTTACATAATCTAGTGACTGGATCATTTATACAAGAAAACTGAAACCTTTTGGAGCAATATCTTGGGTGCTATAGGTGTCTGAACTTTGCTCCAGACTCAACGACACTGAAATTTACCCTGGTTTTATGCCAAGTGTTCACCATATTGACAGTTACACAGCTCTTTTAAAATTTTGTCACTAAAAGACACATACATAGGCGAACTGTGGTAGAAAATTCAAAAGTTGTTCTCAATCCCTTCTATTTTTAAACGATTTTTATAAAGGCTCACAATTAAAAAAAAAAACATGTTCGATGAAAGATGTAGAATAAAAGCAATAGGTGTGCTTTTGAAGTGGAAGCCATGTCAAGAATTCCTAAGCTGACACCACAATGAGCATACAGTGGTGTTTCATGGTCAGAATAACTTTGTGGTTAATTTACTTTGGCTCAAAAATGTATTTTTCCAATTAAAAATGAGATGCGAACACTTATCTCAATCAGGAAAAAAGGCACAATGTGCAATGGTGCATTTTGTATGATATAAAAGTAATAAATATTTATAACATTATTAATCTCATATCATCTTATATATTATTTCCGAGTTTGTGGTTTCGTGTCGCGCTATCTTCGACTTTGTTCTGCGCTCGAGTAACGTGATATTCGGCTTACATTATCTCAAAGACCATATGAGGTGCATAGTACAAAAAAAAGTAAATAAAATGGTTCTGAAACAGTGAAATCGTATTCCACTTACTGCATTAAAGTAAAATTACTACTGATACTCTGCATCAGTTCCTTTCTCAAACACACCCACCCCAATATGTCGCGCAGAGCGTGGGTTATGCTAGTAGAATTAAATTTGCACATAAACATCAAATTTATACCAAGTAAATACTTGTGTAAACCTGTATATTCATGCAAAATATCATAAATGTGAGATTTGAAGTTTTGAAGTAATTTACAAAAAATGCATCAATTTCTAATGATTCTGCAGTCCCAAAAGCTACTTTTTAAAAAAAATAAATTTTTACTAACAAACATATAGAAAAAATAAAGATATTGTAAGGAAGTATGACTTAAGTGGAATCTAACAACATATAAATCAGTTTAGTAAAGCTTAAAGAAGTGTACCAAAATCATTTCCAAATTTAGGCATGAAGCACAACTCTATCTTATTTAGGCTTTAACCTAATACACAGCCCTGTAGTAACTGCCAATGCTCATTGTTACATTTTATTATATCCTGGCAATTATAAAACTAATCACTGTTCACTTTGTACAATGGATCCAAGTACATTTGTCGAAACAATTTGATATGAAATTATGAAAAAAAAGTTGAATCAGATATTGTACCGACATTTACAAATGGATGTAGACTTTCGTACAATGTACACTAAGTATATAAACAATTAGATATGCAAATGAATATTTATAATGGTGATTATTATGATCACATTATGTGTCTTAATTTGTAGTTGAGATTGGCGGCGGCCTTAAACTAAAATATCCATTTAAAAAAATGTGAACCAAATGAAAGTAACCACATACTTGTTCTGACCAAAAAACACAACAATTTGATCATTGTGGTGCCAACTTAGGAATTCTTGACATGGCTTCCACTTAAAAAGCACACGTATTGCTTTTATTCTACATCTTTCATCGAACATGTTTTTTTTTTAATTGTGGGCCTTTATAAAAATCGTTTAAAAAAGAAAGGATTGAGAACAACTCTTGAATTTTCTACCACAGTTTGCCTATGTACGTGTCTTTAAGTGACAAAAAATTAAAAGAGCTGTGTAACTGTCAATATGGTGAACACTTGGGGTAAAACCAGGGTAAATTTCAGTGCCGTTGAGTCTGGAGCAAAGTTCAGACACCTATAGTACCCAAGATTTTGCTCCAAAAGGTTTCAGTTTTCTCGCGTAAGTGATCCAGTCACTAGATTATGTAAATCAGGCAACAAATTTCTTCATGATGAATAAACTGACTGTTGGCAGCAATTTGAAAACACCAATTTTTTTGACTGCATGTTACAAATTACTACTTTTGAGAGTACTTATCTTAAAAAGTATTTTAAGTAGAACATTTTTTTATGTCAGATTCTGAAAGCCTCACTAATAGGCACCATTTGTGTGAATTTTTAGAACTCTGTAAAACTCTGGAATTTAGAGCCCTCCAAAAATGCTTCAGATACAAATCAGCAACTCACGACTGCCAGAATTGAAACACCCCTAGGGTGTTTGTAGGGCCATATCTCGGACACTACTTGGAATTTTGAGCTATAACTTGGCAAACCTTCCTCATATACGCTAAGGTAGCTTTGAGAATTTTTTTCAGAAAAATCTGAGGGGGTCACCGCAACCCCCGGTTGAAATGATACGGAATGACTGGTATGCAAAATACATCGAAAAGAAGCACTCTGAAAGTCAAGGCCATCATGGAGTAAAAAACAACACATCCTTTGATGTCACAACGTCAACCGATATGCCTCCTCCCACATCATTACATGATGATACATACTTGTACCAAGGTTCATTCAAATCCATTCAGCTGTTCTCAAGCATTACATTTTTACCTGAAGTGACATCTGACCTTTAACCTATTGATGCCAAAAGTCTAATTGATTAATCTTTGCATGATAATATATACTTATCGTTCCAAAAGAAAGTCTACATCCCCTTTCAAAATTTTCACCTTTTGTTTCCATATATCCAGGAATTAAATTACATTAAATCAGACTTCTTCCACCTTTACAGAGATGCCAACTTTTGGAAATCAGAATTAGGGAGAATTTGCAACCGACACCAAATAATGTGCACGAAGCGCACATCTCGAGCGCGGAGCGCTCGACCCTTGCGGCGGGGTCCAGGGCCCGCTTTAGGGCCCTGGAAGCTCTGGGGTTCTAGACGCTCTCTCGTGCCCTCTGAGCCCTATTTTGGAGCATTTAACATGTTAAGAATTCCCACTTTTTGAACAAAAAAAGGGGAAAATTGTGCACTTTTTAATGTTACATGTATGTTAATATTAGTAAGTTAGGGGACAATCAAAGATTAACAAAAAGCACAAAAGAAGCAATATTTTTCTTACCTTACTGGCTGGTACTACTGCTGCTTGCTTTTTCCATGGCAGCTTTGCTGAGTGACAGCTGTGTGGCTCTTTTAGCCCTTCTGATTATGTCTTTGCTGTATTCTCTCTGGTAGCAAGGGGTGCTATGAGCTAGTTTTTCAATTAAGAGAGCTTCCAGGGTTTTGACACTCAAATTGGGACGAAATTCAGTCTGATTCTTCCGTACAAGACTGAGTGCCCGCTCACATGATGCGTTTGAATGAGGAATGACCAAGATTCCCTTCATCACTTTGCTCAAATTAGGATACTTCTTGGCACCAGTGCAGGGATCTGTGAGCTGTGAAATCCGATGCCACTGCTCATCCACTCTCACTGTCTCAGTAGCAATTGTAGCTATGGAGGCGTCTGCCTGGTAGTGAGCGAATTCACTCTCAAGACTGTCTATGTCACTATCACCGCCACTGAACAGACAGGGGAATTTCTTGATGAAAAACTCCACACAGTCAAACCCCACTTCTTGGTGTAGCTTAACATCCTGCACCTGAGCATGCTTGGCTAATTCATCATCTAGCGGCCAGGTTTTGAAGATGTAATTGCAGGCTTTCACATAATATGAGCGAACTGCACTGAAGAAACCTTGGATGTCTGACTCACTCAGAGTGAAGGTGGATTTCTTGAGACTCCTTTGTTCCCTTATATACAGTTTGGCATCGTTCCCAATCATGAGGTCCTCATCATTCTTCTGATGATTTCTGTCAGAGAAGGGTACATTTACCAGAGCAACCGATGACACCGATGGTTTCAAAAACCGTACGAAGATATCTTTCAGAAGACCATTCAATTCTCCGTGCAGGAGATGAATACAGGGTTCGTCTCTTTGGAGCAGAAGATTCCCCTTCTCAAAAAGCTTGTTAGCATATTGAAGGAAGAAACAATAGAGTTTTGTTTGTGGAGACAAGAACATCCTGTTGACACGTTTTTCTCTAGATTCCTGCACAGTGTTTGAGGAAGATGCGCTTTTAGTTGTAGAACTCGTAGTACACTTAGCCGCAGGGTGATCACACTTGCGTTTACTGCCAGCAGAAGAGGTCAGACTCGTAGTACCAGATCCAATTTTACGTTTGAGGAGAGAGCTTGAGGTAGGTGCAGCCAAGGAAGAAGACCTCTGATTCGAAGGTTTTGCTGAGCTTCTATCAAGTGATTTGGCAAAAGCAGAACTTAACTTGGGTCCTTCTTTGCCTGTAGATGGGACTATCACAGTCTTTCTCGACTCTGAAGGGATCTGCTTTGTAGATGAACGTGATGAAGGGCCGGTGATGCTACCTGCTCTCAGCATTGGTTTTGATGCTGTCCCTGCTGTCTTCTTCGCAGCAGATACTGCAGTGGTAGTGGTGAATGCTGCGCCACTAGTGCTTGATCCTGCAGTGCCAGTACTGGCAGTAGATACAGTGCCGTCCTTCTTGCTCGTTGTTAGAGTCTTGGCTACAGTTGGTTGCATTTTTCTTCGTACTTCTTCTTTGAAGAAGAGGCGAAGTGGCTCCCACTGTTCAATCAGCCTGTCTAGGCACTGACCAAGGGACAGCCACCTTGTTGTGACATGCTTCAGAATCTTGTGTGTCAGGGCATCACAGAGTTCTTGCAGTGCTTTCACTCCTTTGATGCGTTTACTACTTTTGTCCAAGTAGTAGTAAATATCGATGAGAAAGTCATCTAATTCAATGGGTAAGGCCTGAGCCGCCTTCTTGGCCGTATTGTGCATCATATGGCAAGGGCATCCCATGATGTAGCACTCTGGATTTTGTTTGTGGATATAAGCAGCGACTCCTTTGTGCTTGCCCACCATGACAGAGGCATTATCAGCACAAAAGGAAACACAATTTCCCCACGGAATTTTCCTGTCACTGAACTCATGATCAAGCAGTTTGAAAATGTTTTCTCCAGTGGAATCTTGTTTGCACGCAGGCAAACTTAGCAAACCTTGCTTCACAATCCCAGCACTGTTGTCATAGTACGAAATCAGGACAGGATATAGCTGGGCCTCACCACTGTCATTGCTACCGTCTGTAGCTAGGCTAAATGGAGCTAGTCTAGCAATATCGGCAATAGATGAAGCAGTAACATTTGACAACTCACCAATTATTGCTGAAGTTTTTGTTCTTGCACATCCATACTTTGAAGCAACTTTTGAATCTGGAAACATCTTTTGAAATAGAGGTCCAGCATGATCTGAGACTGATATGGGCAAGTTATGTTCCACAATAAATCCACTAAAGAGAAGTTCCGCTCGGGTAACATCCTCTTCCTCGCTTGTCCCTTGTTTGGTGAAATAATTCAGAAGTGTACCGGTACTCGTGCTCGAAGATCTCTCCTTTGCAATGTCTGTGTGCCGTTTGCTTCCAACGTGCTTCCGAATATCATCGCGACCTCCGTGCTCAACTGAAATATCAACGCTGCATACTGTACAATACGCATGATGAATTCCTCTTTCAGACTTTCGAATACACGGGTATTGGAGACTGTATTCGGTCTTGTACTTCTGAGACCATTTCTTGGTCTTCGTAAGCTTCTTCTCTGCCATTTCGTAATCAACATCGAGGGCTTGAAGCATCGGTAACTTCGAAGTCGATGTTCCACAGCTGCAGCGCGACTCGTAGAACTCTAGCGGCTGTTAAACACCGCATGGTAGTCGCGACCGCCGGGCTGGTACGGGGCATAGCTGCATGCAGTGAGCGTATCGCATGCATATACACTGTGCATACATACCGCATGCACTGTATTGCACACATACCACATGCACTAAATCTCAGTGCATGATCGCATAAGCGAGATCCAGACCCAATGTTTCGCTTCTCCTCATTTGAATTTGCAATTTTTTACGTACAATTTGGTAGCAGCGAACGTTATGGAGTTACCACATGCTATACGTAGCAGACGATGCTTTTCATTCAATTCTCATACTAGTACATTCTGATTAGTGAACAGTGCAAAAATATCAAAATTTCGGGAGGATAAGGATAGTGATCGTAAGGGCGGGAGTTTGGGTGAATTTTCGGAAGCCTCCCGATGAAATCGGGAGGGTTGGCATTGCTGCCTTTATTTACACATCGTAACCCACAACTACCAAGTGAAAAAACAAATTATACAAATTCAGAAAATTAATTAAAAATACAAAACTACAATATCTTGGTTGGATAAGTGTAAATCCTTCTTATAATGGCAATTGTAAACTAGAAGGATTCTCGGTGGAGCGCATAACTCCGCCACTTAATGCCTGATCCACGAGAACATATCGGGCCCAATACATTTTTAAAATATCACGCTCGACAGTACTATATCGTTTTTGGCATGATCTCTCAATGGTGAAGAATCACTTTAAAAATTAAATAATTCTCGTATCCAGATTCGGATTCAGATCTTCACCAAAATCGAATCAATTTGTCGTGGTCACACACCCAAACTGCCAACCAAATTTCATTGGGATCTGTCCACAAATTTTTGAGACAAACAAACAAACAAAAAGACAGAGAGGGGTGAAAATATAACCTCCTTCACCTTCGGTTGTGGAGGTAATCACGAGTTTAAAGTTTTAAGTGCATCGGGACAGGGAGGAAAATGTAGACTGAGAGCATGAATGAAGAGGGAGGGGAAATGAGTGAAGTGAGGAGGCATGACCATTTGTATACAGCAACTCTTATCAGCAACAACTGAGGAGGCCCAATTATCAGCACAATGCGAGGTATCTCCACAATGTCAGCTCATTTGCAAAGCTCCCAACTGAAGACTCCCACACACCTTACAATCAACAACATATTCAATGGTAAGGTAAAGGTTGTGAATCATATTTCAAAAATTATTAATCACTCGCTTGGGCTACATACTCTCACCTCCTAAAGAGAGCTTGGCATAAAAGTACAACACCAAGGCAACCCCCGGCAGCACATAAGCATTGGGGCCCAGAAAATATGGACGAATTATGGTCTCGGATAATGATCTGAAGAACACCATCTGGAACAAATATAGACATTCAGCTGGTGATGATGAGCAAGGTTCAGAATTTTCTAAAATGCACATTTTTAATACTCATCATCAATCTGGGAGGGAAAAGAGGTGGGGAGGGGAGAAGAGACTTCCACCAATTAACTTAACAATGAATGAATAGAGGAACGGGAGGGAAAATGAAGAGGGAAAAGAGGGAAAATGAATGAATGGGGGGGGGGGGAGAGGAATGAATGAAGATGGGGGAGGGGGAGGCGTGAATGAAGAGGGGGTGTGAATGAAGAGGGGGAGGCGTGAATGAACAGGGGGGAGGCGTGAATGAACAGGGGGAGGCGTGAATGAACAGGGGGAGGCGTGAATGAACAGGGGGAGGCGTGAATGAACAGGGGGGAGGCGTGAATGAACGGGGGGAGGTGTGTGAATGAACGGGGGGGAGGTGTGAATGAACGGGAGGGGGAGGTGTGAATGAACGGGGGGAGGTGTGAAAGAACTGGGGGGAGGGGTGAATAAAGGGGGAGGCGTGAATGAACGGGGGGAGGCGTGAATGAACGGGGGGAGGCGTGAATGAACGGGGGGGAGGCGTGAATGAACGGGGGGGAGGCGTGAATGAACGGGGGGGGGGAGGCGTGAATGAACGGGGGGGGAGGCGTGAATGAACGGGGGGGAGGCGTGAATGAACAGGGGGGGAGGCGTGAATGAACAGGGGGAGGCGTGAATGAACAGGGGGGAGGCGTGAATGAACAGGGGGGGAGGCGTGAATGAACAGGGGGAGGCGTGAATGAACAGGGGGGAGGCGTGAATGAACAGGGGGGAGGCGTGAATGAACAGGGGGGGGAGGCGTGAATGAACAGGGGGGGAGGCGTGAATGAACAGGGGAGGAGGCGTGAATGAACAGGGGGGAGGCGTGAATGAACAGGGGGGAGGCGTGAATGAACAGGGGGGAGGCGTGAATGAACAGGGGGAGGCGTGAATGAACAGGGGGAGGCGTGAATGAACAGGGGGGAGGCGTGAATGAACAGGGGGGAGGCGTGAATGAACAGGGGGGAGGCGTGAATGAACAGGGGGAGGCGTGAATGAACAGGGGGAGGCGTGAATGAACAGGGGGAGGCGTGAATGAACAGGGGGAGGCGTGAATGAACAGGGGGGAGGCGTGAATGAACAGGGGGAGGCGTGAATGAACAGGGGGAGGCGTGAATGAACAGGGGGGAGGCGTGAATGAACAGGGGGGAGGCGTGAATGAACAGGGGGGAGGCGTGAATGAACAGGGGGGAGGCGTGAATGAACAGGGGGAGGCGTGAATGAACAGGGGGAGGCGTGAATGAACAGGGGGGAGGCGTGAATGAACAGGGGGAGGCGTGAATGAACAGGGGGAGGCGTGAATGAACAGGGGGAGGCGTGAATGAACAGGGGGAGGCGTGAATGAACAGGGGGGAGGCGTGAATGAACAGGGGGAGGCGTGAATGAACAGGGGGGAGGCGTGAATGAACAGGGGGGAGGCGTGAATGAACAGGGGGAGGCGTGAATGAACAGGGGGGAGGCGTGAATGAACAGGGGGAGGCGTGAATGAACAGGGGGGAGGCGTGAATGAACAGGGGGAGGCGTGAATGAACAGGGGGAGGCGTGAATGAACAGGGGGGAGGCGTGAATGAACAGGGGGGAGGCGTGAATGAACAGGGGGAGGCGTGAATGAACAGGGGGGAGGCGTGAATGAACAGGGGGGAGGCGTGAATGAACAGGGGGAGGCGTGAATGAACAGGGGGGAGGCTTGAATGAACAGGGGGAGACGTGAATGAACAGGGGGGAGACGTGAATGAACAGGGGGGAGGCGTGAATGAACAGGGGTGGGAGGCGTGAATGAACAGGGGGAGGCGTGAATGAACAGGGGGGAGGCGTGAATGAACAGGGGGAGGCGTGAATGAACAGGGGGAGGCGTGAATGAACAGGGGGAGGCGTGAATGAACAGGGGGAGGCGTGAATGAACAGGGGGGAGGCGTGAATGAACAGGGGGAGGCGTGAATGAACAGGGGGGAGGCGTGAATGAACAGGGGGAGGCGTGAATGAACAGGGGGGAGGCGTGAATGAACAGGGGGGAGGCGTGAATGAACAGGGGGGAGGCGTGAATGAACAGGGGGGAGGCGTGAATGAACAGGGGGAGGCGTGAATGAACAGGGGGAGGCGTGAATGAACAGGGGGGAGGCGTGAATGAACAGGGGGAGGCGTGAATGAACAGGGGGGAGGCGTGAATGAACAGGGGGGAGGCGTGAATGAACAGGGGGGAGGCGTGAATGAACAGGGGGGAGGCGTGAATGAACAGGGGGGAGGCGTGAATGAACAGGGGGGAGGCGTGAATGAACAGGGGGAGGCGTGAATGAACAGGGGGGAGGCGTGAATGAACAGGGGGAGGTGTGAATGAACGGGGGGAAGTGTGAATGAACGGGGGGGAATGTGAATGAACAGGGGTGGGAAGAATGAATAAAGTGAGGAGGCATGAATGAAGAGTGAGGTGGTGTGAATGAAGAGGGGGGGGAGGCGTGAATGAAGAGTAAGGAGTGAAGAGGGAGGTGGTGTGAATGAAGAGTGAGGAGTGAATGAAGAGTGAGGAGTGAATGAAGAGTGAGGAGTGAATGAAGAGTGAGGAGTGAATGAAGAGTGAGGAGGAGTGAATGAAGAGTGAGGAAGTGGGAATGAAGAGAGGAGTGAATGAAGAGTGAGGAGGAGTGAATGAAGAGTGAGGAGGCGTGAATGAAGAGTGAGGAGTGAATGAAGAGTGAGGAGGTGTGAATCTGTCCTTTGGAGACTGAAAACAATTGTTGTATGATGGAGAATCCTGGATTGCATGGATCGTAATAAAGACCAAGCTGTGCCATTTTGTTAGTTCCGTGTTACACTTGGTTCTCGGCGCTGACTTGTGAACATGGGTAATGGAACTCTTCCTTAAGATAACTGTCCATGTAGTAGAAGTTAAAACCTTCACTCTCTTCCTTTAGATAACCGTCCATGTAGTCGAAGTTAAAACGTCACTCTCTTCCTTTAGATAACAGTCCATGTAGTAGAAGTTAAAACCTTCACTCTCTTCCTTTAGATCACTGTCCATTTAGTAGAAGTTAAAACCTTCACTCTCTTCCTTTAGATAACCTTCCATGTAGTAGAAGTTAAAACGTCACTCTCTTCCTTTAGATAACCGTCCATGTAGTCGAAGTTAAAACGTCACTCTCTTCCTTTAGATAACAGTCCATGTAGTAGAAGTTAAAACGTCACTCTCTTCCTTTAGATAACCGTCCATGTAGTAGAAGTTAAAACCTTCACTCTCTTCCTTTAGATAACCATCCATGTAGTGGAAGTTAAAACCTTCGCTCTCTTCTTTTAGATAACCGTCCATGTAGTGGAAGTTAAAACCTTCACTCTCTTCTTTTAGATAACCGTCCATGTTGTAGAAGTTAAAACCTTCACTCTCTTCCTTTAGATAACCGTCCATGTTGTAGAAGTTAAAACCTTCACTCCCTTCCTTTAGATAACCGTCCATGTTGTAGAAGTTAAAACCTTCACTCCCTTCCTTTAGATAACCGTCCATGTAGTATAAGTTAAAACCGTCACTCTCTTCCTTTAGATAACCGTCCATGTAGTAGAAGTTAAAACCGTCACTCTCTTCCTTTAGATAACCGTCCATGTTGTAGAAGTTAAAACCTTCACTCACTTCCTTTAGATAACCGTCCATGTTGTAGAAGTTAAAACCTTCACTCTCTTCCTTTAGATTACCCTCCATGTAGTAGAAGTTAAAACCTTCACTCTCTTCCTTTAGATAACCATCCATGTAGTAGAAGTTAAAACCTTCACTCCCTTCCTTTAGATAACCGTCCATGTCGTGGAAGCTAAAACCTTCACTCCCTTCCTTTAGATAACCGTCCATGTTGTAGAAGTTAAAACCTTCACTCTCTTCCTTTCGATTACCCTCCATGTAGTAGAAGTTAAAACCTTCACTCTCTTCCTTTAGATAACCATCCATGTAGTAGAAGTTAAAACCTTCACTCCCTTCCTTTAGATAACCGTCCATGTAGTGGAAGTTAAAACCTTCACTCTCTTCCTTTCGATAACCGTCCATGTAGTGGAAGTTAAAACCTTCACTCTCTTCCTTTAGATAACCGTCCATGTAGTGGAAGTTAAAACCTTCACTCTCTTCCTTTAGATAACCGTCCATATAGTAGAAGTTAAAACCTTCACTCTCTTCCTTTAGATAACCGTCCATGTAGTAGAAGTTAAAATCTTCACTCTCTTCCTTTAGATAACCATCCATGTAGTAGAAGTTAAAACCTTCACTCCCTTCCTTTCGATAACCGTCCATGTAGTGGAAGTAAAAACCTTCACTCTCTTCCTTTAGATAACCGTCCATGTAGTAGAAGTTAAAACCTTCACTCTCTTCCTTTAGATAACCGTCCATGTAGTAGAAGTTAAAACCTTCACTCTCTTCCTTTAGATAACCGTCCATGTAGTAGAAGTTAAAACCTTCACTCCCTTCCTTTAGATAACTATCCATGTAGTAGAAGTTAAAACCTTCACTCTCTTCCTTTAGATAACCGTCCATGTTGTAGAAGTTAAAACCTTCACTCCCTTCCTTTAGATAACCGTCCATGTTGTAGAAGTTAAAACCTTCACTCCCTTCCTTTAGATAACCGTCCATGTAGTAGAAGTTAAAACCTTCACTCCCTTCCTTTAGATAACCATCCATGTAGTAGAAGTTAAAACCTTCACTCCCTTCCTTTAGATAACCGTCCATGTAGTAGAAGTTAAAACCTTCACTCCCTTCCTTTAGATAACCATCCATGTAGTAGAAGTTAAAACCTTCACTCTCTTCCTTTAGATAACCGTCCATGTAGTCGAAGTTAAAACCTTCACTCTCTTCCTTTTGATAACTGTCCATGTAGTAGAAGTTAAAACCTTCACTCTCTTCCTTTAGATAACCATCCATGTAGTAGAAGTTAAAACCTTCACTCCCTTCCTTTAGATAACCGTCCATGTAGTAGAAGTTAAAACCTTCACTCTCTTCCTTTGGATAACCTTCCATGTAGTAGAAGTTAAAACCTTCACTCCCTTCCTTTAGATAACCATCCATGTAGTAGAAGTTAAAACCTTCACTCTCTTCCTTTAGATAACCGTCCATGTAGTGGAAGTTAAAACCTTCACTCTCTTCCTTTAGATAACCGTCCATGTTGTAGAAGTTAAAACCTTCACTCCCTTCCTTTAGATAACCGTCCATGTAGTAGAAGTTAAAACCTTCACTCTCTTCCTTTAGATAACCGTCCATGTTGTGGAAGTTAAAACCTTCACTCTCTTCCTTTAGATAACCGTCCATGTAGTAGAAGTTAAAACCTTCACTCTCTTCCTTTAGATAACCGTCCATGTAGTAGAAGTTAAAACCTTCACTCTCTTCCTTTAGATAACCATCCATGTAGTAGAAGTTAAAACCTTCACTCCCTTCCTTTAGATAACCGTCCATGTAGTAGAAGTTAAAACCTTCACTCCCTTCCTTTGGATAACCGTCCATGTAGTAGAAGTTAAAACCTTCACTCTCTTCCTTTAGATAACCGTCCATGTAGTCGAAGTTAAAACCTTCACTCTCTTCCTTTTGATAACTGTCCATGTAGTAGAAGTTAAAACCTTCACTCTCTTCCTTTTGATAACTGTCCATGTAGTAGAAGTTAAAACCTTCACTCCCTTCCTTTAGATAACCGTCCATGTAGTAGAAGTTAAAACCTTCACTCTCTTCCTTTGGATAACCTTCCATGTAGTAGAAGTTAAAACCTTCACTCCCTTCCTTTAGATAACCATCCATGTAGTAGAAGTTAAAACCTTCACTCTCTTCCTTTAGATAACCGTCCATGTAGTGGAAGTTAAAACCTTCACTCCCTTCCTTTAGATAACCGTCCATGTCGTGGAAGTTAAAACCTTCACTCCCTTCCTTTAGATAACCGTCCATGTAGTAGAAGTTAAAACCTTCACTCCCTTCCTTTAGATAACCATCCATGTAGTAGAAGTTAAAACCTTCACTCTCTTCCTTTAGATAACCATCCATGTAGTAGAAGTTAAAACCTTCACTCCCTTCCTTTAGATAACCATCCATGTAGTAGAAGTTAAAACCTTCACTCTCTTCCTTTAGATAACCGTCCATGTTGTGGAAGTTAAAACCTTCACTCTCTTCCTTTAGATAACCGTCCATGTAGTAGAAGTTAAAACCTTCACTCTCTTCGTTTTAATGAACAAACTTCACCGGAAATACATTTTATCTTCACGTGGGCAGGTGGGCTCCTACTCACAACCAGTGAGAAGTTGGAAACGTTCGCGGATTCCTCCGATACCTGAAAGGGCTAGCTCACGCCAACACAGACACAGACACAGACACAGACAGACAGGCAGGCAGACAGGTAGGTAGACAGACAGGTAGGTAGACAGACAGGTAGGTAGACAGACAGGTAGGTAGACAGACAGGTAGGTAGACAGACAGACAGGCAGGCAGGCAGGCAGACAGGTAGGCAGGTAGACAGACAGACAGGTAGACAGACAGACAGGTAGACAGACAGGTAGGTAGACAGACAGGTAGGTAGACAGACAGGTAGGTAGACAGACAGGTAGGTAGACAGACAGGTAGGTAGACAGACAGGTAGGTAGACAGACAGGTAGGTAGACAGACAGGTAGGTAGACAGACAGGTAGGTAGACAGACAGGTAGGTAGACAGACAGGTAGGTAGACAGACAGGTAGGTAGACAGACAGGTAGACAGACAGACAGGTAGGTAGACAGACAGGTAGGTAGACAGACAGGTAGGTAGACAGACAGGTAGGTAGACAGACAGGTAGACAGACAGACAGGTAGGTAGACAGACAGGTAGGTAGACAGACAGGTAGGTAGACAGACAGACAGGTAGACAGACAGACAGGTAGGTAGACAGACAGACAGGTAGGTAGACAGACAGACAGGTAGGTAGACAGACAGGCAGTTAGACACACGGCCCGACGATAGGAAGTTTAAATAAAACACACAAATCATCAACAAGCGACAAACAAACGATCGATAAATAGCCATTATGACCAAATTTGCGAGAACACAATTTAAATTCGTGAATCGAAACAGGAGAGAAACCTTGACGGGTACTTGGACGGCTCAGGGAATCGAGAGACCCGATGACCTCGTTCACCACTTGGCGGGCGAGACGTCGTTCTGACGTCACTTCCTTCGGTGAATTTTTTTTTTCCCCATTTAATGAAACGGAATTTTGGTGTTTTGTTATTTTAACATTTCAATATTATTTAATATTTCATGTGGTAGGTTCGTGTTATGACGTGACTTGCAGTCAAAATGACGTAACACTTCAAATTACAGATATACATGAAACAACAACCACGCACACGTATCATGCGAGCACAATGTTTGTGTGATTAATGGATTGCGATCAAAACATGAAACACACTCATGAATTTGATAATCGTTGTATTAAAGAGAGATGAAGAATTCAGTTATAAGTGTAAAAGTCCGACGAGGTGAAATGAAACCATCCTTTTTAACCCTGAACATGAACCGTTCACCTTGAACATGAAATCCCCTTATTTTACAAGTACCGGTTCATTGAGATATTAAAAATAATATATTATGGACGTAAAACAATAACAATGGAAAATAACGTCCGAGGTTTTGTTTCTGATACAAGATGAAAATAAGACTTTTGCCTCATGATGATCCACCGGATATACGATGTCGGCTGAACGACAACCACTTCGACTCTGTAAATGGTATTTAAACCTCGTTAAAGGGACGAAACGGTTCGAACTTTTAAAATGTGCCACAACTTGTCAGCACCTGCCAAGTGTTTAACTAAGTGGCCTATATAGAGCCGTAAACGGCGTTTTAACTTAGAAGAAGAAGTAGTAAATAGAAAGAGAGGAGGAAGAAGAAGAAGAAGAAGAAGAAGAAGAAGTAGTAAATAGAAAGAGAGGAGGAAGAAGAAGAAGAAGAAGAAGAAGAAGAAGTAGTAAATAGAAAGAGAGGAGGAAGAAGAAGAAGAAAAAGAAGAAGAAGAAGAAGAAGAAGAAGAAGAAAAAGAAGAAAAAGAAGAAGAAGAAGAAGAAGAAGAAGAAGAAGAAGAAGAAGAAGAAGAAGAAGAAGAAGAAGAAGAAGAAGAAGAAGATAATGACCACGATAACACTTCCGCCGGTCGTGTTTCGCACTTCCGGTGCCCATTGATCCTTCTGCTTATTCGGTTTGTTGTCGCTTTCTTCTTCTTGATATATTTAAAAGACGCAAAAATTTCATTTCCTTCATATTACCGAACTCTTACATTATTATTATTATTATTATTATTATTATTTTAACTTGTAACTGGATTGATAACTGAGCTGTTCCTCGGCCTTCCGGAGTAAGTGGGTCGTTTCGATGATTTGGATGTGCAAGTTTATTACCGACGTGTTGTTTGGCCTTGCGGTTCAGAGCTTGAGGTACGTGATTGTGTCCGTAGGTGTCAACGAGAGCCATGTCCGCCCGGCGCCGGCACGCTGTCCCTCCGAGCAGCTGTGAGGGGGTGTGTGTGGGTCCGGTACACACGGTACACACCCACACGGTGACGGACAAGGCATCACGAAGCCGGGCCGACTGCTCCCTTCGCAGCCCTGTGTTCCTCACAGAGAGAACGACGTGTGGTCGAGACCGGACTCACGAGTTCCTGTCTGTGTGTAAATCCTTCAACAAACAACACGTACGTATTTGTCTTGGGTTCATCGAGTAACACGAAACTGGGAAAAGGGAAAGATCATCTTTTGTCTTGATGATCATGATCATGATCATGATCATGATGATTTGAGCTCGTATATCATTTGAATTCTGACGAGGGTGTGCTCGTCATTTCTTCTGTCACACACCTAATCATTTCTTCCTTGTCACACACCCAATCATTTCTTCCTTGTCACACACCCAATCATTTCTTCCTTGTCACACACCCAATCATTTCTTTCTTGTCACACACCCAATCATTTCTTTCTTGTCACACACCCAATCATTTCTTCCTTGTCACACACCTCATCATTTCTTCCATCACACACGTAATCATTTCTTCCTTGTCACACACCCAATCATTTCTTCCTTGTCACACACCCAATCATTTCTTTCTTGTCACACACCCAATCATTTCTTCCTTGTCACACACCTCATCATTTCTTCCATCACACACGTAATCATTTCTTCCTTGTCACACACCTGGAGTTTGCTGGAGATGGCAAAACGTGACGGTGAAAGATCTGGGCAATTCCGCAGTTAGTAACGTTACATTTTAGGGACATTCTCATTATTTAGATAAGAGTCCTTTCTCTATCTGTGGATGTAAAGTCTCATTAATGTCACCAGAGATCAACCTAGTCTAGACGTAGAACAGAGCAAAGAATGAAATCATTTCATGAAACATTCTAGAAGAAAGAACTGCTTTTAATGCCGGTTAGTAACGTCCTTTTTTTGTAACGTTACTAACCGGCATTAAAAGCAGTTCTTTCTTCTAGAATGTTTCATGAAATGATTTCATTCTTTGCTCTGTTCTACGTCTAGACTAGGTTGATCTCTGGTGACATTAATGAGACTTTACATCCACAGATAGAGAAAGGACTCTTATCTAAATAATGAGAATGTCCCTAAAATGTAACGTTACTAACTGCGGAATTGCCCATCTACATTGGCCGCAGCTCGTCCGGCTGGTAGAAACGGAGAGTCAGAGGTGCAGGTGGACATCCGGCTTCCACACACTTAGAGTCTAATGATTCTTCCCTTCCCTTCCACTCTGGAGCGGGTATCTCAAAGGAAAGGATATTCGTGATCCCCCTTCCGACAACATAGACGGTAATCGTAGCGATGCTGGAGAAAGGCTCTGTGAGGTTCATCATTTCATCATCCGTGTTGAGATGCAGCATGACTTGCCCCCATTTTAGCCGCTGCGTGGATCGTAACGGGAACATCGATGAGCAGAGGTCTTTGTAACCTTCCATAAGCAAAGACTGAAGATATTATTCCATGAACACTTCCTGGACTTGAGGATCGATTGCACGTGCCTGTTTAAAAACCGATAGCTCGACATTTCAATGTTGGAGTGAGTTCCACCCAGCGTGGAATTTCTCTCCACCACGGCACTTTGGTCACCCGAGGATGCAAATCATCAAACTCTGTACACTTCACCTGATGGGGGGATTTCGATTGAGTTTTTCATTCACTCCATTCTCTTCTGCCAATAAAATTACCCTTTTATTAAGTTTCCTCCTCCTCCTCCCTCCTCCTCCTCCTCCTCCTCCTCCTCCCTCATCCTGCATCTTTCTTCTCCTGACCCTCGATCCGATCACTTTGGGGTTTATGTTAGCACATTTCCGGCCGAATACTTCCTGGGTAGTGACTTGCTGCTGCCCCTTCATGCCTCGATTCTCTTGCCAGTGTTCCAGGCTAATTCCAAGTTGCCCAAGAGTCGAACGCAGATGGGATCACTGTTCATCCCAGTTTGATTCGTGTCACTTTGTTTTTTCAGAATGGCTTGCAAGAGATTCGTTCTCCATGTCTCTCTTCCCAGAAAGAAAGCCCCTTTTCATCTCTGGCAAAGTGAGTCGCCCTCCTTTGCACACAATTGTCACAAGTCTTGATCATGTAAGTACATTTTGCTCTGCGCTGTGTGTTCTACATGAGGCTGTTGTGGCATATTCCTCCTTGACTTGGTGCCGTGCCTGCTTTTCAGCACACCCAAATCACTGATGATGATCGCTGTAGATTCGTGCTTTGTTTGCTGCTCCAGGTCAATGCTTAATGCATCAAAAAAACGAAATGATCATGTATATTCCACCTCTGGTAATTGGATAAAAGGTGATTACTCGCCGCTTTTTGTTTTAACTGGAGTCCGACACAGGATGGTACAGAGGTCGCACGCTTAATAACCTCAAGCTTTCTAATCTGGGTTCATTTCCGGACCCTGCTATAAACTGTAGGATCGGTGTTTCGTGTGTGGTGCGTTCCATCGCGAAATGCACTGCTCATCGGTTGCGCATTTAAGCTGGGTGTCCTGCGTCCTAACAGAGTTTAAAAAAAAGACATCTAGGGTGTCTCTTTTTTTTTTTTGTTTTTGAAGAATCCGTAATTTATCACCCGCAACCTGAACAAATTACAACTTCCTGCCTAAATTGTCCAGTCGAAGTCCGAACCATCAACCTGCGATGTTATGGGTTGAGCCATCCCTTAGATTGCACTATGTCACACCACCTTGTGATGCCTTGCTGTTCTTCTTCCTTAATATTATATTTTGTTTAAATATGATCACCACGTTCGAGCACATCAACAAATATTGAGTGAAGGAAAGTGGTACTTACATGATGTGAGCTCTAAATCCTAACTATAATTCACGGATCGGTGTTTGTGTGTTTGTTTGTTGCGCTACTCCTCCGACAGTTGTTGGCCGATTACATCCAGACTTGCTGCATAGGATCAGCATGACCCCACTTAATGTATAGGGGTGTTTTTTTATCTTTGCCGGTGGTCTTGGGGGGCAGCGGGGGGGGGAGTGAAGAGGGGAAGTAAATTCTCTATGTAAATGTGTATCGTGTAGCACCCCCTCCAGGTGGGGGAGGGCATTACAAGTCCAGTATTCCTGTCACACGTTTTCCAGTACAGTGAGGTGTTTTGAATTACAAGCAGTATGTATGTTTTTACTTCATGCACGTAACTCTGGTTATTTATTTTCCTATACAGAGCTGTCACTTGTTTATACACCGCCCAAATATAGCTATGCATCAGAAGAACGTGTTACATGTTTGGAACAAGATCGCCCATAGAGTTGGTACTCTGCTAGTATTACGTCATGAAACGAAGTCAAAAAAATGACGTTATTATGCCCACACTTTTTTTGAAAAAAGCTGAGGGATATTGTAATCGGCTCCCTCAGTCAGTCAGTCAGTCTGTCTGTCCATCATGGTATCTCCTAAACGGTTGTGCAGAAATTCACCAAACTTTGTAATTATGATCACCACATGGCACGACGGTGCAAGAGCAGTTTGCTTGCCACAGGGGTCAAAACGGGAAATATTTTTAACTCAAATTTTGATATTCCTGGTGGAACTTTGTGCCATCTTTGTACTCTGCTTTCGGAGGGAAGCGTGCGGAGTGGATTTGTGATGGCGTGTCGTCGACTTCACTCGAGTTTGTCTTTGGGAGACGTTGTGCTGCACTGTTTTTGAGGAAAGCAATTTGTCGGTAAACATTTGAAAATCCAAAACTCCCGGTCAAGCTGTTTTCCATTCTCCTTCCGCTGCTATGAAGAACGTCGTTCCACGTTGAAAATGGCGTCACGTGTGTTCCAATTCGTATTTTAAATCCTTTTCTACAATCCATCATTTTTATTTTTTGCCCACGACCAAACTCGAGCATTCCAAACTTTTAGATGCTTCTTCCAGTCGCTCCCTTTTCCCTCTTAACCGTACCGCTTCCTGCAAGGTTCTCCCGGTGTATTGTCCCCCACACGTGATTCCTACCGGACATTGCTCGTAACATTGATTATGCCACACCGGTGATGATGTGTTTTGTGTTGAATGCTTTGTTTTGTACAAATGGTGAAACCGCAATGCCTTATTTGACCGTGTTTAATCACCAGACAGATTGGAAGAGACCTGTGTAAAACATCTTCCAAGTTGGAGAAATTGGAGCTGTGTGAGTTCTCGTGTTGGAATTATTTTTCGTCTCTTTCTTACTTTTTATCATCGTGACTTGTACTCGAACGTGTGTTTTTACTTTCATAACTGATGGTTAGACCAAGAGGCAAGAAGGATATCTGGTGTTCTTGATTTAAAAGCTGTATGTTTGGGCATGTGCCCCCATCATCGATTATTCTTCCGCATTACTTACAGAGCTTTAGCGGTTAAATAAGGGGTGCAGCGAAGGGATGCATAAGACATCTAATTCATTTGGTTGAATAAAAGTTGCATTTGTTTTCTGAAATGATGAAGTGCATATGATTTTTTTTAACTGGAGAAATGTGCTTTGCAGTGGCTAAGGATGCATCCTTTGTTGAAGAGAAGGCCCTGGAAATAGATCAGCTGACGTCCATTATTAAACAGGTTGGAAACTATGCTCGTGTCGGTTGCATGCAAACTGATGGTGACTGCTTCCAGCATTACTAGCACAGACTTAAAAAGTGCGTTTTGACATCTTTTTCAGGACATTGGCAGTTTGAACAAGCAGATAGTGGGGCTCCAGGACTCGCTGAAATTGATGAAAGTGCGAATGGGAAGACACGCTTGGTCTCATCGCAATGCCGTCGTGGTCATTCTACAGGTACGACGCCATTTGCATCAGGTCCGGCGATACATCAATTTTACGGGTATACCAGTATAATTTTTCCATTGATTTGATATACCGGTATTTGAACTCTGAATATACCGTTGTACTGAAAATAAATAAATAAATAAACAAATAAATATTTTTTTAAAAAGACGGTAAATCATCAACAAATCGCAGGAAGGTGTTTACAATCTTCAAATACCGAACATGATTTAAAAACCTTTGTTGCACTCGTGTCTCAGCTGAACATTGAACAGTGAAACGTATGATGTCAAGATGTACCAAGAGGTAAATACAGCAGGTTTTAACTTTTAACCCTCAGCACCTGAGCACTGCACAAGCAAGCATGTTTTTCTTTGCCCTCGTGGCAGTTTTTAAAGCTATTGCCAATTGATTATTATTTCTATTGTTACGAATTTTGCCCGCCCGGCGTGCGATCGGCCACGTAACTCAAATCGCGACGCGTCGCCCACCGGAACGGACAATTCAGTCGTGACCCTCTTGGAACTACCGCCAAGGAGCTAGCCACAGCTGGGGGTTTAACCTCACCACAACCCAGTCCGCATTCTACCCGCGCGAAATAGGGTGAATCACCGAATGTCGATATACCTAAGTACCCGCGCGGGTAGCGTACCGAGGAGTTGTACCACGCCGCAGGTCGACTCCGGACACGAACCACTTAAGCGGCTCGTTCCGTGCTAAGGGGATAACCGAGCGGAGTTATCTCCGACCTCGACGGTTCAGATTATTTACTGGGTGTCTAAACCCACTACCAATCCCTTAAGTGATGCAAGATGGCACTTCCAATGGGGAAAGGACGCAACAAATGGGATACGTTTCACACAAGCACATTTATTTCAATTACACACACAACACAAGCAAGGAATCATGCAATATAGAATGCAAAAGCAATACGACCGACTATAATTATTATTTACAAGCACTTACACAGTTTCTACTTGGCAGGACACGGCGCCACAGCATGCATACAAAACAAAGAAAGACCTCCCTCACAGGCAAGGGGGTAGACGAGGTCCGTAGACCTTTATGGTCGCGGGCCGTGGATGACCGAAAAGGCCCATGAGACCGGAGGGTCTTACCCGCACCCTCATGGTGCGACGGTGGGCAGGTCGTGACGTCTCGTCCCCACGGCAACTAGCGTAGCCGTGCCTGATCTCGGGCCTTGCAATGGTGGGCAGGTCGTGACGCCTTCTCCCCACGGCCACGAGGACAAGACTTCCACCCGACTGCCCCAAGTCTGTCTACGACGAAGACTTGGACCACGACAGACTTGGACCAAGACCACGACGACCAAGACTTCCACACGACTGCCCCAAGTCTCTGCTATCCGCCCTCTTTTCCAGGCGCTCCTCTTGCCCTTTTATTTCTCCTGCGCCCGCCCGCCCTTCGCGGCGCGTGGGTGGGGGGGGGGAAAGAACATTCCAGAGAAATTGGGGCGGGAGTTGGTTTCTAACCGTCAAACTTGTTTACCGGAGGAGAAATTGGGGTGGGGCTGGTTTCGTTGCTCCTTAAGTGGCGTTCTGGTGTGGATGGCGTGGTTGTTGAGATGGCGTGGTTGTTGAAATGGCGTGGTTGTTCCAAAATAACGACAGGTAAAGAAAAATGGCTAACTCAAAGCGTCGCAGCCCGGATGAATCGCACATATTCCCTCTAAACAACGGGTGTGGACTAACTACACATGAACTTATCGATATATCTAACCTGAGGACCTTTCTGGTGTATTGCAAATTTCCAGCCGTAACAATATGAATACGGTGTGCTTTGGAAAGCTTGTGGCGATTACTGACATGGTGATCCGTGATAGTCATGCAGTACGATAGTCATACCAGTATGAACCGGTACAGTGATCCGCGATAGTCATACTGACATGGCGATCCATGACAGCGATGGATCCCGACCTGTGCTGATCACCAATACTGATCTCGCTTTAAAACAAAACCATTTTTAATGCAAGTTGAAGTTGTAAGTAAAATAACCATTCTCGTTCTCATCATGGGGGAAGAGGCCCCTTGTGGGAATACTTTGAAAAACCACCGTGTGTCGATGATGTGCACATCATATATGAACACTTAATGGACCATTGGACCATTGGGTGTTTTTGGAACTTGCGTGTAAAAATGTTTTTTTTAATTACTTTCTTTTAATGCCGGTATATCGGCAAAAATCGATATCGATGGAGCCTACATTTGCATGACTCCTTTCTGCACTGCATGGAAGAGCAAATGTCTTTAAGTTGTCATTTTATTGGTAGATTTGTCTCTCATCTTGTTGAATATGATGATTGTGCTATTTGTGTTCACAACAGTCAAAGCTTGCAAGCATGTCCAGCGAATGCAAATCTCTCCTGGAAATGAGAACGGAAGTAAGGAAGAGTCTTGCACTTTTGGGTTTGGGTTAGGGTTACGTTTCATGATTATCTTTTGCAGTTTGAAAATCCTGTCCATTTAATAATGAGTGCGAGCTGGGCAAAAGGCTTGATGTAAGCTTGCACTGGAATGGCATTCGGTAGAGCGCATACCTCTACCAGGCTGAACAGTTTACAATTTGTATCGCACTGATGGGCTGGATCTGGATCCCGACCTGAACCAAAATTGAATCGGCTTGTTCTTGTCACCTACGCAGCTCATCCACCAAGTTTTGTCATCATCTCTGCACAACTTTTCGAAATATTGTGCTATACTGTATATCGTTTTTGGTCCTTTCTCTCAATGGTGAAGAATCGCTTGAAGATTTAAAAAAAATTCTTATTTACAGATCCGGATCTTCACCAAAATCGAATCTATTCGTCCTTGTCACACACCCAACCCGTTCGTCACGTTTCGTCCGAATCCTTCGGTAACTTTTTGACATGTCCTGCTCACGGACAAACAAACGGGGGTGAAAATATAATCTCCGTCCACCTTCCTTGGTGGAGGTAGTGAAAATGCAAATCACAAGTTTGACCCCGGGCTCAATTGCGATATTCAAATTTAGCGCAACACTTTCGTTGGTGTGTGACAACGTTTTGGAGGTAATCTACAAACAAAAGAACGGTTTGTTTCGTGCTCTCTGGAGGCTTTCTCCACCGCATCCTTCACACCAGCTAGGCGACGACCTTAAAACCCTCTGATGAAGAATTATTATTATTATCAGTATTATTGTTATTATTATTATTTTTAATGCTGGAATGTCACACCCAAGAAGTGCCACTGATTCAGCGGTCACAGGTCACATGTACACCCACTGTTCTCATTTGTTCAGGCCTCGCTACGACCACCATTCGATTAATATGTTTACGAATATGCACTCCAGTCTTCACAGTCTATAACTTTGTAAGTGTACGCAGTGTTTATGGGGTTTAATGATGCAATCCATTTTATAATCATTTGCAGCCGTTTACAGCAAAGGAACGAACAAGAAGAGGACGTCGTGCAGAGCACGATACTTGCAAAATCCATAAAACAAATTTGACCTCAAAAATAATTGGCTGGTTGAATTCATGGACGTGAAATCTAAATAGTCTTCAAATTTCACGTCAATCGGATGAAAATTGAGGATTTTAGAAATACCACCTTAGTTGTTGACCTTTTGACTTCAAAAACAATAGGCTTCTTCCTCATGACAAACTCTACCATGTGGTGAAGTTTCGTGAAGATCGGTTTAAAATTGTGACCTGTCGGCAGAATAACAAAATCAACTAACTGATACACTTGAAAAATCTTTGATTTTGCAATTAACAAGAGAAATGGCAGCAAAAGCTTACATGGTAATGTAAATTGAATTGTGTCCATTAGGTTTGCCTGGCCTGTTTTATTAGGTTTGTTCATGTGATCTGTTATCATTTTGTACTCTTCTCTGATGACTGCTTTTAATTCTGTTTTATTTTTATTTACTTAAAGAATTTGAAGCGAGAACAACACAGAAAAGAACAGTTTCTCAGTCATTCCAGCCTGGCTGCATCCCCTGCTGCTGATTACAGGCATGGTATGTTTGATCACATAAACCCATACCCACTGTACTATTTCACTCGGTTCATGAAGGCCTCACTTATTGCAATAACGGTACTTGTATTGTTATGGCCCGGGGTTCGAGGTTCACCATGAGGGGAAGCACTCGAGTTCCTCCAGAACACCTGGTCCTGAGGCCACCAGATGCAGATAACTCCATGGCCTTGGGTTGTTAAGCGACCACGAACGCTGGTTGGTACTTCCAATCCTGGCAGGGTGTCACCACTTTGTGTGGTTACCTTACCCAGTCGCTGAGTAGGGGGAAGGAGGAGGAAAACTGAGGGTGTCTGCGGTGTGTGGTTGGAGGAGGTGCGAAATGAGGTTGTGATGTGAATGTGATGAGCCGATGATGTGCAAAGATGAAACTGTGACAGATGTGGATCAGTGGGCCCTGGTAATCGTTGATGCTCTTTTTTTTAATGAGCGTGCGTCCACAGTAGACGAGACGGAAAAGAAAAAAAGAGAGGCTTAATGTGTTGGGAGGTCTATAGGTGTTAACGCCACTGGTCGAATAACTGCGCTCAGCTTGGCGCCTGATCCCTTCGTTCGTCCAGCGCTTCACTCCGTGCACTCCGTTCCAGCCCGTTCGCTCAATTTCACCGCTCTGGCTAGCTTCATTTCTTGAACCATGAATTGCCCAATAATGCACAAAACCCGCCTGTGCGGAACGGCCGATGCTTTTATATTCCTCTGGTGGGGGAGGAGTTTGGTTTTGGACCAGCCAGAGTGATAGGTGTTTTCCAGCGCCCCCATTGGTGCGTGGACGATTACCAAAGCGCTGGCCCCACCCATGCGAGGGTTCGGGAGTGAAAATGGC
>NC_140969.1:3206823-3341823 GCF_056783735.1 Eptatretus burgeri
TAGTAGCCTATCGTATTATGAAGAGATTTGGATATTGGGCCATCTCAAAATTTTTGATGGCAGTGGAAAATGGCTGCCACAGCCATCAGCGGCTGAATTTGAGATGGCCCAATATCCAAATCTGTTCGTAATATGTTAGGCTACTAGTGTGCCAAATTTGGTGCTTTCCTCACAAAATGCACAATTGTTGTGCTATATTTAGCTAAGTTGCCCCACTAATGTTGATGATTGGCATTCAGGCCCACTTTGTATTTTGGAATATGCTGAGTTTGATAAAAGTATTTACCCCATTAAATTCTGAGTTTTCAACCCTTTAATGTCGGACTCAAAATAACAGCGATATTCTGTTTTGTTTTCGTGAAATATTCTGTCATAGTTTCAACAATCTTTATTTCAACTAAATCTTTCAGTTTTCTCAGGTTTTAATGGCTCAAGAATTTAACTACAATACACAACAGACTGAGAAGTTTAGAATATGTATTAAACCTATGTCCGCTACATTTCAAAATGACCACTGAAGCAGTACTTAATTATTGGCAAGAAGGCTTTTCATTTCAATTCCTCAACAGCAGACAGGACAAAAGTAATTAATCCTCCTACATTCCCCCAAATAATAAGGTGATTTACCCCTCCCAGATGTCCATAATACGCCTCCCCCCCTTTCGAAGAATTCTCAATTCCTCCTGCACGTTTGAGTCATTTATTCAAAACAAACACAAACATATTGATGTGGAGAATTCAGAGGAGATTCAATAAGTAACACAGTCTTCCTCTGATTCTGCAGTACATGGAGATTTTGAAATCTTATATAATATTCAGTGAGACGATTGTTCTTGTCACTGCACCAACTCTTCCACCTCGTTTTGTCACAAGTCATCCACAACTTTTAGAGACATCATGCTACACATAGTTTTTGGCCACATCTCTCAATGGTGAAGAATCACTTTAAAAAAAAAAAGAGAAAAAAAACCTCTCGTATCTGGATTCAGATTCAAATGTTTGCCAAAATTGAATCAGCTGAGGGCTAGTTGGGGTGGGGGGGGGTCATGATGACTCAACTGACTGTGGGGGAATTGTCACACAGTCAAGCCATCATTTTCAATTTGGGAATCTGTTTGTTCTGGTTTTCAAATCGTTGAGACAATGCCTTTCCAGAGTAGACTTAGGTATACCAGACATTTACCAGGTCAGATTATCAGATTCTTTGGTGGGTTCAGGAATGTATATGTATATATATTGTTGTGGTTACCAGATTCGCAAACCACCATTCAGGTCCCTTAGGTGAGGTATCTCGGTAAGTGCATGTGTAGTTAGGCCCAAACCCGTTGTCTAGTGGGAATACATGTCATTTATACGTGCTGCGACTCTTCAGGATAGCCGTTTTTCTTTTACTATCTTTATTTTGGACCAACCGCCATGATCACAACCACAACATCAACCACCGACCACAACCACCGCTTCACCACAACCGCCACGACCTTCCCGTCACACCTCGCAACCGTAGCATCGCCACCGTTCTTGCCCCGCTGTGGGTACCGGTGTTGGACTCATGCAGAACGCGCGTCGAACAGCGTGTACAAAATCACGGATTTTGTGCTTCAAAAACGGATCAAAAACGACACACGCCCACTTTTTGCCGTCCAATCGGTGAGCGAGGGGCGAATTGGCCCCGCCCCCAGGGCGATCGATATATGCAAATTTGTGGATCAAAAAGCCTTCACGCCCACTTTTTCTCGGGCCAATGGGGAGCGAGGTGAAAGGTCAAAGGGAGGGGGTCAAAGGCGAAGTTACGGGGGGATAAAAGGACGGTGTTCGTCAGTCAGAAAGGAGAGTCGCAAACGAGAACGAGAAGGAGTCGAGAACGAGAAGGAGTCGGAACGGAGGGGACGAGTGTGGAAGACTGGAGCCCGAAGCCTGCAGTGGCTGGAGAAGCTGAAGAGAGTCGGACGAGGGGGTGCTCGCGTCGGTGCCAGGAGCTGCACGCCCGAGGGAGGCCGGCAGCGCGACCTGGCCGAGGTGGAGACGCACACCAGGGATAATAAAGATCCTCTATACCCCGAGCATCAGCAACCCCCTCCTGTTTCCCCCCGCGCTGAGATAGTGCGACCAAGGGGGCCCCTTTTCCCACCCCCCTGCCTGACACTGTCCGCGAGGCCCGCGGAGAGAAGCGCCATCGCCGCTCCGCGTCTCATCACCAGACGGGTAGGCCCGACCCGGTCTCGGCCTCAGGCCTGCCTCATTCTTAGGGTATTTCTTTTCCTTGGTTTTGGGTATGTGTTGTCGGCGCCGTCTGTGAAGTAGAATTGTATAAGTGTTGCCGTGTGCTCGGTAGTCGGTATTAGCTCTGCACTGTGTTTTCACTTTTATGTTTGCTTTTTGTGTAAATGGAATTGTGTTTTCTTTTTTTTTGTGTGCATTTGGTGGAATTGTATTTGTGTGCTTCCCGTGTGCCGCGAATAAATGTGCTTTATTGTTGAACTGTTCTCCCGCTTCGCTTCGTCTTTTCCCCCATTGAACCCTCATCTTGCTTCACGTAAAGGGTTGGTAGTGGGCTGAGTACGCCCGATAATTAATCGAACCGTCGAGGTCGACGATAACACCGCTCGGTTATTCTGATAGTACGGAACGGGTCGCTTAAGTGGCCCGTGTCCGAAGTCGACCTGCGGCGAGGTGCGATCGCCCGGTCTACCCTCCGCGTGGGTACTTAGGTAGGTCGAATTTGGCGAGCAACCCTATCCCACGCGGGGGGCTGATTGGCTCGATCGCGGTGAGACCGAAAGGTCCACCCGTGACTGGTTCCCGGCGTTAGTCCGAGAGGGTCACGACTGGATTGTCCGTCCGGTGGGCGACGTGCCGCGATTCGAGTTACGTGGCCGTCCGCACGCCGGCGGGCGCGAAGACCGTAACAATATATATATATATATATATATATATATATATATATATATATATATATATATATATATATATATAATCTTGATGATCTGTTCAGGATACCCATTATCAAGAGGAATAGTCTTGATGGTCACAATTTCAGCATGGAGTTCATCTGTGGAGCAGATCTTTCTTGCTATATTGACCAATATCCCAATCAATCCAATCTTCTATCTCGAGGAACTGTAACAGTCCCACTTGGTATACTGTCCAGTAAAGATAGACTGTGGTTTTTATAAGTGTTGGCTGATTTCTCAACTAAGATGTCCAAGAAGGAAAATAAATTTAATCAATTAGTCCTTTTCACACACCCAACCTGTCCACCAAGTTTCGTGTGAATTCATTCACAACTTTTTGAGATATCATGCAATGTCGTATTTAGTCCCATCTCTCAACAGTGAAGAATCGGTTAAAAATTAATTCTCGTGTCCAGATCTGGATTCCGATTTTCACCAAAATTGAATCAATTGTTCCTCGTGGGACTCCCAACCTGTCCACCATGTTTCGTGTGAATCCACCCATAACCTTTTGATATATTGTGCAATATATTGTTTTTGGCCCTTTCGGATCTCCACAAAAATTAAGCGTTTCTGTCCTTGGCCAGTCACCGACACACAAAAAAAAAAATTCAGAACGATTGCTTGAAAACTGTGGCCAAATATTTGGAGACGGACAGACAGACAGACAGACAGACGTACAGACCAACATACTTGGCAAAAAAAATTTTTTTGCCAAGTAACAAACAGACAGACTAGGTTGAAAACAACCTCCTTCCACCTTCGGTGGCGGAGGTAATAAAGCAATACTATATGACAGAACTCCCGTGAAGACTGGCATTGAATTCAGATAAATTTCGTAAAATATCAGTCTTCCAAAATGTTCTGACATATGCTGTCTTGGCGATGACATCTGCAACCTTCGGTATATGGTAATCTCAGTCGTTTGCAGCTACAATGAATACTGAGGCAGCCATTAGAGCACCCACATGGCACGATCTCCGAACATGCTTTCGGAATCTGAGGGAGGGAGAGTCAGTGTGGCACCAGCTTCTCATCTTTGTGGGTCCAGCCCATGGGTGTAACACATAGGAGATATGGATGGAGAGAGTGGGATTGGTTCCAGACACTTGCTGGGTGGTGTGCACGCATAATGTGGAATCGTGCTGCATCAGATGTTGGAGATGGCGTTTCTTGAGACCACCCCATGCAGGATAACTTGTCACCTGTCTACATCTGGTGCTCCATACACTTTGCAGTTGAAAACCTCAGATGATTTGATGACATCGGTAATTTCACCTTTGCCTTGATTGTCGAACGGGTCATGGTATTCCTTGAACATTGTCCAAGCAGTTGCTTTGCTGTGACCAAAGAATTGAGACCCATTGTCACACCCTGTTAAGGAATGAAATCCAAGTGTCGCATCAACTTGAGGGGTTGTGAACTGCTTTTGAACATTATGCACTGGAATAAACCTGTGGGTCTTGGCATTGCCAGATTTCATCCACAAATAGGAACTTGCTATTTTGTCATAATAGGTCAGCAATAGCACCAGTACATCAATGTGGTGCACTGACACGACTGTCGAGTCCACATTGTCATGAAGGCATTAGAGTACAAGATGGGTATCGGCCTCCTCATGATCTGCTTCAAGTGCTGTTGCATAAAGCTCCAGTTCTGAAGTCTTCACCAAGTTCTGCAAATCCTCCAGAGATGACTTTTGTTTGTCAGCCTCTATTTAATAACATGAGTAGATAGAAACAAGGCAAGATCTTTGTTTTCTTCCAGTGCCATAAAGTTTGACCAATTTGTTGGTGGTGGCACTGTGCGACTTTTTTTTTACATGATGTCTCGCAGGTTGTAAGCTGTGTTTTCATTTCGCTCTTGTGCCCACTTTGATGGAGTCTTTCCAATATCTATCACATGCTACATCAATCCTGTCACAGGCTTCTCCTATGTTGTATACAGTTCTGACAAAGGTTTCTGCGTATTCACCAAAAGTTGCTTTGTCTGTTGGCATTCCCAGAGTTGGATGCTCGTACACATACAGAGCCTACAAAAAGTCTACACCCCCTTTCAATTTTTTTCCTTTTGTTGCCTTGTAGCCTGGAATTAAATTACATTAAATCAGACTTTTCCACCTTTATTTCCACATCGTAACCCACAACTTCCAAGTGAAAAACAAATTTCAGAAAATTAATTTAAAATGCAAAACTAAAATATCTTGGATAAGTGTCCACCCCCCTTATAATAGCAATTGTAAATTATCTCAGGTGTAACCAATCACCTTCAAAATCACACACCAAGTTAATTGGCCTCCACCTGTGTTAAATTGTCGTGATTCTGATTATGTCATAATAAACTCAGCTGTTCCTGTAGGTTTCCTCTGCTGGGTAGTGCTTCTTGCAGCAAAGACTCAACTATGACCACCAAGGAGCTTCCAAAAGACCTTCAGGATAAAGTTGTGGAAAGGCACACATCAGGGGATGGATATGAAAACATTTCAAAGGTTTTGAATATCCCTTGGAACACAGTTAAGACAATCCTTAAGAAGTGGGAGGTATTTGGTCCTAAGGTTGGCCTTAGGTTGGGATACTGGCTGTTAAAGAGAGCGTTCATTTTTAACATAAGCAGCAATGCCATTTCATGGAGTGAGTCAGGCCTGTCAGAATGCAACAAGGAGAATGTGGCTTGACATGTGAGAGAATGAGACATTGCTGGTGATGATTCTGTTGAGCACAGTATCTCCAGTTGAATTCTAGTTCTGTTGAGCACGAGTTCAACATTCTCTCATTCGTAGGAAGAACTTTCATGATGCGTTGTTCTGTTCTGTTCTGTTCTGTTCTGCCACTGTAAGCTTATGTTCCCATTTCAAGTGTAACAAATGCTTACATCTGTTGATTATGGTTTGAAAAGTAGTTGTAACCCATGTATTTGTAGTTATTTCTGCCACTCCATCACAAACAGAATGGAATGCTGGGGGACAGGTAAACATCGATATGGACTTGGGAGCAGCACATCAGAAGCAAGCCCAAATAACTCAGGTACGATGATGTAGGCACAATGATTGTGATTCACCCATTTCATTGGTAAACTGGTCTCGCAAGAGACCTTTTGAGTCTGAAGATGTTCATTAAAAGGGAACATTTGCAGGTGTATGTGTGTGTGTGTGTGTGTGTGTGTGTGTGTGTGTGTGTGTGTGTGTGTGTGTGTGTGTGTGTGTGTGTGTGTGTGTGTGTGTGTGTGTGTGTGTGTGTGTGTGTGTGTGTGTGTGTGTGTGTGTGTGCGCACGCGCGCGCTTTACTCACAGCATACCCAGGATACGTTGACTGATTCTTGTGAAGTGGAACATGAGCTTTTTACCTCTGCCACAGAAGCGAAAAGCAGGGTTTTGCGATGGGTTCACTTATGTTTGTCCGTCTGACCGATCCACAAATGTCAGGTGATTATCGAGGAACAACTAGATTTCAATTGAACGTTATATTTTGAACACGGATCGGAAAACGAACCTGTAGTTTAACACGACGGCGCGTGTGTGGAGAGGAGGGAGATATTTATTTTACTTGGTCTGTCTGTCTGGCAGTCAAACAAAGTTGAAAATCATTCCAAACAGGAAACTTACCGTTTTAAAAGGGGAACCCAAATGCAGATTTTTATTTTTGTTTTTATTTTTTGACAGTCACAAAGTGTCGGAAATGGCCCTCGAGTGTTGATTTTCGATTTTTGCCAGTGACATCATACCATGATCTCACCTTGATCCAAATGGCTGTTTTACATGAAGAACCGGTGTACGTCGAGCTCAGATTCCACCGTCATGAGTAACTCCAAATATTCTCAGCGTGTTGAAACTGATCAGTGGGATTTTGAAGAAACTATGGGAGACAAAATTAGGAATGGAAACGCTTTGGGGGGAATTATGGAGCCGAATCGTTTCGAGCCTTGTGTAGACGGTTCAGAGGAAGAAAGTGGGAGTGAAGGTGGAGGTGTTAAAATCTCCAAACGCCGTTTGCATGTTTAACTACAGCTCGGTGGGGTTTGATTTTTTCCGTTCAATTAACGATTCATGAAGGAGGGATTTTGTATTGATTGATATTACGAGAGCAGAATTACCCATCGTCGTCCAGCACACTCGGACACCGTGGCCAAAATTGGTGGCAAATGTTTTGTCCCACCATCGCAGGTTGACCAGGTGTCTTGTTTGTTACGGGATTGTCCCGTTTCATACTTTCTCGGGACGCAATTCGAGTCCGTGCTGTGTCCCACTGTCATGTCCGTGAGATGTCGATGTCCCGCCTCGGTGGAGAGGGTTGTGGTGCTGTGGTGGTGGGGATGGTAGACGGTGGATGTGATTGTGGGGGGGGGGTGGTGGAGGGGGAAGGGACCCTGAAGGTTTCAGCATCCTCGGTCAAATCCTCTCAGAGATGATTGGGGGTTCACACACTTATTTTATTTTTATTTTCACCCCCGGTTCTCCGATGAGTACCAGCAAAAATGGTTTGGTACTCATGAAAACAAAATTGCACCACTCCGATTTTTAAAGTGCTTCTCAGATTCGTATGCATCTTACTCTGGAAGCGCTGTTTCGGAACATCCGCTCCAGACGAGACACTCGCAAAGTTTAACTTTAAAAAAAAAACTTGTGTTATAAACCTACAATATAAGTTATAAATGATAATGTTATAATTAATAAACTTGATTTTTGTACACGTAAATTTTGAAATTGCAGTACAGTACTGTATATTAGAATAATCACGGAGGAATCTTACCAATATAAGCTGAGAGAACCTTCCATCAAAATCCTCTGTTGTTCTCGAATACTATTGATCCTTCTGAGCACCTTTGAAGTACGCTTTTTAGGTCGTCTCTACCGAGATAACCTAATAAAGCCGGACCAAATGTCCGTCCGTCCATCAATTTTTCTTTCCAATCTTGATGAAACTTAGTATGTGGGTAGAGGTCGATGAGTGTTGCACAACGATATAACTTTTGTCTGGGTTCAAGGTCACGAGGTCACGTAAGTTATAAAAATGGCCATTTTCAAAACCTATCTCATCTGCCATTCTACAAGATATTCGGCAACTGTTTATTGATTCTTCTTCTTCTTCTTCTTTCGGCTGCTCCCATTAGGGGTCGCCACAGCGGATCATCTGTATGATCCGCATAGTGATTTGGCACATGTTTTACGCCGGATGCCCTTCCTGACGCAACCCTGGTCGCCTCTTACAACACAGGGATATGGTACACCTATTTTAACCGGGGTATACACTGGCCCAGTATACTGGTCCTCATTTCGCCGACCTCGGAAGGATGACAGGCTGAGTCAACCCCCTGGTGTATTAATTCAGTGGCCCAACGGGGCTTGAACTCAGGACCTTTTGGATCCCAAGCCGCTGCCCTAACCACTGCGCCAACACCACGATGGCAACTGTTTATTGATTATAATAGCAAAAAATATTATCTTGTATCTAACCGGACAGATTTTTGAATTTCCGTCCCGTTTGGCCGCCACGTAACCCTGGAAGATGGTCAAAAACACCTCCCGGTACTAAGAAAACTTTTTACTTTCGATCTTGATGAAATTTGGTATGTGGATAGAGGTCGATGAGTGATACCCGACATTTTTTCCCGGATTCGATGTCAGGGTCAAGGTCACGAGGTCACGAAAGTTGTGAAAGTCGCCATTTTCAAAACCTATCTAGTCTCATTCTAGGAGATATCTGACAACGGTTCATCAATTGATAGTAAAAAATAACATTATAGAGATGACCGTTACCCCCACACGGGGGTAATTTTTTTTATTTTTCCTGCACATGAGTACCTGCGTACCAGTTATGTGAACCCCTGGAGATGATGCGCGCGCACACACACACACACACACACACACACACACACACACACACACACACACACACACACACACACACACACACACACACACACACACACACACACACACACACACACACACACACACACTTTCTCTCCACTATAAATCGGTGGTTCATTTGATTTGAAGAAATTTGTTCTGATTATGGATAATTATTTTCAGGTGCTCTTTTGGTAACTGCCAGGCAATGGCAACAGGTGTTTGATTCACCGCTTGAGCTGTCTGTGTGCATGCGCTGGTAGCGGGGTAGAGATGGTGTTACAGTTTCGAGCTGCGGCTGTTTCATCCGCTTCATCGTGAGGATGGCATCCTCTCTCAATCGTGGCAGATAACCATAAGATCGAGCCATCTGTGTTGTTTCATAACAGTGCTCTGTAACGTGTTCCAAGCACAAAAGCGAATATTTTTCTCGGCCCAATCCACACGCGGGTACTTCAGACAAACCTCGTCCAATTTCTGGCAAACTTAGGGTGTTTTGGCCATTGGTAGAGCAAGAAATCATCTCGGTTTGTATTACTACAACCACCAAGGATGCATCGAATCAGCATACCTGTGGAAAATCAAAAATTATTCCCGTTTGAGTGAAGTCGTACCACAATGTAATCCATAAACGATATGGAAGTGGCGCTCGCCTTCTTCTTGTGATGTCATGGCTAATCTGAAGAAGAAGATTTTGACTTTTAATTGCAAATTTACTGGCTTGACAATTCGGAAATCGGAAAAAGACGCATAATATGTATTTTCAGGGTATTGAGGGATAGATTAGCATCGAGGTGGTTTAAGCGTTTGGGTTCCCCTTTACGATGTCATGAAGGACACAAACAACAGGCACGAATAACTAATATAACATGTTAAATTCGGTGGTATAAAAGATGCTGCATCAATGGTGGTACTCTTCCAAAAAACATTATTTTGTTCAACCTTTAAGATCTTTTTTTTTTTTAATTGTTATTATTTTTTCAATGTAGTTATCTGTGTTCTTGAACACGAGAACACAAATCGCCTTTTGGTACTTTCAAAAACCTTCCATACTTGGACAAGATATTATGGCATTTTACATAATCGTGACCAATCAAATTTGCTGCTCGTCGACTCCACCCATGTCCTCGTTTCTCGAGAGAGTACGGGGTAAGGTGTTCTATGAACTCTCTAGTTACCCTTGCAGGAGGAGAGGGTTTTGCATCTGTATCCGTTTGTTAGGGTTAGATATCCCTTATTGTCGGGTTTTCCGTCTGTCTGTCTATGTGTATGTGTGTCTGCAACGCGAGGCTCCACAGCACGAACCAGCGAACCAATTTCGATGAAACTTTGCCAACAGGTGCCATATGGTCTGGGAATGTGCGCGTTTGAATTTCGTTGCTGAGCAACCACTCGTTGCTGTGCAGCAGCCGAAAAACCACGTACAGTATTTTAAATTCTTGTCCTTCAGTTTTGAATGTAGAGAAAGACTTCGGAATTAAACACTTCGAGATATTTAGAAAATTTTACTTGAGCCGATTTTTGATTGAGGTTTTATTTTTCAAATGGTAGTCCTTCAAAAATTGGGTGTCCATTTACCGTCATTTTTTATGAGGGGCTTAAGAAAGTGGGCGGAGCTGAGGGAAAGTGGACGTGGTTGATGAAAAGTGGGAGTGGCGTAGGAAAGTGGGCGTGGCTTATGAAAAATATTGTGTGGCTCAGGAGGTGTGGTCAAACAAGAGCATTGAGAGAAGTTTATCGGGTTGTGTGTGTGTGTGTGTGTGTGTGTGTGTGTGCGCGTGTGTGTGTGTGTGTGTGTGTGTGTGTGTGTGTGTGTGTGTGTGTGTGTGTGTGTGTGTGTGTGTGTGTGTGTGTGTGTGTGTGTGTGTGTGTGTGTGTGTGTGTGTGTGTGTGTGTAAAACGCGAGGCTCCACAGCACAAACCAGCAAACCGATTATATTTCAAATGGTAGTCCTTCAAAAATAGGGTGTCTATTTACCGTCATTTTTCATGAGGAGTGCCAGTTGGCAAAATACGCAATAGGAAAAATCTTGCCAGGCAGAGGAACAATTGTCCGTGGACCAATACGTCTTGGCAATGAATCTTCGTCTGTGGTTTCGGTCAGAATGAAAAGCATCGTATCCAGCGCTTCGATCCTAGCGAATCCATCGTCGCCTGCCGGCTTGTTTGTTTGTTTGTTTGTCCGTACAAAACTTTCGTGTTTTTCTCCGCAACTGCTTGTCGGATTGTGATGAAATCTTCACCATTGGTGCAACTACTCGTGTAGAATGTTTTAATGATACTTATGACGTCATCGGTCATGTGGTGTGGCAGCCATGTTGGAAAAACGGAATCTTTTTGAACCTCCATCTCTGAAACCGCACCAAGGAAAAAGATGAAACTTTGCACAGGGCAAGTACTCTTCATGGGGGATGAGTGAATTTTTTAAAACTAGTACATGCCCGTACGTGCAAAAAAAACAAAAAAAAAAACTTTCAAACTGTGTGCCAGAAACAAGCACACAGGCCGTTCCTTCGCTCTCGCGTGCCCGTACGTGCGTGGCCGTATGTGCAAACCCCCCCAAAATAAAACTTTCAAACAACCATACAGGCCGTTCCTTCGCTCTCGTAAACAACGACTGAATTGGGGCATTGTGTTTATCTATAAAAGTGCATAAGAAATCGAGAAATTATTAGAATACAGTAAGTCATCACTATCCGGAAGTGGTGCGTGCCCGTACGGAATGTTCACATACATTCCACGAATTATCGCTTGCATTGAAGTAACAACTGCTGTGATACTTACACACACAGAGTTAATTAAAATCAAGTTTACCCTCCTGTCTTTGCTTGCCATGACATTCGCTGCCATTGACCATTGCCACTCCTATGCCACAGTAACTAAATGGCGCCCTTTCTCTATCGGCCACGCCTACGCAGCAACGTGTCTTGTCATTGGTTTGGTAAATAAATGGCCATAACTTGGGAAGCACTTGTCCGATTAGTATCAAACCTTGAAAAGGCACATACTCGGGTCCCCAGCAATATAGCTGGCAAGTTTCAATTATATCGGACCAGTGGTTGTCGAGAAACATCAGTCACAGACACACACACACACACACACACACACACACACACACACACACACACACACACACACACACACACACACACACACACACACACACACACACCTGCAATTATAGATAGATGACGTCACAGGTGCCTTCGTCATGACACCATCATTGCATATGTTGAACACTACATCCGATCAGTATGAAAATTTTTGAGGGTCATCTAGGGATAAAATGTACACACTTTTTTTTGATGATGTCATCGGTTACTTGATTCAGCTGTATTGAATTTACCCGAAAACATATAAACATATTCTCCTCCAGAACGGCTGGACAGATTGAGGGGAAACTTCACACAAATGTTCCCCAGGTCATGCATGCACAAAGTTTTAAAGGAATAATTGACGTCACATGCTTTGGCAGCCATATTGGATTGAAGAAAAAATATGAAATAATGTTTTCTCTGGAACCGTTTAATCAATCGACGTGAAACTTCACAATTGTGATTTAGTAATAATGGGGAATACATGTTTTAAATTTCAACTTGACCGGATACATGGTCTGGCAGCCAGAATTATTTGATTTTAGATTTTATGCATTTATTTTTTGAATAAGACTCACTTGGCTGTGCCTGGATGGGTTTGAGGGTAGAGAAGTCACAGCTGAAACCCAAATCCTATCCAGGTTCCTCCCGATGACTTGATCTTTGCTTTTTAATTGTTTGGGTTCCTTCTGATGGCTCCAATGCAGGACTGTACCTATTTGGTCTTCCATTTGATTTAAATTTAATTTATTTTAATCCCATTCTAAATTCAATTGAACAACCATAAAAAAACGTCATGGGTCAGGGTCAGGGTCAGGGGTCCGATCAAAGCGGGACATCTTGGTACCCAGTCATCACTGCATTCACAAGAAGAAAAAATAACAATCTGAGATTGCAGACAATATAACTGCTGGCAATTGGTAAATCTTTAGTTTAACTCCGGGTAAGCGTGAATTTTACAACCTTTCATTTGTGAAATTGCTGAACATTTTGATCATGCCAATAACAAGTTAACGGAAGCACTTTATGCTTAAACTGACCTATGCATTTTTTTTTTTCCAATTAAAACATCATGGTGATGTCATAAAGGTTTTTTCCTTGTCGTTTGACTTGGAAAATACATGATCATTGCTTGGAGATTTCTTGATGAATTAAAATGAGGGAAGCTGATAAAGAAGGACATCTATAATACGACTTATTAATTTGAAATTATTATATTTGGTCATGGTAGTGATGCCAGTGGCACGGTCATGCCCCCAGCGAACGGTGCTCCCCTCAGCCATGTGTTGCCATGTGTTGTATACAAAGGAAGAATAAGAAGGTGCGAGTGACAGGTAGTCTTAACGTTTTTATTACTCCACTGATGAAATCCCTGGAGGCTTTATGTTATCGGGTTGTCCGTCCAGCTGTTTGTGCGGCCGTGATGGGTTTTCGTTACCACGCTAACTTGAGAACGGCTGAAGGGATCTCAGTCAAACTTGCTCCAAGCATGAATAATGATATAAAGACGAACTGATTAGATTTAAGGTTAAAGGTCAGAGTTAGCTAAAAATTCTGTCACTGCACTAACTTGTGAACCAGCAATGGGATTTGACCAGTTTGACAATTTGACCAGTGACCAGTTCCAAGGTTGTACGAACTGTTTTGATGTTGACAGTTCACAACAAAATGTGCTTTCACAGCTCAAAACGCTGCAGTCTCATACGTCCAAATGTCCTTTTATTAATGCATTGCTATCATGTGACTTGCTGACAGGTCGCTGACAGAGAATGTATGGGGAGCATGAAGACTATGGAATCGACTATTGTGGAGCTGGGATCCATATTCAACCAACTGGCCTACATGGTTAAAGAGCAGGAAGAACTGATACAACGGTGCGATCTTTCTCTTGTTTTATTGTGTGCCAAAACTAAGGGTGATCATGAGACTGCTCAAAAGCACGAAACTTCCAGAATTGTTTTTTTCCAACGATCTTTGAAATCATTATTTTATTCATTCTGTTCTCATCCCTGCTTGTGATCCACATCCCCACCACCATGGCAGGTACTACCCCCCCCCCCATTTCCGCAACCACATGTAAATATTTTGGTGTCCCCACCTCAGTGGTAAACTGAGATCAACCAAGGTGTTCCTGTGTCTGGCAGTTTATTCCGGCAGGTTAGTTTGGCCTGTAGTTCACCATCTCTTCCGCTGGCTGGTGCAATACATCCTCATCTCCAGATATAAGCAGGGCCTTGGACGTAGACACCGTTCATTTTTCCGGCTATCCTGACTGACATCTTGTCTCTGGTAAATCGATTCATGCTGTCAAGTAATTCCCAGAAAGCAGGTTCCTTTTTATGCCTTCACATCCTGAGGTGCCGGAGGCATTGTGTTTTTGGGTTGTCCTTGCGTGCGTGCAC
Organism: Eptatretus burgeri; assembly: GCF_056783735.1. NCBI lineage: Eukaryota > Metazoa > Chordata > Myxini > Myxiniformes > Myxinidae > Eptatretus > Eptatretus burgeri. The sequence continues at coordinate 3,221,117 of NC_140969.1, forward strand.
ACCAGATTTCTGTAACGTGATAACTTTTGAACTACTGAAAGGATCCTAACCAAACCTGGCACAGTTATGGACTGCAACACAAAGATAAAGCGATCAGATTTTGGGTTCAAAAAGTTGAAGATCTATAGTCATGTGACCTTAAGTTGAAAATCCTTGTTACCACAATAACTTGTGAATCACAGAATGGTTTTTTAATTTAGTATTTCAACCAAACTTGGAACAAGTATGGACTGCGATGCAAAAACTAACTGATGCAATTTCGGGTTCAACAGGTCAAGGGTCATGTGCACTTTCAAAATCATTTTGCAGATCATTAACTCGAGTTTGAGGTCTTTGACTGGTGTCCCATCTGGTTGAATTCGGGTTGGGTCTCTTCTTGAGAGTCGATAGTTCCTCCATCGTCCTCGATCTCTTGCAGTTCTCTCATTGGCCTCTCTTCGTTTTCCTGTTCCGCAACTTTAATCCACGTTGTTCTTGGTCATCCCTTTGGTCTTTTCCCATCTGTCCTTTTGCACAACAGTGTGTTTGGCAACCTCTTACCATCCATGCTCTCCACACGACCCAGCCATCTGAAGGGGACATCACCTGTATTGTCAACTGCCCGTTGGTCATTTCTCGTGTCTGAATAGTTATTTCTTGCCATCTTCATTTGCAGACCTTTTTTAAACAATGGGACTCGAACGCCAGCAATGTTCTCTCCTTTTAGGTTAATTACCCAGCTTTCCAATCCACACATAATGGTTGGCACCACTACTGCTTCACATAACCTGACCTTGAATGCTCTTGATATCGTGTCATCATTCCAGATGTTCCCAAGTCTCTGCATTGCATTGTATCACAATGCTATCCTCTCCTGTACTGCTCTGTGTGTCATGGTTTTGTGTAACACGTACTCCCAGGTATCGTATTTTCACACTAATAACCCGTGGGCTATATGTTGAATCATTTCCAATCATTCCAACTGTGGGTTATATGGTATTTCACCAAACGGCACGTGACATAACCACAGGGGCCAGGTTCAGTTATCAAGGAGATACAAAACAAGGCAGTTAAAAAAATTTTTTTGCAAATTTAATCGTAATATCCTTAATTCGTGATTTCACCTGATTTACCTGCACATGTATATCTAATTCCAAAGCTATTTAAGGTACCGGTAAATCGTCTTCCGTAAAGTCCTCGCCTTCAGTATCATGATGAAATGGCTGAAGCAGCTTGGCGTTGGCAGGTGTGGAGGTGGCTTAAGCACTCGAGCAAGTACGACGTTGAAAACCGTTGATAAGGAGCGGCTGGCTTGGCAAGCGCCAGCTAGCTGCTTGGTCACCGAACACACCAAAAGTCGGTCGCAATCCATGTCGTAATTGCTCTCGTCGTCCTCTTCTAATGAAATCAGGCGACTTTTTTTTGTCAACTCAGTTTAAATTCAGCCGTGAAATTTTCACATTTTCTCTTATTTGTATTGACAGCAGACATCGGATGGCAGGGACTATGGAGAGGAAAGCTGGGGTGTGTTCATTTACCAAGCAGCTGGCCGATTTTGAATGGAGTGCTTGCTTGAGTACTTAAGTCACTTAGTGAGCCCTCTCCAACAAATTTGGAAATCGAACATACCCCTGGCTCGTGGGGATTACCCGTGTGCAGGTTATACGTGCCTGAAATTTTCCTGGTGCACTTCCTCCCCCCCCCCCCTCCTAGGTGTGGGGTATACGATGGGGCAGGTTATTTGCGTGGCAATGTGTGATGAACCATCAGTTTGGCTTCCGCTCGGTTCACAGCACCTTGGACGTGCTGATTCTGCGATATCAGTTGTGGATGCATCCCCTCGATCTCAATGAAGAGGTCATGGCTATCTCACTGGACACCTGTGTTCTTGATTCTGTCTAGCACCTTGCCCAGATTTTCAAACCTACGGCGAATGATTTCTCGGGTTCTCTCCTCCACTGCCGATCAGATTTGTTTGCACTCACAAGCGGTGGGTTATTTCGGATGGAATTTTTTTCCCACGCCCTACTTCTGGAGGCCAGTGTTCTGGGTAAAATCGTGTTCTTGATTGACGTCAATGCATGTCTTCGTATTGTAAAATCCATTGCATCATGTTGCAGATGACTCCACTGTGTGCAGAATAGTTCCACACCCCTCCACTTTACAAGCTGTAACTGTTTTGCTATCTGCTGATCTCGTGAAAATAAAAGACTGGTCATCTTCCTGGAACATGTATTTTTATGCAAGGATGACAAATATTCTCACTTTCGATCTCAATTAGTACTGACAAGCATATCTTCAAAATTATTTCTGTATCATCTCTGGAAGTATCATCTCTAGAGCTCCAATGCCTGAATGTCAGCTATCAGCTGTCTTGTGCAGATATTATCTCTAATCTGTTTCTCCAAAGCAGTCTACACACACAATTCTCTGCAGAGCCAAGTTCTTTGTATGCCATCCTCAGTTTATAATGGTGTGTCAAGTCTTCATCTGGAGTGTCATGGAATATGCCTCCCCACTGTGCACCGTTGCTGCTACTCCTTCCCATATTTCCTCCCCTCTGGCCTTTGAATCTCAGGACCTTTAAGTTGATGGAATCTCAAGCTGAGAATCTGGGTCTTGATCAGCCTAGGCAGGTTTGTGGCCTTGTAATTATTTTACCAGCTACATTCTGGTTTGCTCCTCTTACCCTTCACCTCTCACCTAGTCCTTGTCCTCCAGGAGGTAGGTGTTTTACCAGAAGCTCTTTTTTTTTGGAGGGGGGGGGGGTTCCCTTCCAAAGTCCAATCACAATGTTCATCAACATTCTTTCATTCTCTTTTCTCACCTGTGGAAGCTGTCTAAGTATGTTGTTTCGGGGTCTCCCCCACAGGATTTCAAGTCTGCTGTCCACCGCTACCTCGTGATCTCTCCCATTTCCAAATCTGAGCTTCACCACACCTGCTGAGACCATGTTCTCACCATTCTCCTGCAGTTCTTCTCCTCGTGTTAAGATACACCTGTTTGCTGTTGTTGTTCCATTACCCCCATTTTATCTAATGCAGTGCCCCCATGTTATTACACTCTTCCAATAACCTCAACAACTGTGTAGTAAAAAAAAAAATTAACAAAAAATCCTGAGTTCAGATGGTTTAAAATCAAAGAAAAACAATTAGTAGAGAGTACTAAAGATGATGTTCATAATTGACTTCCCATTTTCGAGAAAGATTGTGCATGTGCAATATGTGTCGGTCTGGTTCTGCTATGGATGAATTTTGTTTTTTTGCTTTTTTAAACAGTTTTCTCTGTTTGCTTTTGCTCCCAGGATTGATGCTGGAGTTGAAGATTCACATCTCAACGTGGATGCGGCCCACACGGAGATTGTGAAATACTTGCAGTTTGTCACTGCCAACCGACGCTTTATGCTTAAAGTGTTCCTTGTGCTCATTATAATATTTGTTGCTTTTGCTATTGTGTTGACCTAATTGTTTGTGATTTGGGTTTGGTGTGGGTAACTCGTAATTTAAATATCACAACAACCAAATGCATCTTAATCTGTTGAAAACTCGGTGATCATAGTTCTTGCAATTAATTGATGAGACTTTTTTTCTTTTTTCTTTTGCCAAGTTCTGCCTTCGTTATCAATTAACACTCCAGATGCATAGCCGGGATCTTTGAAAAGGGGGTCAGCAGGTTGGGGGCGGGGAGGGGGGGCAAAGACTTTGGCGGTGGGAGGAGGGGTACAGTAGTTAGCATGCTTTGTGTGCACATCTACTTATTACCCCGTGAGTGAAAAGTGGGGTTAAGCAATTAAGTGTGTGCGTGTCTGTCTGTCCACAAACGTCAGTTTATGATTGAGGAACAGCTTGATTTCAATTGAATGTTATATTTTGAATACGAATCGGAAAACGAACCTGGAGTTAGTTTAACAGTACGTTGGCTCTGAATTTGTCCCGATTGCGCATGTGCAGAGAGGAGCGAGTTAATTTTTATAGTCTGCCTGTCCAGCAATCAAACACAATTGAAAATCATTCCAAACGGGGAACGTACTGTTTTTAAGGATGTCATAAAGGACACAAATAACAAGCATAAATAACTAATGTGACTCGTTAAATAGGGTGGTGTAAAAGACATTGTTTGTCTTTTCAAAACCGAATGGAACCAAAATTGCATCAACGGTTGTAAACTTCCCAAACGTTTTTTTTTTTTTTTCCTTCTTCAACCTTAAAAATCTTTATTTTATTTCAATTAAATTATATATTTGAACACTAGAACCCAAATCACCTTTTGGTGCCTTTAGCTCCCTTCCATTTAACAGTATTTCGACTAAATATTATATAATTTTACATCATCTTGACCAATCAAATTTGCTGACTTTTCTCTCAAGATTGTGCGGGGTAAGGTGTTCGATGAACTCTTTATTTAATATTGTAACAGGACTGGTCTTGTCCTAACGGACTGGACTCGGTCCCGCCAGAGATCAACCCTGCAGGATGAGCCTTGAGCCAGAAGCGAATTGGTGCACGTTTGAATCGCACGTGTGGTAATTAACATAATTTTTCTTCATTTGATTTATGATACACTTATTTTTCCCCAAATGAATTTGACATGCTGTAGGAATGTCCGTGACCCAAATAGCCACAGCAAATAGACAACAATACAGGTTTAAAGTTGTAACAAGGTGGGGGTAAAATACGATTACAGAGAAAAGCAATTGACCCGGAAATGTGCTTATTCTAATGCAAATCCAGCTCCGCATACTTAACCTCATCCCAAACAACACCAACACTCGTACAGGAGTGGCACAAGACAATAAAGAAGATGGGAGAAGGAGGAAGGTAGGCCCTCCCTCTGCCTGAGGCGTTGTAGACTAACTCTGTGTCCGACATGCCGGCAGGGTCTGTGCCATTTGTGTGGTGCCAAAGGGGTGGGGGATGCAGAGGGATCATGCAGTGCTTCTCTGGATGCAATACGTGTGGTGGTTGTGCATGTGGGCCGGAGGTACGGCAAGCTGATTGGGAACAGATGCATTTGCAAAGTACCAGTAGAACCCCAACTCATACCAATTTCTGCAGACTCCAGACTCTCGTTAATATGAGCGCCCTGGCTAAACTGTCTCTCAGACTGACTGACCCAGACTGGTTGACACGATTGCGCCGTGCCCCTTTTATGGTCCCCGAGCACTTGACGTCACCATGACTTCGCATTAGTGATGTGATCCCGTGAATCTAATGGGGTGTTAACTCTGATCGCCTTGATGTCATATGCCAGGCTCCACTTCCAGGAATACATTTAATAAAATAGAGGGGATATGAGTGGAAATTAAAAAAAAAATTCAATATATTAAAGTACAAAGGGATGGTGGGAACTACGAGGAACTATTCCAGACAATGGACCCCGACAACGCCAATTGGGATAATTACGAGATTACTTTTCCAACAGGCAATAGTGTGGTCAGCCAAATAAATGAATCCTAACTTCAGCTGTAAATACCTGTTTGTTCACTAGCCATTTTATTTGACGCTTCTTCATCTCCTCGAAGTGCCTTGTATTTGGTATCACAAAACCACAGTGGTGCGAGATCAGAGGTCGAAGATGAACAGAACTCTTGTTATTTCCTCAACACTCAGTGAGGTCTTGTTCAGAGAAGAGCAGCATCAGATCTGTGAATCTTGCTAGTCATCGATGATCTCAGCTTAGACCACAGTTAGTGTGGAGAACGCCATCTGCAAAACTAGCTAGATCACAGGAATTGCGAGTCCGGTGAACACTGGGAAGAGGCGTGGGAATGCCCTGTATCTGCCTGTGACAGCAAAATACTTTCAGATTGAAGGGAGTGATCTTATGTTTTGGGGTCCTTTGTCGTTGAAGTAGAGCTTTCATTCTGTTCTGCCGCAGACATACCAAACTGGTTCCTGAGATGAACAACACCAGGTAATGTTAGTTCCTTTTGAAGGAGCTTACAAACACGGCTGAAGGACATCTGTGGCTGTTTGGACAGCTTGGTTAAACCAACGGTTAATATCAGCGGTGGCTTTCTTCTGTCCCAGGAAGTACTCTCCACTCTTCCTGTGCCAACTGAAAACGGTGCTCATCTCTCCAATAAGTGTCAAGTTGCCTGAATGTTCATTTCTTCACAAATAGCTTTAATGTCTCTACGTTTATGCAGCGTTTCCTCTAATTGCAGCTCCAGCAAATTCTCCTTTTATGACTGGAGTCCAGAGCTGTCAGAAGATGATCTATTGCCACAGATTGCAGATAGTCACTTTTGATCTTGGATTGATTTAAGATTGGATGAAGTTGAACATTCATTAATTGTTGCGAAACCCTGGTGCATCAGCAGATATTTTAGGCCGAGTCGACTGGTTGACTACTTATGTCCTCGAGAGCCTCGACGATTGCTTTCACATTTACAGCCACAGAAATGACTGCCTCAGCATGGCACAGCCAATCTCATCTCTGACATGCTCCTGAGGGTCTTGTTGCGTTGATTGGTCACCAGCTTCTTGAGGATGGATTCAAGAATGGAATGGCGATGTGGGTTTGACTGTGAAGGCGTTTACATTTTTGTATTGTTCCAAAAAAGTTTTGGGTGCTCTGTGCTTGCCATGGCATCGACCAGGAAGAGATTTGGGCAATGCCAAAAACAGTGGAGATGCACAAGCAATATTATTTTTAAAAGCCAGATGTCCTGGGGAAGCAGCACACTTCGTGCCAGTTTCCCCTCTCCTTTGCTTCCGATTGCATCACACAACCAGTGCAGTTCATCAGAATAATACTTCTTGTTAATAGGATTTCCCTTTTCTCAGAAGCTTACCATTATCACACCATCACAATCCCAAAACACAATGGCCATGACCCTTCCAGCTGATGTCCTCTTGAACTTTTGAGGGGGTGGTGTCCGTTTGTTTCCACTGCATGCTATGTTGCTTGGTCTCAGGATCAAAGTAGTGAACCCATGTCACATCCTGTGTGACGATCTGCTGGAGGAGGTTGTCTGAATCAGCATAAAAATGGTCCAACAGCTCACGGCAACAGACGAGCTCTTTTCTAGTCCACGGTCAACATTCGGTGAACCCACGTTGCTGACACTTTTTCCATGTCCAATTTGTCTGTGAGGGTTTATTGAATCGAACCAAAACTGACACCCAATGTCTCAGCGACGTGCCTGATGGTTGTTCATCTGGCTTTCATCACTACGTCGTGCACCTGGTCCACAATTTCTGGTGTCACCTCAACAAGACGACCTGATCTGTGTTCGTCTTCGGTGCTTATTTTGCCACGCTTGAACTGAACTACCCAGTTCTTTACCATGGAATATGAAGCAGCAGCATCCCCCAACGTTGCTACCATATCCATATGCATTTACTTTGGAGGCAAGCCTTTTTTGTGCACGTACTTTATCATCTTGGAGCTCCGATTTCTCCATTTTGACTGAATTTAGAGGGGTTCCCAACTTTGAGTCCATGCTCTGGAAGATCTGTGCACAGAAATGTGGAATTTGCAAGACATATCATAATAACAAGGATGGAGCTTTATATTCGATAAGTTTCATTTTCCTATCATGTCTACTAGTAGGATGAGCCACAAACAAACGGAACACCCTTCGTATTTGGTGCCGTTGTCAGCTCCTGACTTGGAACACAGGTTGCATTGATATTTCGAAAGATAAAATTATCACTTGCCATTAGGTAATTCACGTACCATAAGATAATTCCAGGTAGGGTCAACCGAGACAAAAGTAGGTCCAAATGCTGGCATTGATCTGGGAGGTTGTTTTAAAAAAAAAATTGTATTGTTATTATTTTTTGTAGACACTGTCGAGGCTCATATGAGAGTTAACACACAGAACGTACAATAAGGGGAGTAAGAGACGAGGGGCAGGAGAACAGTGTGGAACAGACAGGAGATCTGTGGAAAGGAGAGGGATGGGGTGGGGCACAAAAGGGTAAACAAGATGGACACAACAGAGACTTTCAGGAAGGAAAGCAGGGAATTTGACGGAGATGGGTTTAGGGTGGATTAACGGGGGTAGAAAATATCATGGTTTTGGATGAGGGAAGATGAGAGATGGTGGTGAACAGCTGTTTTGAAGACCTGGAGGGAAGAGTGGGATTGAAGAGAGTGTGGGAGTTTGTTACAAAGGTGGCAAAAAAGAGGAATGAAAGAGTGAAGGTGAACAGTGATTCTTGATTTTGGTAGTTTTACCAGAAGGGGGTTGTTGGCGGACCTTGAGTGCTCTGTGTAAATATGAGTGGGGGGTGGGGGGGGCGGTATATCTAAGACAGAGCGGGGGGGGGTGAGTCCGGAGAGGAGACGGTAGAAGACAGAAAGACCACTTGCCTACCTGTAGTGAGAATCAGAGACCCAAAGACTCAGCCTCATCGTGGGAGATACCAATGATCCCAAATGCCTTGGTTTCCACAGCGTGAAGCCGAGAAAGGTGGGAGGTGGGAGCACCAGCCCAAAGGGGAGAGCAGTACTCCATCAGGCTGCAAGCTCAGGTGTGCCAAGCAAGGACTTTACATGACGGAAGATTCCCAGTCGGCGACTGGCTTTTGAGGCCAACTTGGAGATGTGGCTTTCCCAGGAAAGATCATGGCAGATAGTGAAACCCAGAAGCTTGAATGCAAGGACTTCTTCCAGAGGATTATTGAGGAAGTAGATGGGGAGGGGGAGGGGGAGGTTCCAGACAGTCATTTCGGAGAGACATAGTGAGAGTTGTGAGATTTGTCAGGATTGAAAGACATATTCCACATGTTGGACCAGCTTGTGCTTTTATCCAGATCTGCAGAGAGTGAAAAGGCTGCTGCTTGCCGGTCTGAGGGATGACAGATGGTACGGCAGAGGGTGGAGTCATCAGCAAAGACATAGAAGATTTTCCAGAGAGTTGGAGAGATCATTGATGAAAACCAGAAAAAGAACAGGGCCCAGAACGCTGCCTTGAGTTACTCCAGCCGAGACAGGAAGAGGAGGAGATTGGGACCATACTCTGTGCAGACCGTGGTGCTGCTTAAGCAGTCTCCTTGGCTATTGGGCACAATCCTGGATGGGTCGCCACTCCAACATAGTATACTAGCATGCTGGCACTCATTTTGCCGACCTCGGAAGGATGACAGGCCGAGTTAACCCCACCTGGTATTAATTCAACAGCTGAGCGGGATCCAAAGCCCACCACCCTAACCATTAAGCCAACAGCAAGCTCTTAAGCCAACAGCAAGCTCTTAAGCCAACACAGACAGGAAGAGGGGATGAAAGAACTCCATTTAGGGCCACACGTTGGCTGTGATTGGAGAGGAAATCTGCGAGCCATGAGTGGAGATGTCCTTGGATACCATAGGAAGAGTTTTTGGTGAGCAGGGCAGGGTGTCAGACCGTATCAAAAGCACACTATGTCGAGAGAGATGGCTCTGATTTCATATTTGGCATTGAGGACCTCCATCCATTGTTGAGAGAGCAGAAGCAGAATATCCAGGGTAGAGTGATCTGGTCTGAAACCAAATTGATGATTAGAAATCAGGTCATTGGAGAAGAGGAAGGATTTAATGTCTGAAGTGATGATGGATTCCATAACCTTGCTGATTATTGGGAGAAGGCTGATTGGTAGCTGCAGGGATCTGTTTGTCTGTAAGAATTCCCAGGACGAGTTGATGTTGGAGGAAGTGGAGATGGGAGACCAGTCTTGAAATCTGATGGCTGCTTGACGTCTGGTTTGACAGTGGCAACCTGTATGGAAAAATCTGTCAGGTTTGAGTGAAGGCTCTGGATGTTTGAGGTCCACACTGTTCAGGAAGATGGAGGGGAGGAGGTTTTGGGTGGATGGGGAGAGAGAGAGGGTAGGACGAGGTAGGAGGTGGGGAGGTAATGAGAGTGGTGGAAAGTGTGGGGCATTCCAGAAGAGCTCAGGGAGATGGCCGGATGAGGAGAAAAGGCTTGGTGGTGATGGGTTGAGGTACAGTCGGGAGTAATAAGAGAGGGGACAGAGGGTAGTTGAAGATTGGAGGAGGTGGAGTGATGAGAGAGTGGGGGAAGGAGGTAGCTTTCTGGAGGGGGAGCGAGGGGGAAGATTGGAGGGAGAATGGTGAGCAGTGGAGTTTTTGTGAAAGGTGGGAGGGAAGCTTGGAGGGGGAAAGAGTGTGAAGGTTGCTTTGAGAAGGAGGGGAGACGAGAGCTGGCACGGCTAAGGTGCAGGAGGGCGATGGGAGAGGTGGGGAGAGTGGAAGGATTAGACTTGGTGGAGGTATGGTATGGTGAAGATAGCTGGCAGGGGGGAGGTACAAGATTTGATGGGTTGGGAAGAGGGGGGGGTGTGATGAGAGTAAGGAAGAGCATATTTGTGGTGTTGAGGAGTGTACTGATTGAGAGAGTAGGATATCTGTTCGGTTAGAACGGAGACCACTAATGTTGGAACAACACATACTTTGGGACAAGAGAAGAGGAGCTGATACTGAAGCAGAAGACAGTAAAGAGGTGCCTAAAGCGGAGGTAGGATGAGAGGCAAGATGGGAAGGGTAAGGAGAGGCGATGACGAGTGAGGGGTTTGGAGGAGGTATATTTCAGTTGATGGGATGAATTGGCCCTGAAGTTGGAAAAAAAAGAAAAAAAGATGATTGATGGAACATGAACATACATTGCAAATTGGTAGTTTTAAATTTTTTAAGTCAGAGATACCATTAAATATATTATGTGAGGGATGCAATGAATGAGAAAATAAATGTTTTACCATTTGGACTTTTAAACACAGGATGAAAGAAAGGTCGAATTGAAAATAGCCTTTTGAAGAAGAAGGGTGGGGGAAACAAGTGGTTACGGGAGTTGTAATGTGCGAGGTTGAAAAAATAAAGAATTGTTTTTAAGATTAGGTAAAGGAAAGGTTGTGGAGGTGGGTTCGCAAAAGTAGAAGGAACATGATAAATCAGCAGAAGGAGGAATAAGTCAGGACAGGAAGTCACCGTGGTTACACGGGGTATAAGGTGAGGTGAAAGGTATTTTTGTTGTATTTATTAAAAATATTGCAAGGTATAGTTGAGACGGGTGGAGGGAAAAGTGGAGAAAATAATTGTTGGTAATAAGGAGAAAATACAATAAACACGATGGTGCACCCAAACGGGAAAAAAGAGTAGGTCTCAAGGAAACCCGATCTGAAAAGACGACAAAAACTCAACGATGAGCACAAGTTTTAACACCAGACCGAACTCGAACCACACAGTAAACACAGAGATAACAAAAGGACAGTAAAAACGCGACAAATAACGACCAGAAAACTTATCTTTAAGAAAGTCGGCAGAGTCCCTGAAGAAGAACCACCACCGTCACTCAAGAACAGGAACCGGAAGGTTAATTGTCAGATGCAGCTTTAGTGGCTATCTTGGGATTTCTTTTTGCATCTGTGCATTCTTCTTGTGCCTGCACAATGTGAAGACGTGCTTACAGTTTTAATTTAATCAGTTTTCAGTTTTATTTTGAAACTTTGGTGAGGTTTATACTTTTAATTTATCCCCTTTTATCTCTGTTTCTTTTTAATTTTTATTATTTTACTTATTACTCCCGCCACGGCCGTCGGCTTGGTGCGTGCGTATTGCAATCATTCCGTCTGTGAGTTTGTCTGTTTGCCGGCAGGATAACTGGACAACGAGGGCAGCTAGAATTACCAGATTTGGCACAGAGCTTCATATTGTGAATATCTAGGATGAGTTTTACTTTGAGCTTGCAATGAAAATTAGTACAGGACTACATACGCTCACATTGTGACCACGTGATGGTGTAGGTCAGCGCTCGGATCACGGGGGCAGCATTGCACGAAGAGAAAACGGTGATGTGAGTCAGTCAGCACCTCCAATGAATGAGTTCTATTTTTATTTTCTTGTGGGCCACGGCCCCCTTTGCTCACCCCCTACCCCTGCATACTCTTCTGTACCATTCAGTTCGATAAAACTGACTGTAAACTTTTAAAAGAGAGCTTGTTCAAAATATCCCATAAATTTACATGAAGTTTCTTGCCAGAAAGAGAAGCTCTTACTGAATCCATTTGAAAAGGTTTTGATGCATTGCATTGAACTCTGATCAAGGCTTCAAGTTGAAGACTAAGAAACGTGTTGATCTACTGCTGATTAATGTTCGACCATGTGAATCTGAACTTGCAACTATGAATGAATCTGTTTATTTGTTGTCATGATGATTTTTTTTAATGAGTTTTTTTTTCCCAATTTTTGGAAATGGATTTAAAAATACAACTTCTATCCTCACATTGTGCTTTCATTTGCTGAAAATATTTTGAAATGTTATTGCCATTGCACCCATGAAGCCTTTTATCTTATGTGGATTGTAAAATAATTTGGTAAATGGACACGGCTCATTAATCGATGATGGAAGTTACACTGGAAGGAAGAACAGATTTTTTTTTCCCATTGGTGTAAAAGAGTACAATGTCACTAGATGAGGCATTGTATCACAGAGAGTGCTGTCCTTTGAGGGGTTGTGTGAGGGGGGAATGCAGAAATGTGGGACATGAAGCTTTGAGGGGGGATGTGGAGGGATCCATTGGGATCATACTCTGTGCAGAGCGTTGGTGCTGCCTAAGCAGTCTCCTTAGCTATTGGGCACAATCCTGGACGGGTCACCACTCCGACACAGGATACCAGCAAGCTGGCACTCATTTTGCCGACCTCGGAAGGGTGGTAACAGGCAGAGTCAACCCCACCTGGTATTAATTCAATAGCCAAGGGGGATTTGAACTCAGGATCCTCGGATCCCAAGCCCAACACCCAAACCATTAAGCCAACACCAGGCATATACAGTGGCTTTCAATAGAGATCAATTCGACTTTTTCAGGCTCTTTAGATGTGCAAGTCTGCCGATGCTATTATTATTTTTTTGTTTAAGCATATCATTCATTAAAGACACATCGTTCACTTTTTGTCCCCCATCCCTCTGAGCAGTTCAGAGATGGGGGACAATAAAATGAGCTACGACCGACCGATCATCTGTCCATGCACTTTTTGTGTATGTGATATTTCAAAAACCATTCAACATTTATCCTTCGTCTTGCAGATATCTATTCCTCATGACATTATCGCAACCTGATTAGATCACGGCGGTGATTGGCTGAATTCTGTTGGAATGGCAACCATCTCGCTAACTGGGCTTGTGTACGCGATATTTCAAAAAACGTTCAAGGTTTAGCTTTCATATTACACACAACTATTTCTCTTACCACCCAAAAGTAGGGTGATCTTTAGTATCAGCTCCTTGTTTTGATACATCCTCATGGAAGAGCGACGTGATAGAGGGCAAAAATAACTTCTTGATGCAACATTTAAGGGAATGAAGCAACAGGAAAAAGAGGAAGATACACCTTCACCTGCAAGTAAGATTATGTGGTTGAGTTGGGCAAGGTTAATTGGGGGTAGAAAAATTTGGGATGGGGTTGACATGATATTGTGGTTCACCTCCAACTCGCCTTGAAGGGAAGAGTTGGATTGAATCACCTCTAGAAGGTAGTCTGAGAAAAGGGAGAAAAAAAGGAGTTGAGATGTGGTGAGCCTGAATTTTGAGAGTTTAACCAGGAGGGTGTTACTGGAAGAATGTGTTCTGCAGAAGCTGGGGGGGGGGGGTCTGAAGACTGGGAGAAAAGAGGGAGCTAGACCAGAGGGGAGATGGTAAAACACCAAACAGGCCATCAACCTCCGTTTGATGTGAGAGCAACAGGCTTTTGCACTTCTTCCTCGGAATGAGAGATGCCATTGATATTGAAAGCAGCATTATTGGCATCTTCGTTACTGTGAAAGAAAAAGACATCCAAGACTTTCATATTCTGAATCCATTCCTTCATTCAACCGCAATGGTAAAAACCTTCAAAACCCTTGCCGGGAAACCCTGTTACACCAAAGCTAAAGCGTATTCACGTATTACAAAACCAAAGGCAAAAAAACCCAAAACATGCCGCTTCACGACACCCTCTCCGAGTGCATTAACGGAAGGTACAAACAAAATACAATATAGTGTGGAATAAGAGATGTACAATGCCTATAGAAAGTCTACACCCCCTTTCAAATTTTTCACCTTTTGTTGCCTTATAGCCTGGAATTAAATTGCATTAAATCAGACTTTTTTTTTTCCATATTCTAACCCACAAGTTCCAAGTGAAAAACAAATTCTACAAATTTCAGAAAATTAATTTAAAATACAAAACTAGAATAGTTTTGCGTTTTGCATTGAGGCAAAAAAGTTCCATCTTGGTTTCATCAGGACCACAAAACTTTTTTCCACACGGCTTCAGAATCTCCGGAGTGGTTTTTTGTATACCTCAAACGGGACTCAAGGTGGGACTTTTTTGAGTAATGGCTTCCTTCTTGCCACCCTGCAGTACAGGCCAGACTTGTGGAGTGCTCGGGATATTGTCACGTGCCCACAGTGACCAGTCTTTGCCATAAAGGCCTGTAGCTCTTTCAACGTTGCCATTGGCCTCGTGGTGGTGTCAAAGAATACTCACTTCCTCTTGTACATTTGAACCATTTAATACATACACTACATTAATACAAGACTTCAAAACAGCTGTCAGGGACAGCTTTTAGGACCTCAAACCCTCAACATGGAAGATGTCCAGAAGAACATGGAGAAAAATTCAAATTTGTGCGGAAAATGGAGGGAAGCATACAGATTAATTCTAATTCAAACTGTGTGCATCGGGACTTTTTGGCCACTTTGTAGATCAGATAAGCTATAAGAAGTTATAACAACTTTTATCGATTTTTAGATCCTCGTGGAGGATCTCCAAGTTTTACTCACGTTGTTGTTCTTCATCTTCTTCTTGTGGACTTTTTTGTTTCACAGCCTACAGTTTTCATCGAAACTTCCTGAAACTTGGCATATATATGTGAAAATACCCTCCGCAGACAGTAACCATCTCCGATTTTGAAAATTCCTCCGAGAAAAAAAAGTTATAAAAAAAAAAAAAAAATCTCCGCTAATGGAAATCGCCTAAAAAAAATCTCCGAAACTAGGCAAGCTTTTTGAATTCTGTTTGTGGGAATCGAACAGGGCATTAGCAGAGATGAATTACCGCACATATGATACATCACTATGACGTCATATCAATTTTTATGACGTCATTCCTATTTTTTGACATTTCTTGTTTCACAACCCAGAGTTTTCATCGGATCTTCGTGAAACTTGCCACGTATATGCAGAAAGCCCATGCGCAGGCAGTAACCATCTCCGATTTTGGAAATTCTTTTTTGGGTAGGTCAGGAAAAGAAGACTTTGGAAGGAATTTGTGTGACCACCATTTTGTCACACTTCCGGTCACCTGATTGACACGATCCGCAATTTAACGTCCCTTCCCTGGCATTCTGACTGGTGCGTCTGGAGAATAATGTTTTTGAAGACATTTACTAAGTCGGCCATTTTGACCGAGTTGAAGTTACGTGACCCAACGAGCTCTGCAATCCACGTTAGCAGTCAGGAGAGGGACGTTGCTGCCAAATTTCAGCCGGATAGGTCCAGCGGTTTGGCCGGAGAAGTCGAAATAGGAGACGGACAGACAGACGGACGGACGGTGTGTCATGACAATACCTGATCTGGAATGTAAATTCCAGACAAGCTAAAAAATATGTCCTAACATTTCCTGCACAGTCTTGCAGATGCAGATATGTACCATATTCACGATACTGGGCTTGGTGCAGCTCAGGCATGATGGGCCAAACATGATACTGGGGTTGTGTAACTCAGGCATGATGGGCCGAACATGATACTGGGGTTTGTGCAGCCCCGGAATGATGGGCCGAACATGATACTGGGGTTTGTGCAGCCCAGGCATGATGGGCCGAACATGATGCTGGGATTTGTGCAACCCCGGCATGATGGGCCGAACATGATACTGGGGTTGTGTAACCCAGGCATGATGGGCCGAACATGATACTGGGGTTGGGCTGCCCAGGCATGATGGGCCGAACATGATGCTGGGATTTGTGCAACCCAGGCATGATGGGCCGAACATGATACTGGGGTTTGTGCAGCCCCGGAATGATGGGCCGAACATGATACTGGGGTTTGTGCAGCCCAGGCATGATGGGCCGAACATGATACTGGGGTTTGTGCAGCCCAGGCATGATGGGCCGAACATGATACTGGGGTTGGGCTGCCCAGGCATGATGGGCCGAACATGATACTGGGGTTTGTGCAGCCCCGGAATGATGGGCCGAACATGATACTGGGGTTTGTGCAGCCCAGGCATGATGGGCCGAACATGATACTGGGGTTTGTGCAGCCCAGGCATGATGGGCCGAACATGATACTGGGGTTGGGCTGCCCAGGCATGATGGGCCGAACATGATACTGGGGTTGGGCTGCCCAGGCATGATGGGCCGAACATGATACTGGGGTTTGTGCAGCCCCGGCATGATGGGCCTAATGGCCTCCTTCTCCACTAGAATGTTCTAAAATTAAATTGGATGACGTGACATGTGGACGCCTCCATTCACGGAAGTTTGAATTCAGAAATAATTACGGCAGATTCAAATGGAACCTTGTAGTTACGGACAATTTTAATATTTATTTTCCCATCGAAGAGGATATTTCAATTGGTGAAGCCTTCATATTCTTGAACGCCATTTTGTGACCGAATCGATTTGTTGTTCTCTTCGGTGACGTCACGAACACACGTGACTGTGTCCCATCACCTTCGTGAGCGGGAAAAAAAACAATCCGCGTCAAAAAAAAAGTCCACGGCATCAGAAAGTAACGTTACTCAGAATAACAATGAAATAATGATTATTCGGATTAACCAAAATTAGCGTTATTAAAGGAATAATTGAATACACGCAGATTATACATATTATATGTATATATATATATTTGCAGGAATGTCTTGGACCGGCGTATTGATCCAAGTAAATTAAACAGTCGGTAACATTTGCCGCCAAATCAGTGTCGCTCGGTGAGAATAAAATAATGATAATAACGAGTAAAAATTAATAATGATAATACCGTTGGTATTTCCATTTAAAAATACAATTTATTCTGATTAGTAAGAATAAATAAATAAATAAATAAACAAACAAATAAATAAATAAATAAATAAATAAATAAATAAATAAATAAATAAATAAATAAATAAATAAATAAATAAATAAATAATTATTGTCCAATGAGAGTCGCTGTTTCATTCGTTGCTGATATCTCGTCCAATGAGAGTCGCTGTTTCATTTACTACTGATGTCTCGTGCGGCGCGGTGAACACCTGTCGCCATTGGCAAAGAGAGCGCACACCTGCAGCCTGGTGAGTCCCGCGACGTGTTTCAATCCCATTCGTCCCGTCACCGAATAGATCGCGGATCCCGACGACGGGTCGACGTCGTCCTGGTGGGTGTGTGTGGTGTTACACGTCGTGTTCGTACAAACTCTTAACTGAGCGAAATAAAACCACCGATACTATTAGTCCGTGTGGTGTCGATAATAATAACCAAATGTGTTTAAAGAAAGGCGAACGATGTTAACATTCACTTTTTGATTAAAAAAATTTAAATACCACATCCTCGCCTCGTGTAAAAACTTTGGGGAGCAATTCGAACAATATTTAAAGTGGTTTAATGACGCACACTTGTAGAAACTCATACCTGTGCTTCATGACGTCGATATCACCTGTATTCACGGAATAAACGTTCGATTTGAATAAAACAAAATGGCCGCCGCATCACGTGACCACATCTTTCCCTTCAACGGAGGACGCCATGACACGAGGCCTACCGAGGCCTACCCAGCCTGCGCTATGATTGCCAACCGATGATTGGTTGGTTGACCAATCAGGTGCTCGACCAGTGATTTAACTCGAGGAGATTATCGGTTGAAGATTTAAACGAGGACTGCATGTGGTGGAGCACGAACGGTTTGGGGTTTAGTATCCGGGCGCTGATTAGTCGGATGGTCTCTATCGGGGCCGGAACAAGAATCCAATCGAACACCCAACCCGTCGACCAAGCTTCGACCGAATCCGTCCACCACCTTTTGGAAATGTCCCAAATCGGTACGGGCTTCCTTCTCGGAAACGACGCACACGATTCCCATGAAACTTGACCACAACCTTCATCACCCGGTGCGTACCGAAGATTGACCACAACCTTCATCACCCGGTGCGTACCGAAGATTGACCACAACCTTCATCACCCGGTGTGTACCGAAGGTTGTTCACGAGGTTAAACGACTTGGGGTCTAAGGGGGAGTTTACATGCGGTTACTCCTCAAAATAGGTACCATATTTTGCGGTGTATAAACCGCACTTTTTTATCGGCAAAAAAAAGGTACAAACCGGGATGCCACGATGGTTCACGGGCATTATTGAGGAAGCCCTACTGAAAAAAAAAAACCTATCTCTTCCGTCAAAATGGACCAAATGAAATCGGATTTTTTTTTTAATATGTTGTACTGATGGACATTACGCACAGCTTCTAGGAAATGAATAAAAAAGTTCAAGTGGGTGTGCCTCCGCCCACAAGGGGCGTGGGACGCCACTCATACAAAAAGACACAACTGGACCATGATATCTAGCTTGTGTCCAAGTTTCATCAAGATCGCATCAAACGTCACAGAGCTATGCTCTGGAGAGAGTCACAGACAGATAGACACAACAACTAGAGGGGTAGCACTCTGTAGAGTGCAAAACCTCCGCCACCAATACTGCTGGTTTACTCGAGTGAACCTCATATCCTATTCATTCAATTTGACGTCAACAGTGCTCACAGAGTTATAGTTTGCAACTTTCCCTTTTACTTTTAACTTTTACATACTCAATTCATTCGTCATAACTAGATTCCTTGAGACAGAAATTGATTTTACGTGGGTATATCCACCTGAAGTTCCAAAATCAGCCGCAATTATAATTTTTGCATGTTTTTTTTTGTTGGAAATCACTTATAACATGTAGAAATGCAAAAAAAAAAAAATCAATTTTGTTGAAAAAAAAGTTGTAAAAAATATTTTCTCTAACAATTTTTTTTTTGGGGGGGCGGGGGTTGGAAATCACTTAAAACATGTAGAAATGCAAAAAAAAAAAATTCAAATATATTTTCAAAATGGCCACCATAGCGGCCATATTGGACTTTGGACCAAGTCCAAAATCTCATGGCATGATCCTTGGACCAGACTGAATCCCCCCACCAAGTTTCGTCGAAATCCGTCGGAGTTTTTCCGTAATACTGTTCACAAACAAACAAACAAGGGGTGAAAACAGTAACCTCCGTCCATCTTTGATGGCGGAGGTTAAAAATAGTGGTCACTGGTGGCACCCGCGAACCAAAAAGTTGGGGGTGCGGTTAATACACGGGTATAGAAAATAATAATCGGTCTTAAACACTATCGACGCTGAATTCCAATTATATTCCAAATGAACACTTTTTTTTCCAGCAGTAGGAACTGCAGATAAGCTCATTTCTGCCGTTTAAATGTTGAAAATCGGTTCAGGTTAAGAGTTTGTCCAGCGCTTTATTAACCGTGTGCAGAAGTTAAATGAAGCCACGCTCGGAAACGTCGGGAGTTTATGTGTATGGCATTTATAGAGCCTTGCGGCTCTGAAACCACCATTACACAAACAACAACAACAAGAAGAACACCTGGTCTCGCCTTAAAAGGAGAATTATTCACAAATAGCTCGAGTCTAATAACGGAGCAGCCACCTCAAATAAGCTTGCACACCAAATTACGTGCATTTGACGACAGGCTGGGGGCAGTCACGTGACCCTCAAGAAGGGCCGCTTTGTTGCCTCGCGAGGACAACCGACACGGTGAAGGGGGAGCGCAATGTGGCGTAAACCTTACTGGTCATGAGAAGGACCGATTCATCGTCGTGCTCGCCTGCACTCCAGACGGTGGCAAACTTGCCCCGTATGTCGTGTTGAAGAGGAAGACATTTCCCAAAAGAGAAGTTTCCAGCCGGCGGCGTCGTTCGTGTGCAGCAGAATGGGTGGATAGATGAGGGACTGGTCCAGGACTGGGTGCACACTGTCTGGAGTAGTAGGCCGGATGGCGGTCTCTCAAGACGACCGAGCATGCCTGTCCTGGATGCGTTCGTTTGTCACATGACGGACGGCACCAAAGCACTGCTCGGTCGGACCAACACCAATCTCGTCATCTTCCCAGGTGGGATGACATCCCTCCTGCAGCCCCTCGATGTGTCCATCAACAAGCCGTTCAAGGACAGGCTACGTCGCTGCTGGTCCGACTGGATGATGAGTGGGTAGAATACCTACACCAAGAGAGCGAGGATGAGAAAGGTCGACCTTCTAATGATCTGCGGCTGGATCGTCAAGGTGTATCATCAAGATCGGACATCATCAAGCGAGTATTTCTGAAATGCTGCATCTTCAACAACATGGACAGCACAGAGGACGACATCATTTGGGAGGAGGAGGCTGCAAATGACGGTGACAGCGACGAGGACTCGCTCTACCCTGATTTGGACAAGGAGTTACATGCCGTCTTTGACGAGGAAAGCATTGACGAGGATTTCCTCGGGTTGAGCTGAAAACCTTCATCAAACCCAAACGGTCCTTTTCTGGGCCACAAATCCACAATAAACATGTATGATACCGCTATGAATCCCTTGTCTTCCTTATTCTTGTAACAACAACAACAACAACAAAAAATCCTCTTTATAAATATTAAAAAATACGAAAGAAAAATAGAAACTTGGTATCCTGTGTCTCTCTGTCTCTCTCTGTCTCTCTCTGTCTCTCTCTGTCTCTCTCTGTCTCTCTCTGTCTCTCTCTGTCTCTCTCTGTCTCTCTCTGTCTCTCTCTCTCAGAATAAGACTGTAAGACGAAATTAAGCGGACTTGGGAGTAAGCATGTTAATACCTCCGTCGTCCTCTAAATAGGTATTTGTTTTCTTCTCAGAAACTACAAACACAATTTTGATGGAACTTGACCACAACCTTCATCACCCGTGATGTACCAACGTTTGTTCATGGCATTAACAAAGAATCTGTAGGTATTTACTTTTGTTCTATGTTAAATGTTCTGTGGGTTATCCATGCCTACCGGTGGTTCCCTGGTTTTCTTATCCAGCTGTTACCAGGTGAGCGCTCAGGGATGTTGGCCCTATGTTTTGTACCTCCGCCGTCGCAATGGCCGGCATCAAGGTATTATGTTTTTGGATTGTCCGTCCATCCGTGTATCCATGGTGTGTTTTCGTTACCGCGATAATTTAATGGCTGAAAGGATGCAAGTCAAACTTGGTACAAGTATGTATAACGATGCAAAGATTAACTGATTAGATTACGGGGTCAAGATGTCAAAGGTTAAAGGCCCGAAGTCCCGTTGGGTGAAAATTCTGGAACTGTGCGAGCTTGCGAATTGGTGATGGGATTTTGACCAAATTTGGTGTTGGTATATATTACGATGTAAAAATGAGCTGATTATATTTCGGCATCATGAGGTCAAAGGTCAGGGGTAATGTCAGGTAACAACAGGACCGTCTGTCCTGAAGCTCTCCTGGATCAGCAGCAACAGTCACTCAAACCCACGCAAACCCCCTTGAACCCCGAATCTCTTTTAATGCCGTGAACAAACTTTGGTACATCACGGGTGATGAAGGTTGTGGTTAAGTTTTATCAAAATTGTGTGTGTAGTTTTGGAGAAGAGGAAATGCCTAATTTTTTTTTTTCTGGGGGGAGGGGTTCAAAAAAACCCCCATAGACTTCTTCAATGAGTGCAGATTTTGGTGTGGTCAATACACCTTTGTTAAACATCAAATATAAAGCTTGTGGTCAAGTTTCATCAAAACCTTGTGTTTGGTTCAAGCGATGATGACTGACATGTTTACTGGCTCGATCGCGTAAGCTTACCTAACAAGTCCAGGTGAGCTAAAAATGAGAACTAATGAAGGGATTTAAATTTGACTTTGGGCAAGTATGTTTTTTGATGTAAATATTAACTGATTTGTTTTTTGGGTCAAGAGGTCAAAGGTTATGTCATGTAAAAATGTTTTCTAGGTAGAGATTTGTACTAATCTCAGGACACTTACCATGATTTACCCCCACATTTGTGGGGGTAGATGGAGGCATCTCGATGTAACTAAGTAGGGAACCTATGAACTTGATTATTGTGGTGGTGTTAATTTGCTAGGGTTTAAGAATAAGCTTCCCCAGGATGTAATCACTCCTCTGTCTGAAGGTGAAAGAGTTTAAGTTTTCAACCCTGTCTGTCTGTCTGTCTGTCTGTCTGTTTGCTTGCTTGTGTACAGGATATCTCAAAAAGTTGTTTACAGATCCGGATGATATTGTGTGTGACAAAGACAAACTGATTAGATTTTGGTGAAGATCCGGATCCGGATCCGGATCTGACTACGAGAATTTTTTTTAAAGTGATTCTTCACTATTGAGAGATAGAGCTAAACTAATATATAGCATGATATCTCAAGAAGTTGTGGACCGATTCGGACGAGACTTTGTGGACAGATTGGGTGTGTGACAAGGAAGAATTGATAAGATTTTGGTGAAGATCTGGATTTGGATACGAGAATTATTTAGTTTCTTAAGTGATTCTTCACCATTGAGAGATCGGGCCAAAAACGATACAATATGTGAGTGCATGCGACGAGGAGGACTGCACAATCTTCGAGTTTGGGTTGAGGCGATTTGGTTCGCTTGGTGAAGCAAGATGCTGGCCTTTGGCTCTTGGGTCGGTGAGGATGATCGACGCACGAAGCCATTACACTGGGACTTTGAGCCTAGGTGTGGAGTGCCGCTCGTGGATTGCCTGGCGTGCGTTTGGCCCGCTGCGAGAGAAGCGCCATTTTGTTGTGCGCGTCTGCACATGCGACTAGGAGCGCCTCGATTCCAAGTTCCACAATGACCAGCTCTGGGCCAAGCTAAGTACAAGAATACTCGAAAGGAAGGATTTTCTTTTTATTTTGTTTTCCCTTTGTCTGTATTTGAGTCTGTGTGAAGAGGTGCTTCGACTTTAGGATTAATTATTTTATTATTATCATCATTACCCTTTTGAATCATTGTCCTTTGTAAATATTTGTTTATTTTCATGAAATGTGTTCCTTTTACGAAGTTGCAACCGAGTATTTGTAGTGGGGTTCGAGTATAACCCCCACTTTGTGCTTTTCTGCTGCAGCGCCCCTGTGCTGTGCTCCTCCGTCCCTCTGCCATTGCACCCCCCCCCCCCACCACCCCACATCCCTCGCGTGCATGAATCCCCAAGTCTCGGTTGTAGGCCATTAAGGGGAAGCTTTGTCATCCGTCCAGGTAGGGGTTACACCACCTGGACACGACAATACACATGTACTGATTAGATATTGGGGTTGAATGGTCTTGAGGTTTTCGGTCAAAGCTAGAGTAACCAAAGACTTAATGTGGATGGAGCCATGTCGGTCCGAGTTGCAATGTAAAGACGTCAAATTAAGTCTCGTCTTCATCTTCCCTATCCAGTGGGAAGCAGATCTGTAGTACATGCCAAATCAAATGCACCTGATCATTGTTTACAGCTGTGATTAGTCTTCATGAATCTGTTGCTGTTCTTACAGGGTGAAGTCACCGCAGAGCCATGGCAAATTCTCAGGGTCATACCATGAATGAAAGAAATATTGCCCTTCGTCCCTTGGCTGGGGAAGTGTCCCTGCAAGATGCTCTTGACTGGTTTACCATTGGCAAACCAATAACCAAACGTCCAGGGCTGCCTCCTTTTGCTTTGCCTGACAACCCTCCTGTCCTACCGGAACAGTCCGATTCCAGCTTTTTCTCTCGGTACAAACAACTTACTTGGTTATCTTTTATTTAACATTGTGTAAGAACATGTATATAGTCATTACACATCGACAAGAAGACCAGGATGCTGGGCCAAGTTTGCAGAGCGATCATCAAGCGTGCATCCGTGCATATTTAATAAATCACCGTTTTCTTTAATTGTTACCTCCACCATCTGTGATGGATGTAAGTTATGTTTCCATCCCTGTCTTGTTTGTTTGTCTGTGAGCAGGATATCTCAGCGTTGTCGACTGATTCGGATGAAATTTAGCAGGCAAGTGCTAAGTTGGGTTTACGACGAGGACAAAGTGATTTGATTTTGGTGAAGATCCGGATACCTTAACTTTTTTAAAAGTGATTCTTCACTATTGAGGGATGGGGACAAAAAATGATATTGTTGCGAATTCGCGCCCGCCGGCGTGCGATCGGCCGCTCGATTCGAATGGCGGCCGCCTCGCCCACCGGAACGGACAATTCTGTCGTGACCCTCTCGGAACAACGCCGGGAGCCAGTCACGGGTGGGGGTTTAACCCCATCACGACCGTGCCAATTGCCCACCTGCGCAGGATGGGGTTGCTCGCCAAATTCAATCTACCTAAGTACCTGCGCGGATGGTCGACCGGGCGATCGTACCTCGCCGCAGGCCGACTCCGGACACGAACCGCTTAAGCGGTCCGTTCCGTGCTATCGGGATAACCGAGCGGTGTTATCATCGGCCTCGACGGTTCCGATTAATTATCGGGCGTATTAAGCCCACTATGAACCCTTTACGTGAAGCAGGATGGAGAGTCAATAAATAAAAGACGAAGCGAAACGGGAAAACAGTTCACACAATGCACATTTATTACGCGACACACGGAAAGCGCACATATACATCCAAACAGTCAGAATGCACCTATATCAGGAAAACAAAAGAAACAACGACGCAGAGGTACACACGGCAACACTTACACAGTTCTACTTTACAAGACACGGCGCCAACCCACATTTACTCAAAAGCAAAGGAAAGAAGCCACCCTCATAGACAAGGGGGCAGACGGGCCTGTAGGCCAATATGTGCGCGGGACCTGAAGGAGCGGCCAGGTCCGCGAGACCGGGTGGGTCCTACCCGCGTCCTCGTGGCGCGTTGGTGGACGAGCCGCAGACGTGGTCGCGTGGCTGTGCCCCGACTCCGTGCTCCTTCGCGGGTTTCGTTGGCACGACGTTTGGAGTGGGGTGGGAACGGGGCCACCTTGTCGCACTATCTCAGCGCGGGGGAAAAGGGGGAACTGTTGATGCTCTGGGAGGAGGGAGAATGGCTGGCTGGCTTGGGTCCCGCGACGAGCGATCTCCCGCCGCGACCTCGTCGCCGACTGCCGTCCTTCTTGCCTCGGACCCAAGCTCCTTGGCCTCTTGCCACAACTCTCCTCAGCCAACTGCAGAATCCAACTCGACGCCTTCGTCTCTCGACTCCACTCTCTGCCACCAAAACTGACTCTGCCACGATTCGCCTTGCGCTCGGCGTTTTATAGGCCGGCAGGAGAACCAATATGCAAATTTCCAGATCAGGATGAGCTCGGGGGCGGAGCCACGCTCGCCCATTGGACGGAGGAAAAGTGGGCGTGAACCTCCCCTGATCCTAGAATTTGCAGATTTTGATTTCACATGGACCCGCCTGGAGGCCTGGCCAAGCCGCTCCGCGCTTGCTGATTGGACGGATCAGAATTGGGCGTGTTGCATTCTTGATCCGAATTCTTCCTCGGAAAGGTCGCTATTTGCACTCGCGGCTCGGTGCGTATCGCTTGAACGAGCCCAAGACAGCCCGATGCTCAGTGTTCACAGGTGGTTTGGGAATGGCCGTAGAAGGAGAGAGGTGAGGGTGGTGGAGGGTTTTAGGTGGTGGTTTGATGGTTATGGCGGTTGATTCAAAATAAAGATAGAACAGAAAAACGCCTAACTCTAAGCGTCGCAGCCCGAATGAATCACATTTATTCCCTCTAAACAACGGGTTTGGGCTAACTACACATGTACTTAGAGTTATCTCACCTACGGGACCTGAATGGTGGTTTGCGAATTTCCACAGCCGTAACAATATATACAGCGACATCTCAAAATGTTTACGGATTATGACAAAATTATGTGAATGCGTTGGTTAAGTGATTAGAACAAGCTGATTCGATTTTAGTTCAGGTCTGGATCCAGATCTGCCCTGTCAGTGGGATACAAAACAAACTGTTCAGCCTGGCGGAGGTATGCCCTCCACCGAGTGCCGTTCTCGTTACCTCTGCCCACCGAAGGTGGAAGGAGGTTATGTTTTCACCCTTGTTTGTATGTCTGTCTCTGTTTGTTAGGAGGATATCTCATAAAGTTGTTCACGGATTCAGATGAAACTTAGTGGATCGGTTGAGTGTGTGACAAGGACGGATTTATTTGATTTTTCGTGTAAATCTGGATCCGGGCAGGGATCTGCGCTACACTGAGTTCCCTTCTAGGGACCTCTACCACCTAAGGTGGTAGGTGGTTATGTTTTCATGTCTCTGCCTCTGTCTGTTTGTGTGCAGGATATC
This sequence comes from Eptatretus burgeri, assembly GCF_056783735.1. NCBI lineage: Eukaryota > Metazoa > Chordata > Myxini > Myxiniformes > Myxinidae > Eptatretus > Eptatretus burgeri. The sequence continues at coordinate 3,247,364 of NC_140969.1, forward strand.
TCTAAAACTTGGGGACGGATTCGGACGAAACGTGGTGGGCACGTTGGTGTGTGACAAGGAAGAATTGATTCAATTTTGGTGAAGATCAGTTAATTCTTTTGAACAGCCTGTGAAACACCAGAATGACAGTTTATAACCGGGTTGGGATTTGAACCCAGGCTGGACAGCTTTGAGCGAGTGTGCTTATCTCTTGGATATCCTGCCGTGTTGTGGCCATTCGTTGCTTTGTAACAACTGAAAACATTTTTTTTACTCTTTGTTGTCATCTAATTTATTTTGCCTTCCTAACTCTGGAGATGCTAAGCACTCCACTAAAGCAAGCACTCGAATGAAATGGTTGAAGAAACCTTCAAAAACGGAACGTTAGTTTTTTTATGCATCTTTATATTCCGAAGTGATGGGTCGTATCATTGAAGGAGATAGTAACAAAAGGAGAAATGTGGTGTAAAATCAAATTGCACGTTTCTGCGAGCGAACCACCGCCCGATGCACTGCCCGAGACACCGCTTTGCCAAACGCAGGTGAGTGGGCCCTGAGCCTTGTTTAAATCGATCGATATGTTCGGTGACAGTGCGAATATTGTAGATTGCTCGCCAAGTAGCTCAAGCACTCCAATGGAACGGTTGATAAGGAACGGCTGGCTTGGTTCGCGATTAGCAATTGCCGATCGTTCATAAAAACACCAATGCACATGGAAACGCCCAAGTGATCTCGAAATTGGACAAATTAACACTTTATTTATTTATTTTATATATATATATTGTTGCGAATTCGTGCCCGCCGGCGTGCGAGCGGCCACGTAACTCGAATCGCGGCACGTCGCCCACCGGACGGACAATTCCGTCGTGACCCTCTCGGACTAACGCCGGGAACTAGTCATGGGTGGGCCTTTCGGCCTCACCACGATCGTGCCAATCGGCCCCCCGCGTGGTATAGGGTTGTTCGCCAAATTCGACCTACCTAAGTACCCACACGGAGGGTAGACCGGGCGATCGCACCTTGCCGCAGGTCGACTTCGGACACGGGCCACTTTAAGCGACCCGTTCCGTACTATCGGGATAACCGAGCGGTGTTATCGTCAACCTCGACGGTTCCGATTAATTGTCGGGCGTATTTAGCCCACTATCAACCCTTTACGTGAAGCAAGATGGAGATTCAATTAAAGAAAAGACGAAGCGAAACGGGAAAAACAGTTCAACATAAGGCACATTTATTCCGCGGCAAACGGAAAGCACACATATACAATTACAACAATTATGCACCAAAAGCAAATGTAAAAGAAACACAACAATTATGCACCAAAAGCAATTGCAACAAAAGAAACACAATGCAGATCTACTACCGACTACGCGAGCACACGGCAACACTTACACAGTTTTACTTTACAGATGGCGCCGACAACACATATACTCAAAATCAAAAGAAAAGGGCCACCCTCAACGACAAGGTAGCAGACGGGCCTGGGGCCGAGACCGCGTGGAGCCTACCCGTCTTGTGATGAGCCGCAAAATGGCGGCGGTGCCCCGACTCCGCGCTCCTCCGCGGATTTCGTTGGCACTGCTTGGAATGGGGTGGGAACGGGGCCCCCTTTTCGCACTATCTCAGCGCGGGGGGAAACAGGAGGGGGGGTTGTTGATGCTCTGGGGAAAGAGGATAGCTGGCTTGCTTGGGTCCCGCGACGAGCGACTCCACTGCGCCCTCGACCGCGTTCCCGGCTTCCCCTCTCTGCAGCTCCCCGACAGACTCCGAACCCCGACAGACCGACTCTCCTCCAGACCAGTCTTGACTGCTGCTGCCACACTTCGCCGCCGCCACACCTCTCCAACTCGCCCGAGCCCGAAACAGAAACTCTTCTCCAACTCGAGCCCGAAACAGAAACTCTTACTCAATTCGCCCCGCGCTCGGCGCTTTATAGTGCAGCAGGAGAAACCATATGCAAATTTCCGGATCAGGATCGGCTTGGGGGCGGAGCCACGCTCACCCATTGGATGGAGGAAAAGTGGGCGTGAATCATTCCTGATCCTCGAATTTGCATATACCGACTCTACTCCGACGCGCCTGGAGGTGGGGCCAAATCGCCCTGCGCTTAATGCTTGGACGGATCAGAAGTGGGCGTGAATCATTCCTGATCCGACTTCTCCTCGGAAAGGCCGCTTTTTGCACCCGCGGCTCAGCTCGCGTCCCGCACGAGGCCAGGACAGCCTGACGCTCGGCGTTCACAAGTGGTGCGGGAATGGCCGCAGAAGGAGAAGAGGTGAAGGTGGTGGAGGGTTTATTGTGGTGGTTTATGGCCATGGCGACGCTTGGAATGGCGGTGATGCGATGGTTGCGAGAGCGAGTCGTGGCTGTTGGCGTTGTTGTTGTTGTGAAGCGGCGTTGCGGTTGGTGGTTGTTGTGTGATGGCGGTTAGATGTGGTTGGTTCAAAATAAAGATAGAACAGAAAAACGGCTATCTTAAAGGGTCGCAGCCCGAATGAATGACATTTATTCCCTCTAAACAACGGGTTTGGGCTAACTACACATGTACTTACAGAGATACCTCACCTACGGGACCTGAATGGTGGTTTGCGAATTTCCTCAACCACAACAATATATTTCTATATATCTTTTTTAAAGTAGTCAGAACTACTGCTGAAGTCAATAAAGAAGTTTAAAATTTTTAATTTGGCTGAGATTAAGAAATTATAGAGGTTATGGCATGTGCGGAAATGAAATGAAGCCACAAATGCTGGTGTCTCCGGGTGTTTATAAGCATTGCGATGCATGCAGGGATTCGTCGGTATGATGACCAGGCATTCGGTGATGATGAGTGAGGAAGGTGGAAAAAAATAAAAAAAGAACTTCACCATGAAGACATCATTGTGGCCTCTTCCAAGTCGAGGCATTGTTGAGCAGGCCAAAAAAATAACATGGCGAATTAAGACTGCAGTGAGGTGACTGAGGATAATGCCGCCTTTTAAAAAGGATAATTAAATGAGGCCGTTAATTATCTTCATAAGGGTCGTTTAAATCAACCCAAGTGCCCAGTTTTTACTCACCCATGCATGACCTTGGCGTTCCCTTCTTATGCATGCAAAGTTTAGGGCCGCTAGGTTTCCTGGTTTTGGAGTTGTGGAGGAGACGGATGGACGGACACACGCTGATATTTATGTGTATAGATTTTGCAGTCATCACGTTTTGTTGTGCTCCATGTTTATTAGCATGTGGGAACAGAGGAAAATAAATAAATAAATTCTGAGCTGCTTTGGTCTGATCGCAAATATTTTCTCCTCACCTTTCTTTTGGATAATAATATTATTCTTTTTCCTTGATCCATAATTTTGTCACCGTAGCCTTCCATTGAATGAAAATTAGTCAAACATTTGTCCTCATCGCTGTTATTTTTTTGCTTGATGCTTTTTATTTATTCCGGTGTTTTCAGCCGCAAACTGGAGGAGGGAACTGGTACTGAATATGTTGAAGCATTTCGGATGCAGGAAACTCTGGGACATCTCCGAGAATTATCACGCCGGAATTCGTCCTGCTCTTCCTCAGTGGATCCAGGTAACGTAGTGTTATGGTGTCGTGGCCAAAAATTGTCACCATTGCACTTTTTTCAATTAACTTGCAATTTTCTCTGAAAATAAGTTGAAATTGACAAAAGTATTTTGCCTCCACAATTCTTCATTTCACTGTTAATATTACAGAACCTTTGTTTTTGTTTCAGAACTTAATATACTCTTTAAAATCAGAAAATAAAAATAAATGGCATTGACAAAATTATTGGCACCCTCAACTTAATATTTGGTATCACAGACTTTGGACAAAATAACTGCAGTCAAGGGCTTCCTCTCGCCACAAAAGAACTTCTTACACCTCTCCACTGGCAGTTTGACCCACTATTCTTGTGCAAACTGCTCCAGTTCTCCAAGATTTGAAGGGTGCCTTCTCCCAACTGCTGTTTTCAGATCTCTCCACATATGTTCAATGGGATTTAGATCTGAAATCATTGCTGGCCACTTCAGAACAATCCAGTGTTTTGTCTCGAACCATTCCTGGGTGCTTTTTGAAGTGTGTTTGGGGTCATTGTCCTGCTGCAAGACCCATGACCTTCGACGGAGACCCAGCTTTCTGACACTGGGTTGAACGTTGTGCTCTCCTTGGTAATTTCCTGATTTCATGATGCCATGCACACATTCAAGGTACCCAGTGTCAGAGGCAGCACAGCAACCCCAAAACATCACTGAACCTCCTCCATGTTTGACTGTAGGGAAGTTGTTCTTTTCTTTGAAGGCTTCATTTTGTTTTCTCTAAACAGAGATGATGTGCTTTACCAAAAAGCTCTAATTTGGCTTATTCAGGTGTGTTTTGGCAAACTCCAGTCAGGCTTTCTTATGTCTGTCTCTCAGCAGTGGGGTCCTCCTGCGTCTCCTAACTTGGACCCCGTTTCATCGAGTTGGCGACGGATGGTGCGAGTTGAAACTGTCGTACCTTGTGTCTGAAGGTCAGCTTGAATGTGTTTGGCAGTTGATCAAGTTGCTTTCTCCACCATTTGAACAAATCTTCGATCAAGTTTTCTCTTGCGGCCACGTCCAGGGAGGTTGGCTACAGTGCCATGGGCCTTAAACTTCCTGATAGCATTGCGTTTGGTGGACACAGGAACATCAAGGTCTCTGGAGATGGACGTGTAGCCTTGAGATTGTCCATGCTTGGCTACAATCTTGTGTCTGACCTCCTCAGACAATTCTCTGGTTTTCTTTCATTTCTCCGTGCTCATTGTGGAACACACAGTGACACAAAACAGCAGAATGACTCCTTTTCTCTGTTCAAACTGGTTGAATGAGTGATTTTTAGGTCATCTCTACCGAGATGACCAAATAAAGCCAGGCCAAATGTCCGTCCGTTTGTCCGTCCGTCCGTCAACAATTTTTCTTTCTGATCTTGATGAAACTTAGTATGTGGGTAGAGGTCGATGAGTGTTGCACGATATAACTTTTGTCCAGGTTCGAGGTCACGTAAGTTATAAAAATCGCCATTTTCAAAACCTATCTACTCTGCCATTCTACAAGATATTCGGCAACTGTTTATTGATTATGATAGTAAAAAATATTGTCTTGTATCTAACGGGACAGATTTTTGAATTTCCGTCCTGTTTGGCCGCCACGTAACCCTGGAAGATGGTCAAAAATACCTCCCGGTGCAAAGAAAACTTTTTACTTCCGATCTTGATGAAATTTGGTATGTGGGTGGAGGTCGATGAGTGATACCCAACAACATATTTTTTCCCGGATTCGAGGTCAGGGTCAAGGTCACGAGGTCACGAAAGTTGTGAAAGTCACCATTTTCAAAACCTATCTTGTTTGTCATTTTAGGAGATATCTGGCAACGGTTCATCGATTATGATAGTAAAAAAACATTACAGAGATGACCGTCACCCCCACACGGGGGTAATTTTTTATATTGCAGGCACCTGCAACTCACCACAGGTGAGTTCAATTCCAAAGTAAAGGAGAATCACCTGCTTGTAATCTAATTATTTCTAACAACTTCTAAAAGATGCCAATAATATTCAGGGCCATTTTAGGATTTCTTTGCGGAGTAAGCTAAGATATAGCAATTTTGTTTTGTTCCACTGCAAACCAACGAAATACATGTGTGGATACCAAAATATGTTTTAATTTGAACAAATTTTTGGAAGAAATGGTGTGTCATTTCAAAAAAGTGCAAGGGTGTCAATATTTTTGGCGACGACGGTAAGTAATGCATGTTATGAAGAACTTCAGTGCTTTTTGGAGACGATCCTGTTTTAATGAGTTTCAACTCTCATAATGAAGTGAGAGGTGGAATTTTATTTATTTATTTTTTAAATGACATAAAAAATTGAAATCCATGAAGTCTATCCACAGAATTGAGTAAAACCCTATTGTAGCTGATTTGTTTTGCATTATGGTCAAACTAACTTCAGGTTGAACTGCATGAGGTCGAAATACAAAAGATTATGGGCAATGCCATGGCGGTGTTGCACTCACACGCCCTTAACGTGTTGAGGAGCGCCCTTCATTTCATTTATTTGTGTTTAATATCAGTAAAGTTAGCCTTAGATTCCACAAGATCTCGGAGTGACCCGTGATGCCATTGCCACAGGTTATCAACCCATATTGCAGAGCTATACTCCATTGAGCTCTGTCTGGGCAAAGGTGTTGTCGGCTGTGTTTAGTTGTGATTTTTTTTTTTTTTTTCAAGGGACGACTTGGTCTACAGCTGACCATGGAGTCCTGCCTTGCTATTTGGTCAGCCGAGGAGAGGTGGTTGATGGTGAAGCCTTGCCATTAAAGAGAAACCAAACCTCTTTCTGTGGCTGATTATGTAAATCAATATGTACGCTTGTTTGATGATGCCTCTTGAGCGACAGGATGACACTTATCTTCCCAGATTGAGACATGTTCCATACTTTACCCCAGATAGTGGTGCTTTTACTGTCAATTGCAGTAAATTGACTTCTTTTTTTTTTTTTATTCTTAAATCTCATTTTTAAATTTAAAGGGTTGTGGAGGACATTGGGCTTTTATCACATGCTGCTGAACGTGCTGAAATTTGTATCGTCAATGTATCATGTTTTGGAAGTTCATGAGATTTTGTATCGTATCCTGAAAAATACTGAGGACAAAGGATGCAAACAAAAAAAAGGTTATTGTAAATTGTGTTCTTGGCAGAGATGAGTGGCTCTTTCGATGAACTCGAGAGTGAGAGTGTGGAAGTAACTTCTACCTTCTCGGAATCGCAAGGAAACTTTCGGCAAGCTTGTGACATTTACAAGCTATATGACTTCAGCTACGAGTACAACCCTGAATTCCCGATCACATCCTACCGACAACAGGTCTGTCAGAAAATTCCGCTTCAGTTTTACATTGTACGTCTCCCCTGGAAGCGTGGGTATGGATTTCTTTTGGCCCAAAAGAGGGCAGTGTTATCGATATTACAGTTCTGGGACACCTCATATTTTCACGTCACTTTCTTACCGTACCTCTAGCCGCTACAGTAAAGTGATAAAATCATCACAAAGCAGATCCTGGACTACTTTCCTCAATATGCAGTACTTTCAGAAAGTATTCATACCCCTTGACCTTTTTTCACATTTTGTTGTGTTTCAGCCTGATTTCAAAATGGATAAAATTAAAATTCTTTGTCACTGATCTCCACAAAAATACCCCAAAATGACAAAGTGAAAACATGTTTTTGGAAAATTTTACAAATCAATTGATTAATGAAAATCTGAAATGTTTTGCGTCAATAAGTATTCGATCCCCGGAGTCGATACTTTGTAGAAGCGACTTTGGCAGTGATTACAGCTTCGAGTCTTCTTGGGTATGTCTGTATCAGCCTTGTACATCTGGATTTGGGGAGTTTCTCCCATTCTTCCTTGCAAATTTGCTCAAGCTCTGTCAAGTTGGATGGGGAGCATCAGTGAACTGCAATCTTCAAGTCCTTCCACAGATTCTCAATGGGATTCAAGTTTGGGCTTTGGCTGGGCCACTCAAGCACTTTCATGTTCTGGTTCTGAAGCCATTCCATGTTGCTTTGGCTGTATGCTTGGGGTCATTGTCCCGTTGGAACGTAAATCTTCATCGCTGTCTGAGGACTTCTGCACTCTGAAGCAGGTTCTCCTCAAGGATTTGCTGTATTTGGCGCTATTCATTGTTCCCTCTATCCTTGCAAGTCCCCCAGTCCCTGCCACTGAAAAGCATCCCCATAGCATGATGCTGCCACCACCATGCTTCATGGTAGGTATGCTGTTAGATGGGTGATGAGATGTGCTCGGTTTCCACCAGACGGAGCACTTTGCATTTAGGACAAAGAGTTCATTTTTCATCTCATCAGACCACAGAATGCCTCATCTACTCAGTCTTTCACGTGCCTTTTTCAAATTCCAGACATGCTGTCGTGTGCCCTTTTCTCAGGAGCGGCTTCTGTCTGGCCACTCTCCCATAAAGCCTAGATTTGTGAAGTGCTGCAGAGATTGTTCTCCTTCTGGCAGGTTCTCCCATCTCCGCCAAGAAACTCTATAGTTCTGTCAGAGTGGTAATTTGGTTCTTGGTCACCTCCCTGTGCAAAGTCCTTCTTTCCCAGTTGCTTAGTTTGGTTGGACAGCCAGCTCTAGGAAGAGTCTAGGTCATTCCATATTCTTTCCATTTCCAAATAATGGAGCTCACTGTGCTCTTGGGAACTTTCAACACTCCAGATCTCAGCCCGCCTCACAATTCTGTCTCTGAGTTCTCGGGAGAGTTCCTTCGATTTCATGGATGGGTTTTTGCTCTGACATGCACTATTAACTGTGGGACCTCATATCGAAAGGTGTGGTTTTTTTTTCTCTCTTCTAAATCATGTGCAATCACTTGAATTGAGCACAGGTGGACTCCAATCAAGTTGTCGAGACATATCGACGATGATCCAAGGAAATTGGATGCACCTGAACTCAATTTGGAGTGTCACAGCAAAGGGGTTGAATACTTATTGATGCCAAAATACTTATCAGATTTTAATTTTTAATTAATTTGTAAAAAAATCTTAAAACTTGTTTTCACTTTTTCATTATGGGGTATTTTGTGTAGATCCGTGACATTTAAATTTAAGCCATTGTAAATTCAGGCTGAAACAAAATGTGACGAGTCGAGGGAGTGAATACTTTCTGAAGGTGCTATGGCCTCCTCATCTACAACCCAGGAAGGCGGGGCTTCTCCCGTTGCTGTTGTTTCAGGGACGAGGTCCCCAGCTTACGGCTTGGCGTAGAATATAAAAACATGGGGGAAATCACAGAGGGTAATCACGTCCAGGGGAACTAATTTTTACTCCAAAAGCTAATTAACACCGCACCACCCCTCATGTGGTGACATGGAACACTTAAAAGCTGACAGATTTCCTGACTTATTTACATCGAGGTGCTTCTGCCTGTCCATGGACCATGCTGCACGAAACTCATATCTGTACTATTAAATCAGTTTATCTATCCCCGTAATCATAACGATATACATGCATACATACATAGATGCTTGGTACGACAAAACTTCAATATCGACATAAACACAGACATTTTGAAGGACATCACCATAAAACAGACTAAAAAGAAAATCACAAGGCTTTTTCGTTGTGCTCTCATCAGGTGAAATTCACATAAAATGAATGAGGTAAGGCAGAACAGTCGAATCGACACCGATCAACGAAGTTGATTCCGATTGGAACGTCCGATTGGTACCTGGTAATCACTGCCAGCAGTTCTAATTTTGTCTCTTATTAATAACGTGACACATCACATCTTGGGTAAAAGATGTGGCACGATGTGCCCCATCGTGTAAAAAATGAAAAATATTGCTTTGCCTTTGCAGATTCTCGATGTTATCAGATCAAATGTAGTAGTAATAGTGCAAGGCCTGACCGGAAGTGGGAAGTCCACGCAGATCCCACAGTACGTGTTGGACGACCACGCGGCACGAGGGGAGGCGTGCAATATTGTCGTCACCCAGCCTCGGCGCATTGCTGCTCGTAGCATCGCCTTCTGGGTCAGCCGTGAGAGGGGATGGCCACTGGGATCTGTAATCGGATACCAGGTAGGGTTTGTGTGCATTGGTTTTTATCAGTGTGCTCTTTTCCTCTATATTTCTTATAGTTTGCCAATATTAGGTGATCAAATTTCCTGTTCTAGGCTTTTTTCTTCTTCTTTTTTCTCTTTCTGTTGCCATCATGCTTCGTCTTCCTTGTCTCTCTGTGCATGCATTTATTTGCTCTGCATTTTACTTTTTCTTTGCCACTAATACCTTTTTTGCCGTACATGTTGTTATGATGTGATTTTGTGTGCTGCGAAATCCAATTACTGGCTCCATGCATTGAATTTATATCAACCCTGTTTGTTTTCCTCATGGCATTTGTATCAACGCTGCTGAAAACCTCTAATTTTTTTCTTCTTCACATAACCCCACATGATCATAGTGCACTACTACCTTTGAGTAGATTTATCTACATTGCTCTCTGCTCTGAAGTTTTTCACGCTGTCTGTCTCAAACGCTTGTGCTGGACTCAAGTGTCGGCTGAAATGCTTGTTCCGGTCTCACGTTTTTTTTCTTTCAAATAATTACTCGCTGTTGTGTTAAAATATCATGTACTTACTCCTCAAATTAGGTCATCTATTTCTTGATCACTGTTGGAAAAATTAAAAATATCTTTGATTTCAGGTTGGACTGGACAAGAAGACTTCGAATGACACGCGCATCACTTATATGACTACGGGAATCCTCTTGCGCAAGCTCGTCAGCACCAAGTCTTTCTCGACATTCACACACATCTTCATTGATGAGGTGTTTGAGCTTGTGCTGCACAATAGCAGTCTTGGAATAAAACCTGAACGACAAGTTTGATCCCAACTCGGGAGATGCAATGCATTTGTTATTTGCAGCTTTTGGATGAAGCGTCTGCTGCAACATGAAAAATTATTCATGCTTCACTTTCCCTCCCGACGTTGTGCACACCTTCTCTTCCGTCTCATTGCAGGTTCATGAGCGCGATGAAGAAACGGACTTTTTGCTGTTGCTTGTGAAAAAACTGTTTCGTATGAACTCCAACCTTGTTAAGGTAATTTTACCCACTCTGTAAGCTTTAAATGTCCATCGTGTGTGTGTGTGTGTGTGTGTGTGTGTGTGTGTGTGTGTGTATACGGTCATGTGCCGCTTAACGACGGATCTGCCAGCTCTGAAAAAAAAAAAAGAAAGAAAAAAAATGTAGCTGAAAAATTCCTATCTCCGAGTGATGTCGCCGACGTAGCGCTGCCAGTAGTATAAAAATAGCACGTACAATTATGTACACTGTACAGTACATAATACTTCATAATGATAATAAACGACAGTGTGGCCCTGTTATAATGCGATCGTTGAGGTCCATAAAATGTCATCGCGAAAAAAGCAGGGTCGTGCTAAATCGGGATTCAAGAAAATCGGCTTTCAAACTGAACCAATGTTTCCATGTTTACCTTCGAGCAAGTAAATTACCTTTGAATTGAAGAATTCCAAGAATAAATCGTTGTTACAGTCGAAATTAAAACACAAACTTCTTTTTGGTGAAGCTTTTCATGTTGGTTAAACAATCGCACTGTTCCGAAAATATATATCACAATTGACAGGTGCTCGTTTCTTCATTTATAAATTATAACATTGATGCATTGATTACGTATTTATAAAATCCAAACGCTATTTATTCATCTCTCTATAATTGATGCGAGAGGAGATTGTAAGCTGCTGCTAATAACACCGATGGCCGTCATGAACAGCACAAAGGTAAAACTAACGTGTCTTCCGTCTCTCTTGGATGTGTGTTACAATTGCCGACAGTATTCAGTACAGTAACATGCTGTACAGGTTTGTATCCGAGGAGCAATAGGCTACACCATAGAGCCTCGGTGTCGAGGATGTGTAAGTACGATGTTCAAAAACGAAAACGAAAAAAAAATAATGATTTCGCACAAAGACGACGTCTCTTAACGACGTGTTTCTCAGAACGTAACCCCGTCGTTCAGTGGCGCATGACTGTATATACACGTCATGCACCGCATTACGATGTTTCGGTCAATGATGGACTGCATATATGACGGTGGTCCAATATATATATATATATATATATATATATATATATATATATATATATATATATATATATATATATATATATATATATATATATATATATATATATATATATATATATATATATATATATATATATATATATATATATATATATATATATATATATATATATATATTAGTTAAAAGTGTGTCTGTGTGTGTGTTTCTCTGTGACCTATGCACACGAAACGTACTGGACTGATCCTCACCAAACTTCACATGCTGACGGAACATGGACCTGGGAGTGTCCCGATGTAAAACAATTGTACTTCTGACTTCAGCTTTCCGAATTATGACATCATCACCTGATTTCGTAACGTTAATTTTTCAAGTTCAGCCGGTTGACATGGGGCCAACGCCATTTGCTAGAGAATGAGAAATTAATACTACAGTCAATTGAAGACAATGACTTCCGACTTCCCGGTTTCCGAATTATAACTTATGCATTCGACACACTTGCAAAAATGACCGTATGTATATTATACCGTATAATGCAGCAATGCCAACCCTCCCGATTTCATCGGGAGGCTTCCGAAAATTCACCCAAACTCCCGCCCTTACGATCACTATCCTTATCCTCCCGAAATTTTGATATTTTTGCACTGTTCACTAATCAGAATGTACTAGTATGAGAATTGAATGAAAAGCATCGTCTGCTACGTATAGCATGTGGTAACTCCATAACGTTCGCTGCTACCAAATTGTACGTAAAAAAATGCAAATTCAAATGAGGAGCAGCGAAACATTGGGTCTGGATCTCGCTTAGGCGATCATGCACTGAGATTTAGTGCATGCGGTATGTGTGCAATACAGTGCATGCGGTATGTATGCACAGTGTATATGCATGCGATACGCTCACTGCATGCAGCTGGGCCCCGTACCAGCCCGGCGGTCGCGACCACCGTGCGGTGTTTAACAGCCGCTAGAGTTCTACGAGTCGCGCTGCAGCTGTGGAACATCGACTTCGAAGTTACCGATGCTTCAAGCCCTCGATGTTGATTACGAAATGGCAGAAAAGAACTACGAAGACCAAGAAATGGTCTCAGAAGTACAAGACCGAATACAGTCTCCAATACCCGTGTATTCGAAAGTCAAGAGGAATTCATCATGCGTATTGTACAGTATGCAGCGTTGATATTTCAGTTGAGCACGGAGGTCGCGATGATATTCGGAAGCACGTTGGAAGCAAACGGCACACAGACATTGCAAAGGAGAGATCTTCGAGCACGAGTACCGGTACACTTCTGAATTATTTCACCAAACAAGGGACAAGCGAGGAAGAGGATGTTACCCGAGCGGAACTTCTCTTTAGTGGATTTATTGTGGAACATAACTTGCCCATATCAGTCTCAGATCATGCTGGACCTCTATTTCAAAAGATGTTTTCAGATTCAAAAGTTGCTTCAAAGTATGGATGTTCAAGAATAAAAACTTGCAATATGTGCAAGATTTGCAATAACAAAAAAAAAAAAAAAAAAACAAGAACAAAAAGCAAGAAAAAAAAAAGAACAAAAAAAAAAGAACAAGAACAAAGAAGAAAAAAATAACACTGGTCAACAATTTTTTACTTTCTGAATGTTGTCTAGATTTCTACAAGTGAATTAGGGTATTCTGGCACTGCTGAATCAGGAAATGGCATCCGTTTCTCTCCATCAGGTCAGGTTTTTGTGCTAAGTTGATTTGAAAAAAAATCAGATCTTGTGACAAAATCAATTACATTTTTGTGGCATTATCAGCTGATTTTTGTCAACACATATCATCCTAAACATGTTTTTGAGAAAAAAAAATGTTTTGCCAACAACATTTATTGATTACATGATAGAAACATCGATTACTGTCATCTGAATGGTGGGCATTGATAAAGGTAAGTACAAGTAAATTGCATGTTGCGTCACCACTGTTCAAACTTCAGGGCTTGAACTTCCGTTTCTTCGAACTCCTGGAATGTTCAGCGGCAGGGAGGTCTCTCTTCAGATTCCAACAGTAGTCAGCCATCATGACTGCGTCCCAGCGACCCTGATACCTGGTCTCCATCTCCTTCATGTCCTGATGGAATCTCTCCCCCTGCTCGTCACTCATTGAACCCAGGTTCTCAGGAAACCGGTTCATATGTGAAAATAGGTAGTGCATCTTGATGCTCATGTTGCAGCCCAGGTTTCTGAAAGCAGTCAGCATGTTGTTGACAAGTTCTGCGTAGTTTCTGGCCTTATTGTTGCCAAGAAAGTTCTTCACTACCAAAACAAATGTCTTCCACGCTTCCAGTTCCACTTCGTTCATTGAGTTTTTGAACTCTGGATCTCTGATGAGCTGACGGATCTGAGAACCATCAAAGATGCCAGCTTTCAACTTCTCCATGGTCAATCCTGGAAAAGCCTGGCACAAGTAAGTGAAGCAGTCACCATCTTTGTCCAGAGCTATTGGTGAACTGCTTGATTAAGCCGAGCTTGATGTGCAGCGGTGGGAAGAGTATTCTGTCTCTGTCCACCAGAGGGTCGTTGATGACGTTCCTTTCTTTGCATGGCACCAATTCCTCCCGCACAGGCCAGTCCTTCTTCGTGTAATGCTGAGCACGGTCCCTACTATCCCACATGCACAGAAAACATGGGTACTTGGTGAAGCCAGACTGTTGTCCCAACAAAAAGTTCACCATCTTCAGGTCAACACAAATAAACCACTTATGCTGATCATAACCAATTTTCTCCAGCACGTACTTCACCGCTTCATACTTCTCCTTCAGTGTAGTCGAGTGAGCGATGGGTACAGAGGCAAACTGGTTGCCGTTGTGTAGCAGAACACATTTCAGTGATCGCTTGCTGCTGTCAATGAACAGTCTCCAATCTTTGGGTTCACACTGTGGCACTCCAAGCTTGAGCAGAAGCGCATGTCATAAATTGGCGCATGTAGGTATTGTACATTCTTCAGAGTTCGTTATTTCAAGAAATACAACTTTTTTGTATCACATTATTACAAAATCTGCCCCATTAACTTTAGTTTTGATCCACGAACTTTATGCTTTGCCTCACCAATTTTTGGAAGATTTTGAGGTTTTATGACTTCAAACTGATCCCTTTCGACATAATCACCTAGAACTATCGTACCTGAATACTTCTTGTCATTAAAATAATTATTTCCAATTAAAACAATTATTTGACATGACATTTTACCCCACCAACTTCTTCTAAAATGCTCCACACATGCGTACATGTGAACAAAAATGTAAAAAACGACATGTGGCCATATCTCAAAAACTTGACCTGATTGAACAAAACTAATGTGAGTTTTGGATTCAGCGCATCAGATTCGTCCTAAATCAGCTTAAAAAATGCAGACAACAAATTTGTTGTTGACCAGTGTAATTGGTGAGTTGTCAAATGTTACTGCTTCATCTATTGCCGATATTGCTAGACTAGCTCCATTTAGCCTAGCTACAGACGGTAGCAATGACAGTGGTGAGGCCCAGCTATATCCTGTCCTGATTTCGTACTATGACAACAGTGCTGGGATTGTGAAGCAAGGTTTGCTAAGTTTGCCTGCGTGCAAACAAGATTCCACTGGAGAAAACATTTTCAAACTGCTTGATCATGAGTTCAGTGACAGGAAAATTCCGTGGGGAAATTGTGTTTCCTTTTGTGCTGATAATAATGCCTCTGTCATGGTGGGCAAGCACAAAGGAGTCGCTGCTTATATCCACAAACAAAATCCAGAGTGCTACATCATGGGATGCCCTTGCCATATGATGCACAATACGGCCAAGAAGGCGGCTCAGGCCTTCCCCATTGAATTAGATGACTTTCTCATCGATATTTACTACTACTTGGACAAAAGTAGTAAACGCGTCAAAGGAGTGAAAGCACTGCAAGAACTCTGTGATGCCCTGACACACAAGATTCTTAAGCATGTCGCAACAAGGTGGCTGTCCCTTGGTCAGTGCCTAGACAGGCTGATTGAACAGTGGGAGCCACTTCGCCTCTTCTTCAAAGAAGAAGTACGAAGAAAAATGCAACCAACTGTAGCCAAGACTCTAACAACGAGCAAGAAGGACGGCACTGTATCTACTGCCAGTACTGGCACTGCAGGATCAAGCACTAGTGGAGCAGCATTCACCACTACCACTGCAGTATCTGCTGCGAAGAAGACAGCAGGGACAGCACCAAAACCAATGCTGAGAGCAGGTAGCATCACCCGGCCCTTCATCACGTTCATCTACAAAGCAGATCCCTTCAGAGTCGAGAAAGACTGTGATAGTCCCATCTACAGGCAAAGAAGGACCCAAGTTAAGTTCTGCTTTTGCCAAATCACTTGATAGAAGCTCAGCAAAACCTTCGAATCAGAGGTCTTCTTCCTTGGCTGCACCTACCTCAGCTCTCTCCTCAAACGTAAAATTGGATCTGGTACTACAAGTCTGACCTCTTCTGCTGGCAGTAAACGCAAGTGTGATCGCCCTGCGGCTAAGTGTACTACGAGTTCTACAACTAAAAGCGCATCTTCCTCAAACACTGTGCAGGAATCTAGAGAAAAACGTGTCAACAGGATGTTCTTGTCTCCACAAACAAAACTCTATTGTTTCTTCCTTCGATATGCTAACAAGCTTTTTTGAGAAGGGGAATCTTCTGCTCCAAAGAGACGAACCCTGTATTCATCTCCTGATCTTGGTCTTCTGGTCTTCTGGGAATTGAATGGTCTTCTGAAAGATATCTTCGTACGGTTTTGAAACCATCGGTGTCATCGGTTGCTCTGGTAAATGTACCCTTCTCTGACAGAAATCATCAGAAGAATGATGAGGACCTCATGATTGGGAACGATGCCAAACTGTATATAAGGGAACAAAGGAGTCTCAAGAAATCCACCTTCACTCTGAGTGAGTCAGACATCCAAGGTTTCTTCAGTGCAGTTCGCTCATATTATGTGAAAGCCTGCAATTACATCTTCAAAACCTGGCCGGTAGATGATGAATTAGCCAAGCATGCTCAGGTGCTGGATGTTAAGCTACACCAAGAAGTGGGGTTTGACTGTGTGGAGTTTTTCATCAAGAAATTCCCGTGTCTGTTCAGTGGCGGTGATAGTGACATAGACAGTCTTGAGAGTGAATTCGCTCACTACCAGGCAGACGCCTCCATAGCTACAATTGCTACTGAGACAGTGAGAGTGGATGAGCAGTGGCATCGGATTTCACAGCTCACAGATCCCTGCACTGGTGCCAAGAAGTATCCTAATTTGAGCAAAGTGATGAAGGGAATCTTGGTCATTCCTCATTCGAACGCATCATGTGAGCGGGCACTCAGTCTTGTACGGAAGAATCATACTGAATTTCGTCCCAATTTGAGTGTCAAAACCCTGGAAGCTCTCTTAATTGAAAAACTAGCTCATAGCACCCCTTGCTACCAGAGAGAATACAGCAAAGACATAATCAGAAGGGCTAAAGAGCCACACAGCTGTCACTCAGCAAAGCTGCCATGGAAAAAGCAAGCAGCAGTAGTACCAGCCAGTAAGGTAAGAAAAATATTGCTTCTTTTGTGCTTTTTGTTAATCTTTGATTGTCCCCTAACTTACTAATATTAACATACATGTAACATTAAAAAGTGCACAATTTTCCCCTTTTTTTGTTCAAAAAGTGGGAATTCTTAACATGTTAAATGCTCCAAAATAGGGCTCAGAGGGCACTAGAGAGCGTCTAGAACCCCAGAGCTTCCAGGGCCCTAAGGCGGGCCATGGACCCCGGCGCAAGGGTCGAGCGCTCCGCGCTCGAGATGTGCGCTTGGCGCACATAATTTGGTGTCGGTTGAAAATCCTCCCTAATTCTGATTTCCAAAAGTTGGCATCTCTGATTAATGATAGAATAATCATCTGTAAGTAATATTTTATTAACATTTTCTTTGTTCATTATTGTTATAACCATGGTTATAAAAACCATTTTTATTGTTACTGTATAACGTTTTTACGTTACTAGCCTGGATTCGGGATCAGGTTCGATCTGTGACCTGCTACAGGTACCATGTAAACCTGTACTAACCTGTTCCATGGTCGGGTTGTCGGCGACTAAACCGTCTCCCCCACCAGGTTTTCTGGTGAGGAGGGTGTTTGGATATGGACACCCAGCAGGATTAAAAACAAAACCTGTCAAAGGGCGGAGGAGCTCCTTGTGAGCCAACGGCCATCCATATCTAGTGCCCAACTGTGTCTGCGGACGTCCTCCTGCAGTTGGGTTACTTCTTATTAGGAGGTTGGTGGCAGGATTTGCACTCCAGCCACCGTAAAACGCTTCATTCCGCAAAACGCAAAAACGCAAAAAAATCTGAAAACCCACTCCGTGGGAGTACCTCCTGTGCAGCTTCCCTTCGCAGGGAAGCTCACCGGATGATGGGATTGGGGCAAAGCCTTCGGGACCCCCAATCTTTGATAGGAGGGAAACCACGGGGTAACATCCCTGGGTCAGATTGCGGGAGAGTGTGTCGGAGTGGTGCTGAGGTGTCGTCCACCAGACGGCGGTCTCCTTGGGTTAACCTGAGGCGGTCCCTTCGGGTGGGTGCCTGGAATGTCCTATCCCTAAGAGAGGATGATCACCTGTCTCTGTTATCATCTGAGCTCAAGCGTTTGGACATCGGGATTGCAGCTCTCTCTGAGGTTCGGAGACCGGATTGCGGCAAGATAATGGTGGGTGGTTACACCTACTATTGGTCTGGTCGCTCTGATGGTTACCATACCCAAGGAGTTGCTGTAGCTGTGTCCAATAAGCTGACCCCAATGATAATTGAGGTAACACCGGTCAACGAGCGTATTATGAGATTAAGGATTCGTCACTCCTTAGGTGTCATTTCCCTGGTCTCTATTTATGCTCCGACTGAGGCGAGTGATCTTACCGTGAAGGACACATTCTACGCCACACTCGAGTCTGTGGTTGATCAGTGCCCCAGACGAGATACACTTCTAGTCTTGGGGGATTTCAATGCATCGACTGGAACTGATAGGGATGGTTATGAGGTGTGTGTTGGTCCCCATGGGTCAGGAACTATGAACCAGAATAGCACTAAGTTCCTTGACTGTGCAAGAAGTCATGGACTTAGGGTGGCTGGTTCATGGTTTCAGCGCCCGCAAGCTCATCGCTGGACTTGGTATTCCAACGCTGGCGGTGTGGCAAAGGAGATTGACCATGTCCTCATTGACGGTCGTTGGAGGATGATCCAGAACTGCAGGGTCTACCGGAGTGCTCAGTTCCTCAATACTGACCACAGGCTTGTTGTAGCAACTCTAAAGCTGCACCTTAAATCCTGGAGAATGGTACCATCCCAGCCTAGGCTGGATGTTGCCAAGCTCAGGGATGAGAGAGTAGCTGAGGAGTTTGCGAACAGGCTGAGTGGACACTTGGGGGTCTGGGTGCTTTGGGGGGTCCTGAAGAGTTGTGGAGCACCTTCAAGACCACCGTCCTTGATGTTGCCGGTGGATGCCTTGGAGTTCACCACAGGGCAAAGAAGAATTTTGTCTCTCAAGGGACACTGGATACCATTGACCAGAGTCGCAGGGCCAGGCTGAATGGCAGAGCTGAGCTGTTCAGGGAGCTGAGGCGTAAAACTGTACGTGCACTGAGGGTGGACAAGGAGGCCTATGTGCGAGGAATCTGTGAGGGGGTAGAGCATCACCTGTGGACAGGTGATTCTCGTCCCGCTTACAGGGGAATTCGCGCATTACGTTCATCCAAGCCCATCCCTCGGAGCACTGCAGTTCGAGCAGAGAGTGGTAGGCTCTTGACAGAGGAGTCTGAAGTGAAGGCCCGCTGGGCCGGTTACTTTGAGCGGTTGTACCAGGCTGATCCCCCAGCTGTCGAGTTGGACGTCAACGGTGTTACAATCCCTGTTGCTGACCCTCGAATCAACTGTGGTCCACCATCGCTTGTGGAAACACGGGCTGCGGTGAACCAGTTGAAACGGGGCAAAGCTCCAGGGATCTGTGGCATCCATGCCGAACTTCTCAAGGCTGGTGGAAATGCTGCACTCACGTCGTTGCATGCAGTTTTGTGCTCTACCTGGAACACAGGCATCATCCCAACTGACTGGAAGAGGGGCCTTGTTGTCCCTCTCTGGAAAGGGAAGGGTGATCGCCAAGACTGCAACAACTACCGAGGGGTGACGCTGCTCTCAGTGCCGGGCAAGGTCTTTGCTCGGATAATTCTTGATAGGTTCGCCACCATCTGCTTGAGCACCAGCGTCCAGAGCAGTCAGGCTTTACACCAAAGAGTTCAACGATTGACCGTATCCTTGCACTTCGTGTCCTCACCGAACGCAGACGAGAGTTTCGGCAGGGGCTGCTTGCAGCCTATGTTGCTCTCTGTAAAGCGTTCGATTCAGTGAATCGGGATGTCCTCTGGAGGATTCTTGGTCTTCGTGGGGTGCCACCGAAACTGATCGATCTGATGTCTGAACTCTACTCTGGTACTGAGAGTGCTGTGAAGTGTGGTGGTACCGCCTCTGACTTATTTCCAGTTGTTACTGGAGTTCGTCAGGGATGTGTACTTGCCCCCACAGTTTTCAGCACTTGTATGGACTGGATTCGAGGGAGGATGTCGGAGAGATCAAGTTGCGGTGCATCGTTTGGCAATGTCAAGATCTCGGACCTTGATTTTGCAGATGATGCAGTCATCTTTGCGGAGACTTTAGACATCCTCTTGGGGGCCCTCGAGGTGCTGAATGAGGAGTCGGAGCCGTTGGGATTACGGATTTCTTGGTTCAAAACAAAGATCCAGGCTTTCGGTGACATCTTGGATGCTGCTGTCCTGTCTGTGTCTGTTTGTGGTGAGGATGTTGAGGTCGTGGATAGATTCACTTACCTTGGCAGTGATATTCATGTCTCCGCAGGTTGTGAGCCGGAGGTCAATAGACGTCTGGGTCGGGCCTGGGGAGTCATGGATTCACTGGATCATGGGGTGTGGCGCTGCCGGTACCTGTGTGGGAGGACGAAAGTCCGAGTCTTCAGGTCCTTGGTACTTCCAGTCTTGCTCTATGGGTGCGAGACTTGGACTTTGACCAAGGATCTGAGACGGAGACTTAATTCCTTTGGTACCAGGTCTCTTCTGAGAATCCTTGGCTATCGCTGGTCGGATTTTGTGTCCAACGAGCGGTTGCTGAGAGAGACTCGGATGAGATTTGTTACCTGCATAGTCCGTGAGCGTCAGCTGCGGCTGTATGGACATGTGGCTCGTTTTCCTGACGCTGATCCTGCTCACCAGATTCTCTCAGCGAGGGAGTCTCATGAGTGGAGGAGGCCAGTGGGCCGACCACGTGCCTCATGGTTGCAGCAGGTTGACCATCATCTCAAGGAGATGGGGATGGGCCTGGCATCTGCCTGGGGGATGGCCAGACGGAGGCCCCTGGAGTACCGGCGGAAAGTGGACGCAGCGACGCGCTGTTCTGGCACATGCTCCCATACCTGACCTGACCTGATTCGGGATCAGCGATCAAATAATGTAAATCACGATTAAAAATTATTTTTTGATGATGCGGGAGTAATCTTTATTAAAATCAGTAGAGGAAATATACACCATGTCTGATATTTGGGTCTTTCATGTCTCCGATGATGCCTTTATCTCCAGGGACGCATCATTCCCCATGATAAAAACCTGAAGCAAAAGGGTCGTAGCCGACGACACGGATTCCAAATTGCCAGGGTATTGTGTTGTTGTTGTTTACTATTCTCTCATGTGCACGCGTTGAGTATGAAGCTGTTATACGTTCGCTCACTATACGTTATACGTTATACGCTCACTACGTTCGCTATTAAATGCTGTGCGGTGTATAAACACGATCGGGTTTGATTTCGATGTTGCGAATATTAAACGCTGTGCGGTGAAAACGCGATCCGGTTTGACTTCTATGTTGCGAATATTAATGAACGCTATGCGCTGTATAAACACGATCGGGTTTGATTTCTATGTTGCGAATATTAAACGCTGTGCGGTGTATCAACACGATCGGGTTTGATTTCTATGTTGCGAATATTAAATGCTGTGCGGTGTCTAAACACGATCGTGTTTGATTTCTATGTTGTTAATATTAAACGCTGTGCGGTGTATAAACACGATCGGGTTTGATTTCTATGTTGTTAATATTAAACGCTGTGCAGTGTATAAACACGATTGGGTTTGATTTCTATGTTGTTAATATTAAACGCTGTGCAGTGTATAAACACGATCGGGTTTGATTTCTATGTTGCGAATATTAAACGCTGTGCAGTGTATAAACACGATCAGGTTTGATTTCTATGTTGTTAATATTAAACGCTATGCGGTGTATAAACACGATCGTGTTTGATTTCTATGTTGTTAATATTAAACGCTGTGCGGTGTATAAACACGATCGGGTTTGATTTCTATGTTGTTAATATTAAACGCTGTGCGGTGTATAAACACGATCGGGTTTGATTTCTATGTTGTGAATATTAAACGCTGTGCGGTGTATAAACACGATTGGGTTTGATTTCTATGTTGTGAATATTAAACGCTGTGCGGTGTATAAACACGATTGGGTTTGATTTCTATGTTGTGAATATTAAACGCTGTGCAGTGTATAAACACGATCGGGTTTGATTTCTATGTTGCGAATATTAAACGCTGTGCGGTGTATAAACACGATCAGGTTTGATTTCTATGTTGTGAATATTAAACGCTGTGCAGTGTATAAACACGATCGGGTTTGATTTCTATGTTGCGAATATTAAACGCTGTGCAGTGTATAAACACGATTGGGTTTGATTTCTATGTTGTTAATATTAAACGCTGTGCAGTGTATAAACACGATCGGGTTTGATTTCTATGTTGCGAATATTAAACGCTGTGCAGTGTATAAACACGATCAGGTTTGATTTCTATGTTGTTAATATTAAACGCTATGCGGTGTATAAACACGATCAGGTTTGATTTCTATGTTGCGAATATTACACGCTATGCGGTGTATAAACACGATCGGGTTTGATTTCTATGTTGTTAATATTAAACGCTGTGCGGTGTATAAACACGATCGGGTTTGATTTCTATGTTGCGAATATTAAACGCTGTGCAGTGTATAAACACGATCAGGTTTGATTTCTATGTTGTTAATATTAAACGCTATGCGGTGTATAAACACGATCAGGTTTGATTTCTATGTTGTTAATATTAAACGCTATGCGGTGTATAAACACGATCGGGTTTGATTTCTATGTTGTTAATATTAAACGCTGTGCGGTGTATAAACACGATCGGGTTTGATTTCTATGTTGCGAATATTAAACGCTGTGCAGTGTATAAACACGATCAGGTTTGATTTCTATGTTGTTAATATTGTTGCGGATTTCGCGCCCGCCGGCGTGCGACGGCCACGTAACTCGAATCGCGGCACGTCGCCCACCGGACGGACAATCCAGTCGTGACCCTCTCGGACTAACGCCGGGAACCAGTCACGGGTGGACCTTTCGGTCTCACCGCGATCGAGCCAATCAGCCCCCACGTGGGATAGGGTTGCTCGCCAAATTCGAACTACCTAAGTACCCACGCGGAGGGTAGACCGGGCGATCGCACCTGCCGCAGGTCGACTTCCCGGACACGGGCCACTTAGCGACCCGTTCCGTACTATCAGAATAACCGAGCGGTGTTATCGTCGACCTCGACGGTTCGATTAATTATCGTGCGTATTCAGCCCACTACCAACCCTTTACGTGAAGCAAGATGAGGGTTCAATGGGGGAAAAGACGGAGCGAAGCGGGAGAACAGTTCAACAATAAAGCACATTTATTCTCGGCACACGGGAAGCACACAAATACAATTCCACCAAATGCACACAAAAAAGAAAACAATTCCATTTACACAAAAAGCAAACATAAAAGTGAAAACACAGTGCAGAGCTAATTCCGACTACCGAGCACACGGCAACACTTATACAATTCTACTTCACAGACGGCGCCGACAACACATACCCAAAACCAAGGAAAAGAAATACCCTCAAGAATGAGGTAGGCCTGGGGCCGAGACCTGGTCGGGCCTACCCGTCTGGTGATGAGACGCGGAGCGGCGATGGCCCCGCAACCCGCGGGCCTCGTGGACAGTGCCTGGCAGGGGGTGGGAACGGCCCCTTGGTCGCACTATCTCAGCGCGGGGGGAAACAGGAGCGGGGTTGCTGATGCTCGGGGTATAGAGGATCTTTATTATGTGCGACGAGCGTCTCCACCTCGGCCGGGTCGCGCTGCCGGCCTCCCTCGGGCGCGCAGCTCCTTGCACGACGCGAGCACCCTTCGTCCGACTCGCCGCCTCTCCACAGCTCGTCCCCTCCGTTCCGACTCTCCTTCGCCTCGTTCCGACCTTTACGACTCCCTTCTTCCTCGTTCCGACTTCTTACTACTCCTTTCTTCCTCGTTCCGACTTCTTACTACTCTTTTACTGACGAACACCGTCCTTTTATCCCCCCCGTAACTTCGCCTTTGACCCCCTCCCTTTGACCTTTCAACTCGCTCCCCATTGGCCCGACAAAAAGTGGGCGTGAAGGCTTTTTGATCCACAAATTTGCATATATCGATCGCCCTGGGGCGGGGCCACCCGCCCCTCGCTCACCGATTGGACGGCAAAAAGTGGGCGTGTGTCGTTTTGGATCCGTTTTTGAAGCAGAAAATCCGTGATTTTGTACACGCTGTTCAACGTGCGCCCTACACGAGTCCAGCATCGGTGCCCATGAGTGGCGCGAGACGACGGCGATGCGATGGTGGCGAGTTGTGACGGTAAAGGTCGTGGCGGTTGTGGTGAAGCGGTGGTTGTGGTCGGTGGTTGATGTTGTGGTTGTGATGGTGGCGATTGGTCCAAAATAAAGATAGTAAAAGAAAAACGGCTATCCTGAAGAGTCGCAGCACGTATAAATGACATGTATTCCCACTAGACAACGGGTTTGGGCCTAACTACACATGCACTTACCGAGATACCTCACCTAAGGGACCTGAATGGTGGTTTGCGAATCTGGTAACCACAACACTACCCCCTTCCCTTTTTACAGACTCGTCCCGAGTCGTCAAATTTTCGTGTGCCATCATGTGTAGTTTTCCCGAGTACATTTTACCTACGGATCCCTGAGTGCGACATTCATGGTATTCGTGTCCCCAAAATAAATAACCTGAGGGCTGCGTAACTATCTAAACAAACTCACTCACACGGACGACTTAAATAAAATTGCCGGCGCTAAGACATACATGCCGGGGGCGCACTCATATGTACAGTACATCTTACCTTAACTTACAAATTTTACACTAAACCATGGCCCAGGATCATCGAACTCTGCAAAAGAAAGCAGTTAGCAGGGAGCCAGGCTGCCCACATGCAGTCTCTGACTCAAACAATGCAGGTGACAGGGAACGTGGCTGGCTGCTCACACGCAGTCCAAGGCCTTCCCTTTTGAACTGAACTCAGTGAACCACAACGGTGCATGGGCCGCACAAACGTAGTCTCCGTGCCAGCTCAAGTGGCACACGCAATGAGCACAACGAATGGATGCATGAACACAAACACGGTGCACGGGCCGCCACTGCAGGCCCGTGTTGTAGCTGCCAACAGGGCAGTTCTTGCAGCTTGCAAACTGTTGCCTTGCGGATCCTGGCGCACATGGAAATGAACAGGGGGGGGCAAAGCAAAATTGAACGGGGCTGGTGAACATGGGCAGTGGGCATGGCATGGCAAAGGTGCAGGCAACACAGCCCGCAGAAGAAGGCCGCTGCAGGCAAACTCAGCCCACAGACGAACTGGCCGGCACAGGCCTCGAAGAAAAAAAAACAGCTAGCAGATGAACTGGCCGGCACAGGCCTTGCAGCACACAGCTGCCGATGAGGTTGGCCGGCCTCCGCCTTGAAGTAAAACACGGCCAGCCGATGAAGTGGCCAGCCTTTGCCGTTCAGTGGAGGTTGGTGGAGGGAGTGCGGTGGTGCTGGCCACTCGGAAGGCGGGCTCGGACCTACCTACCTGTCTCCCTCCCAACTATCGCCTTTGCCTGTCACTGTACATACCCACTCCCTTAATTTGTGAAAAACCAATTTAGCCCCAACTTATTTTTTTGTTGTTTTTATTCTTACTTCCCCACTATAAATCGTCCCCTAACCCCCTTTATCGTCTTTGTTCGGCTAACCTATCCTGTCACCTAGCCTACTCCCAACCCCTACGTTCCCCTCCCGGAGGGGAATAAGGGAGAGCTAACGTCCTGTGTCGAGGCCCAACGAAGCCTCAGAATGGCCTCCCCAGAGTTCGGCGATCTATAACCCAAGTGGGTCCAGCGGCCCACAACGACAGCGAGGGGATGGATGGTGCGGAGGGGTACATCTCCTAATCTACCCTAACGATTTAACTGTTAAACTACCCCGGGGCTTCAACAAGCGCCTCTCGCTTAAACTATTGGTTCTAACAACCCAGATTCCCGTCGCCTGTGTTGGTGTCCTCACAATTTCGGGCCTCGCCCAATTTTCTCTCCGTGCCCTCACACGGTCTCCTGGCTGGGACACGTGGCTCCCTTTGGCAGGCACGACCCTCTGCCGAATCTCCCGCTATGGCACCCCGGGCACTACACTGCCTCCGAGCCTACCAGCTCTCCCTAACCCCGGGGAGTGCCCCCCATGGCACCTCCCCTGAAACGCACACGTGGCAGGCCGGCCTCCCGGGCCCCTTTCCGAGGGTCACCCGTGCCCACTGCACTGCCCACGCGGCTAATGGCGCCCCGGGCCCCCGCACCAAGCAGGCGCACCCGTGCCCACTACTCTATCCCGGCCCCCCATGGGCCCTTGGCCTACCGCGGCCGACTAGCCTGGTGCCCGGGGTACCCACTCAGCGATACTCACCTTTCGCAGCCACGCTCCCAAGCCCGTCAACAGGGCTCCTGCACCCCTCCAAATGGGTCTCGAGCCTACTTTCCCACCAACAACAAAACGACCTCCATTTTTCAATTTGACTAACCCAGCTAACTCACTTTATACTGACCCCGGGGTCCCTTGGGCGGGAGTCACTCCTCCCCCCAATCACTCATCGCACCATGCATTCCCCATTCACTCCACTCACACAGACCCGCTGGCCTCACTCACTCACCAAGCACATGTACTCACCTCACTACGCACAACTCTTCAACACACACGCCACCGAACTCTGCCATCCTTCTAACTACCTCCCTAACTAACTCGTGCTCCCACGTCATTCCCTTAAACTACAGCACGTTCCTTTTAACACTACGTAGCTAAGCTACGTCCCCACTACACATTCACCAGTCTGTCTCTGTCTCCAAATCAATCATTTTATTTCCCAACCTAAATCTGGCTACAATCCCTCTAACTAATCCATTCCACGGACTCCATGAGGACTTACCCCTGCCCCATGGAGTCGGTCTAACTAAGCTAACCCTTCCCCCTAACTAGTTTTCATCCTGTGCCCAGGGTAAGCGGGGTCTTTCACCCTTGCCCAGGAATCCTGTACACTGAAAGTGAGGCTTGCTTTTTTTTTTTTTTTTTTTCCATGCGCAGCACCTGCGCGGCAACTCAGAGCTCGCGCACTTTGCACCTGCCCGTGACGTCATGCAGCTGCACGTGTTCCTCGTCCCTCCTTGGACGGGACCATCCGGCAGAGATACCCCTCCTGCCGGATTCCAACCCCACGTGCAGCCATGACGTCACCGTGCGCATAAAAAAAAAACACACAAGCCACACGTCTCGAGGGGTTCCCCACGCGAACACATGTGCTTTGCCCGTTGGAGCTTAACACGCACGATCGCGTGGAGAACCCGTCCGGTCCAAATCCGTTTACCTGCCTAAACTTTGTCCGTCCGCGGGATCGGCAAATCCACCGCGTGCGTTTTCCGGACCGACTTCACTCGCAAGCGAGCACGTGGCGGTCTCGTGCGTTGCACAGCACGAACCGCGTGCTCACTGCTGGGTGAACCCGGCACGGTCCTCGAAACAACTACAGCCGCTACTCGGCTTTCTCTCCTCTGTCGCCGTCGTCGTCTCCATTCAACCCACGCACACCTGCGTGTCACGACGCACACAGTCCACACCATTAAACTCACACCGGGAGACGCGGCTGCGTGCTCCCGCATGCCAACCGACATCTCCCTCTCATACCGCTCTCTCACACACACGGTCTCCCTTGCATAACCCATACCACTCACACGTGGTGCTCCATTCACTCGTGCCTCACTCACACACGCGGGGGCACTCAACCGCGGTTCCTCACCCACACACGCGGGGGCACTAACCCGCGGTGCCTCACTCACACACCGTGCCTCATCCACACACGGCGTGCTGGGAAGCACGCACTCCGGCACCATCGCTACCACACCACTCACACACGGGGTCGCTTCCACACACGGGGACGCACTCACACCTTGCACCACACACACAGGGACAACCACACTGGGGATTTGTGTCCCCACAAGGGTCTCCGGGGCCTCCATACCCCCCAAGCTCTCCGTGCACCTGTCCACAGCACTCGTCCCCTCAACCTCGCAAAGCACGACCGAACTCACCTGGTCGTGACTCGCCTCAAGGGGGCATACTCCCTCCCCTCGTTCCTGGAGGAGGTCATCCAGCTGCTCACACCGGGTCCCCACACGCTCCGCGAGCTCAACCTCACTGTCCTCCACTACCTCTGTGTGTGTGTGCGTCACTTACCTTGTCCAATTCACCCTCCATCTCCCGTGTCTCTATACATTTTATTCTTTCTGTCGTCTCCTCGTGTCTATTGGTCTCTGCTTCTTTCTGGCGTCTTTCTCTTATCTTTAAGTAGGTCCACCTTGCTTTCTCCTTAAGTCGCTCCCGTCCTTCCCTGTTTTTCACTCCTTGCTCTTTCACGATCTCCGCGTACCTCATCCTTGCTTTCCGTATTAATTGTTCTTTTCTCTCCCTCCCAATTACTTTCACCTCGTCTCTTGTCTCCCGAATTACTTTTTCCTTACCCGCCTCCACCGCGGGCCTGTCAGCCGTTGCACCCCCTTCCAGCTCGTTTGCTCCCACACGTGGAGTCGCCATTCCGAGTTCCCTGCTAACGGCCTTCATGCCCGCCTGCAGGCATCGGCCCATGTTCTGCGTCTCACCCCCGCAGCTTTTTCGTTTCTTCCCTCATTTGCTGTGTACTCGCATCAATCTTTTCGTTCATGCTTTTTATTTCTGCATTCATTTGTGCCAGCATGGTGAATAGCTGGGCCATGTCGGATGCACTCAAGTGAGCCGTTTCGGCAGGGGTTGGGGAAGGGTCTTGGTGGAGAGGGGGGGAGGTGTCATACACCGCGGCCGCTGCCGCACCCACCTCGGGCCCTGGGTTCAGTTGGGCGAGTCCGTGTTGCTGCACAATCAACATTTCCTGCTCGGGGATTCCATCCTGGACCATGGATTCTACATTACTACACATATACATTTCTAATACCCCCGGCTCCCGCTCGCCTTGAGACGCCATCTTGCTTCTCGTGAAGGGTTAATTTCGCTCGCTCGTAATTTGGAGGGAATCGGGGGTCGCTTCTCTCACCCCTGGACCGATTCCCGTAAATTTAGCCGGAGACAGGAGAGCCCGTTGTCCCGTTCTCCGATACCAGTGCCGTAAGGAGGGCGATGAATTTGTATCCCACTCCTGACACCAGTGTTGCGGATTTCGCGCCCGCCGGCGTGCGACGGCCACGTAACTCGAATCGCGGCACGTCGCCCACCGGACGGACAATCCAGTCGTGACCCTCTCGGACTAACGCCGGGAACCAGTCACGGGTGGACCTTTCGGTCTCACCGCGATCGAGCCAATCAGCCCCCACGTGGGATAGGGTTGCTCGCCAAATTCGAACTACCTAAGTACCCACGCGGAGGGTAGACCGGGCGATCGCACCTCGCCGCAGGTCGACTTCGGACACGGGCCACTTAAGCGACCCGTTCCGTACTATCAGAATAACCGAGCGGTGTTATCGTCGACCTCGACGGTTCGATTAATTATCGGGCGTATTCAGCCCACTACCAACCCTTTACGTGAAGCAAGATGAGGGTTCAATGGGGGAAAAGACGAAGCGAAGCGGGAGAACAGTTCAACAATAAAGCACATTTATTCTCGGCACACGGGAAGCACACAAATACAATTCCACCAAATGCACACAAAAAAAGAAAACAATTCCATTTACACAAAAAGCAAACATAAAAGTGAAAACACAGTGCAGAGCTAATTCCGACTACCGAGCACACGGCAACACTTATACAATTCTACTTCACAGACGGCGCCGACAACACATACCCAAAACCAAGGAAAAGAAATACCCTCAAGAATGAGGTAGGCCTGGGGCCGAGACCTGGTCGGGCCTACCCGTCTGGTGATGAGACGCGGAGCGGCGATGGCCCCGCAACCCGCGGGCCTCGTGGACAGTGCCTGGCAGGGGGGTGGGAACGGGGCCCCCTTGGTCGCACTATCTCAGCGCGGGGGGAAACAGGAGGGGGGTTGCTGATGCTCGGGGTATGGAGGATCTTTATTATGTGCGACGAGCGTCTCCACCTCGGCCAGGTCGCGCTGCCGGCCTCCCTCGGGCGCGCAGCTCCTTGCACGACGCGAACACCCTTCGTCCGACTCGCCGCCTCTCCACAGCTCGTCCCCTCCGTTCCGACTCTCCTTCGCCTCGTTCCGACCTTTACGACTCCCTTCTTCCTCGTTCCGACTTCTTACTACTCCTTTCTTCCTCGTTCCGACTTCTTACTACTTTGATTGACGAACACCGTCCTTTTATCCCCCCGTAACTTCGCCTTTGACCCCCTCCCTTTGACCTTTCAACTCGCTCCCCATTGGCCCGACAAAAAGTGGGCGTGAAGGCTTTTTGATCCACAAATTTGCATATATCGATCGCCCTGGGGGTGGGGCCACGCCCCTCGCTCACCGATTGGACGGCAAAAAGTGGGCGTGTGTCGTTTTGGATCCGTTTTTGAAGCAGAAAATCCGTGATTTTGTACACGCTGTTCAACGTGCGCCCTACACGAGTCCAGCATCGGTGCCCATGAGTGGCGCGAGACGACGGCGATGCGATGGTGGCGAGTTGTGACGGTAAAGGTCGTGGCGGTTGTGGTGAAGCGGTGGTTGTGGTCGGTGGTTGATGTTGTGGTTGTGATGGTGGCGATTGGTCCAAAATAAAGATAGTAAAAGAAAAACGGCTATCCTGAAGAGTCGCAGCACGTATAAATGACATGTATTCCCACTAGACAACGGGTTTGGGCCTAACTACACATGCACTTACCGAGATACCTCACCTAAGGGACCTGAATGGTGGTTTGCGAATCTGGTAACCACAACAATATTAAACGCTATGCGGTGTATAAACACGATCAGGTTTGATTTCTATGTTGTTAATATTAAACGCTATGCGGTGTATAAACACGATCGGGTTTGATTTCTATGTTGTTAATATTAAACGCTGTGCGGTGTATAAACACGATCGGGTTTGATTTCTATGTTGCGAATATTAAACGCTGTGCGGTGTATAAACACGATCGGGTTTGATTTCTATGTTGCGAATATTAAACGCTGTGCGGTGTATAAACACGATCGGGTTTGATTTCTATGTTGTTAATATTAAACGCTGTGCGGTGTATAAACACGATCGGGTTTGATTTCTATGTTGCGAATATTAAACGCTGTGCAGTGTCTCAACACGATCAGGTTTGATTTCTATGTTGTTAATATTAAACGCTATGCGGTGTATAAACACGATCGGGTTTGATTTCTATGTTGTTAATATTAAACGCTGTGCGGTGTATAAACACGATCGGGTTTGATTTCTATGTTGTTAATATTAAACGCTGTGCGGTGTATAAACACGATCGGGTTTGATTTCTATGTTGTGAATATTAAACGCTGTGCGGTGTATAAACACGATCGGGTTTGATTTCTATGTTGTTAATATTAAACGCTGTGCAGTGTATAAACACGATCGGGTTTGATTTCTATGTTGCGAATATTAAACGCTGTGCGGTGTATAAACACTATTGGGTTTGATTTCTATGTTGTTAATATTAAACGCTGTGCAGTGTATAAACACGATCGGGTTTGATTTCTATGTTGCGAATATTAAACGCTGTGCAGTGTATAAACACGATCGGGTTTGATTTCTATGTTGTTAATATTAAACGCTGTGCGGTGTATAAACACGATCGGGTTTGATTTCTATGTTGTTAATATTAAACGCTGTGCAGTGTATAAACACGATCGGGTTTGATTTCTATGTTGTTAATATTAAACGCTGTGCGGTGTATAAACACTATTGGGTTTGATTTCTATGTTGCGAATATTAAACGCTGTGCAGTGTATAAACACGATCAGGTTTGATTTCTATGTTGTTAATATTAAACGCTATGCGGTGTATAAACACGATCGGGTTTGATTTCTATGTTGCGAATATTAAACGCTGTGCAGTGTATAAACACGATCAGGTTTGATTTCTATGTTGTTAATATTAAACGCTATGCGGTGTATAAACACGATCAGGTTTGATTTCTATGTTGTTAATATTAAACGCTATGCGGTGTATAAACACGATCGGGTTTGATTTCTATGTTGTTAATATTAAACGCTGTGCGGTGTATAAACACGATCGGGTTTGATTTCTATGTTGCGAATATTAAACGCTGTGCAGTGTATAAACACGATCAGGTTTGATTTCTATGTTGTTAATATTAAACGCTCTGCGGTGTATAAACACGATCAGGTTTGATTTCTATGTTGTTAATATTAAACGCTATGCGGTGTATAAACACGATCGGGTTTGATTTCTATGTTGTTAATATTAAACGCTGTGCGGTGTATAAACACGATCGGGTTTGATTTCTATGTTGCGAATATTAAACGCTGTGCGGTGTATAAACACGATCGGGTTTGATTTCTATGTTGCGAATATTAAACGCTGTGCGGTGTATAAACACGATCGGGTTTGATTTCTATGTTGTTAATATTAAACGCTGTGCAGTGTATAAACACGATCGGGTTTGATTTCTATGTTGTTAATATTAAACGCTGTGCGGTGTATAAACACGATCTGGTTTGATTTCTATGTTGTTAATATTAAACGCTGTGCGGTGTATAAACACGATCGGGTTTGATTTCTATGTTGCGAATATTAAACGCTGTGCGGTGTATAAACACGATCGGGTTTGATTTCTATGTTGCGAATATTAAACGCTGTGCGGTGTATAAACACGATCGGGTTTGATTTCTATGTTGTTAATATTAAACGCTGTGCAGTGTATAAACACGATCGGGTTTGATTTCTATGTTGTTAATATTAAACGCTGTGCGGTGTATAAACACGATCGGGTTTGATTTCTATGTTGTTAATATTAAACGCTGTGCAGTGTATAAACACGATCGGGTTTGATTTCTATGTTGCGAATATTAAACGCTGTGCGGTGTATAAACACGATCGGGTTTGATTTCTATGTTGCGAATATTAAACGCTGTGCGGTGTATAAACACGATCGGGTTTGATTTCTATGTTGTTAATATTGTTGCGGTTGAGGAAATTCGCAAACCACCATTCAGGTCCCGTAGGTGAGATATCTCTAAGTACATGTGTAGTTAGCCCCAAACCCGTTGTTTCGAGGGAATAAATGTGATTCATTCGGGCTGCGACCCTTTGAGATAGCCATTTTTTCTGTTCTATCTTTATTTTGAACCAACCACGTCTCAACCGCCATCACACAACAACCACCAACCGCAACGCCGCTTCACAACAACAACAACGCCAACAGCCACGACCTTTACCTTCACAACTCGCTCCCGCAAACATCGCATCACCGCCATTCCAAACGTCGCCATGGCCATAAACCACCACAATAAACCCTCCACCATCTTCACCTCGCCTTCTGCGGCCATTCCCGCACCAATTGTGAACGCCGAGCGTCAGGCTGTCCTGGCCTCGTACGGGACGCGCGCCGAACCGCGAGTGCAAAGTGCGGCCTTTCCGAGGAGAATTCGGATCAGGAATGATACACGCCCACTTCTGTTCCGTCCAATCAGCAAGCGCGGGGCGGTTTGGCCCCGCCTCCAGGCGCGTCGGAGTAGAATCGGGATATGCAAATTCTCGGATCAGGGGAGACTCACGCCCCTTTTCCTCCGTCCAATTGGCGAGCGTGGCTCCACTCCCGAGCTCGTTCTGATCCAGAAATTTGCATCTGGGTTCTCCTGCCGGCCTACAAAGTGCCGAGCGCAGGGTCGAGTCGGGCTCGGAAGAGTCAGTTTTGGAGAGCAGAGTGTGGCAGCGGCAGAGTGTGGCAGCTCGAGTCAGTTTCGGAAGAGTCAGTCTGGAGAGGTCGGAGAGCCGAGTGGAGCTCGCAGTCTGTCGGGGTTCGGAGTCTGTCGGGGAGCTGCAGAGATGGGAAGCCTGGAGCTTGGAGCGCGGTCGAGTCGGGTTGGAGCGCGGAGTGATTCGGGAGGCGAGGGCGTACCGGTGGTTTGCTGCAGTCGGCTGAGGAGAATTGTGGAGGAGACCGGATAGCTCGGGTCCGAGGCAAGGAAGACGGCGGTCGGCGACGAGCTCGCAGTGGAGTCTCTCGTCGTGGGACCGAAGCAAGCCAGCTATCCTCTTTCCCCAGAGCATCAACAATTCCCCCCCTTTTTTCCCCCCGCGCTGAGATAGTGCGAAAAGGGGGGCCCTGTTCCCACCCCACTCCAAGCAGTGCCAACGAAACCCGCGAAGGAGCGCGGAGTCGGGGCGCCGCCACATTTGCGGCTCATCACAAAGACACGGGTAGGATCCACCAGGTCTCGCGGCCCACAGGCCCCGTCTGCCCCCTTGTCTTTGAGGGTGGCCCTTTTCTTTTGCTTTTGAGTAAATGTGTTGGCGCCGTCTATAAAGTAAAACTGTGTAAGTGTTGCCGTGTGCTCGCGTAGTCGGTAGTAGATCTGCATTGTTGTGTTTCTTTTGTTACATCTGCTTTAGGTGCATAATTGTTGTAATTGTATATGTGTGCTTTCCGTGTGCCGCGGAATAAATGTGCCTTATGTTGAACCGTTTTTCCCGTTTCGCTTCGTCTTTTCTTTAATTGAATCTCCATCTTGCTTCACATAAAGGGTTGGTAGTGGGCTTAATACGCCCGATAATTAATCGGAACCGTCGAGGCCGACGATAACATCGCTCGGTTATCCCGATGGTACGGAACGGGTCGCTTAAGTGGCCCGTGTCCGGAGTCGACCTGCGGTGAGGTGCGATCGCCCGGTCTACCCTCCGCGTGGGTACTTAGGTAGGTCGAATTTGGCGAACAACCCTATCCCACGCGGGGGGCCGATTGGCACGATCGTGGTGAGGCCGAAAGGCCCACGCGTGACTAGCTCCCGGCGTTAGTCCGAGAGGGTCACGACAGAATTGTCCGTCCGGTGGGTGACGTGCCGCAATTCGAGTTGCGTGGCCGTTCGCACGCCGGCGAGCACGAATTCGCAACAATATTAAATGCTGTGCGGTGTATAAACACGATCTGGTTTGATTTCTATGTTGCGAATATTAAACGCTGTGCGGTGTATAAACACGATCGGGTTTGATTTCTATGTTGTGAATATTAAACGTTGTGCGGTGTATAAATACTATCCGGTTTGATTTCTATGTTGTAAATATTAAACGCTGTGCGGTGTATAAACACGATCAGGTTTGATTTCTCTGTTGCGAATATTAAACGCTGTGCGGTGTATAAACACGATCCGGTTTGATTTCTGTGTTGTTAATATTAAACGCTGTGCAGTGTATAAACACGATCAGGTTTGATTTCTATGTTGCGAATATTAAACGCTGTGCGGTGTATAAACACGATCAGGTTTGATTTCTATGTTGCGAATATTAAACGCTGTGCGTTGTATAAACACGATCAGGTTTGATTTCTATGTTGCGAATATTAAACGCTGTGCGGTGTATAAACACGATCAGGTTTGATTTCTATGTTGCGAATATTAAATGCTGTGCGGTGTATAAACACGATCTGGTTTGATTTCTGTGTTGCGAATATTAAATGCTGTGCATTGTATAAACACGATCTGGTTTGATTTCTGTGTTGCGAATATTAAACGCTGTGCGTTGTATAAACACGATCTGGTTTGATTTCTATGTTGCGAATATTAAATGCTGTGCGTTGTATAAACACGATCTGGTTTGATTTCTGTGTTGCGAATATTAAACGCTGTGCGGTGTATAAACACGATCGGGTTTGATTTCTATGTTGCGAATATTAAACGCTGTGCGGTGTATAAACACGATCGGGTTTGATTTCTATGTTGCGAATATTAAACGCTGTGCGGTGTATAAACACGATCGGGTTTGATTTCTATGTTGCGAATATTAAACGCTGTGCGGTGTATAAACACGATCGGGTTTGATTTCTATGTTGCGAATATTAAACGCTGTGCGGTGTATAAACACGATCGGGTTTGATTTCTATGTTGCGAATATTAAACGCTGTGCGGTGTATAAACACGATCGGGTTTGATTTCTATGTTGCGAATATTAAAGGCTGTGCGGTGTATAAACACGATCAGGTTTGATTTCTATGTTGCGAATATTAAACGCTGTGCGGTGTATAAACACGATCAGGTTTGATTTCTATGTTGCGAATATTAAACGCTGTGCGGTGTATAAACACGATCAGGTTTGATTTCTATGTTGTAAATATTAAACGCTGTGCGGTGAAAAACACGATCGGGTTTGATTTCTATGTTGCGAATATTAAATGCTGTGCGTTGTATAAACACGATCTGGTTTGATTTCTGTGTTGCGAATATTAAACGCTGTGCGGTGTATAAACACGATCTGGTTTGATTTCTGTGTTGCGAATATTAAACGCTGTGCAGTGTATAAACACGATCGGGTTTGATTTCTATGTTGCGAATATTAAACGCTGTGCGGTGTATAAACACGATCGGGTTTGATTTCTATGTTGCGAATATTAAAGGCTGTGCGGTGTATAAACACGATCAGGTTTGATTTCTATGTTGCGAATATTAAACGCTGTGCGGTGTATAAACACGATCAGGTTTGATTTCTATGTTGCGAATATTAAACGCTGTGCGGTGTATAAACACGATCAGGTTTGATTTCTATGTTGTAAATATTAAACGCTGTGCGGTGTATAAACACGATCGGGTTTGATTTCTATGTTGCGAATATTAAATGCTGTGCGTTGTATAAACACGATCTGGTTTGATTTCTGTGTTGCGAATATTAAACGCTGTGCGGTGTATAAACACGATCTGGTTTGATTTCTGTGTTGCGAATATTAAACGCTGTGCAGTGTATAAACACGATCGGGTTTGATTTCTATGTTGCGAATATTAAACGCTGTGCGGTGTATAAACACGATCGGGTTTGATTTCTATGTTGCGAATATTAAACGCTGTGCGGTGTATAAACACGATCGGGTTTGATTTCTATGTTGCGAATATTAAACGCTGTGCGGTGTATAAACACGATCTGGTTTGATTTCTATGTTGCGAATATTAAACGCTGTGCGGTGTATAAACACGATCTGGTTTGATTTCTGTGTTGCGAATATTAAACGCTGTGCAGTGTATAAACACGATCGGGTTTGATTTCTATGTTGCGAATATTAAACGCTGTGCGGTGTATAAACACGATCGGGTTTGATTTCTATGTTGCGAATATTAAATGCTGTGCGTTGTATAAACACGATCTGGTTTGATTTCTGTGTTGCGAATATTAAACGCTGTGCGGTGTATAAACACGATCTGGTTTGATTTCTGTGTTGCGAATATTAAACGCTGTGCAGTGTATAAACACGATCGGGTTTGATTTCTATGTTGCGAATATTAAACGCTGTGCGGTGTATAAACACGATCGGGTTTGATTTCTATGTTGCGAATATTAAACGCTGTGCGGTGTATAAACACGATCGGGTTTGATTTCTATGTTGTAAATATTAAACGCTGTGCGGTGTATAAACGGGTTTGATTTCTATGTTGCGAATATTAAACGCTGTGCGGTGTATAAACACGATCGGGTTTGATTTCTATGTTGTAAATATTAAACGCTGTGCGGTGTATAAACACGATCCGGTTTGATTTCTATGTTGCGAATATTAAACGCTGTGCGGTGTATAAACACGATCGGGTTTGATTTCTATGTTGCGAATATTAAACGCTGTGCAGTGTATAAACACGATCGGGTTTGATTTCTGTGTTGCGAATATTAAACGCTGTGCGGTGTATAAACACGATCGGGTTTGATTTCTATGTTGCGAATATTAAACGCTGTGCAGTGTATAAACACGATCGGGTTTGATTTCTATGTTGCGAATATTAAACGCTGTGCGGTGTATAAACACGATCGGGTTTGATTTCTATGTTGCGAATATTAAACGCTGTGCGGTGTATAAACACGATCGGGTTTGATTTCTATGTTGTAAATATTAAACGCTGTGCGGTGTATAAACACGATCGGGTTTGATTTCTATGTTGCGAATATTAAATGCTGTGCGTTGTATAAACACGATCTGGTTTGATTTCTGTGTTGCGAATATTAAACGCTGTGCGGTGTATAAACACGATCTGGTTTGATTTCTGTGTTGCGAATATTAAACGCTGTGCAGTGTATAAACACGATCGGGTTTGATTTCTATGTTGCGAATATTAAACGCTGTGCGGTGTATAAACACGATCGGGTTTGATTTCTATGTTGCGAATATTAAACGCTGTGCGGTGTATAAACACGATCGGGTTTGATTTCTATGTTGCGAATATTAAACGCTGTGCGGTGTATAAACACGATCTGGTTTGATTTCTATGTTGCGAATATTAAACGCTGTGCGGTGTATAAACACGATCTGGTTTGATTTCTGTGTTGCGAATATTAAACGCTGTGCAGTGTATAAACACGATCGGGTTTGATTTCTATGTTGCGAATATTAAACGCTGTGCGGTGTATAAACACGATCGGGTTTGATTTCTATGTTGTAAATATTAAACGCTGTGCGGTGTATAAACGGGTTTGATTTCTATGTTGCGAATATTAAACGCTGTGCGGTGTATAAACACGATCGGGTTTGATTTCTATGTTGTAAATATTAAACGCTGTGCGGTGTATAAACACGATCCGGTTTGATTTCTATGTTGCGAATATTAAACGCTGTGCGGTGTATAAACACGATCGGGTTTGATTTCTATGTTGCGAATATTAAACGCTGTGCAGTGTATAAACACGATCGGGTTTGATTTCTGTGTTGCGAATATTAAACGCTGTGCAGTGTATAAACACGATCGGGTTTGATTTCTATGTTGCGAATATTAAACGCTGTGCAGTGTATAAACACGATCGGGTTTGATTTCTATGTTGCGAATATTAAACGCTGTGCGGTGTATAAACACGATCGGGTTTGATTTCTATGTTGCGAATATTAAACGCTGTGCGGTGTATAAACACGATCGGGTTTGATTTCTATGTTGCGAATATTAAACGCTGTGCAGTGTATAAACACGATCGGGTTTGATTTCTGTGTTGCGAATATTAAACACTGTGCGGTGTATAAACACGTGTGTGTGTGTGTGTCAGTGTGTGTGTGTCAGTGTGTGTGTGTCAGTGTATGTGTGTCAGTGTGTATGTGTGTCAGTGTGTATGTGTGTCAGTGTGTATGTGTGTCAGTGTGTATGTGTGTCAGTGTGAATGTGTTTCAGTGTGTATGTGTGTGTGTGTGTGTGTGTGTGTGTGTGTGTGTGTATGTGTGTCAGTGTATGTGTGTGTGTGTCAGTGTATGTGTGTGTGTGTCAGTGTATGTGTGTGTGTGTCAGTGTCTGTGTGTCTGTGTGTCAGTGTCTGTGTGTGTGTGTCAGTGTGTGTGTGTGTGTGTCAGTGTATGTGTGTGTGTGTCAGTGTATGTGTGTGTGTCAGTGTGTGTGCGTGTGTCAGTATGTATGTGTGTGTGTCAGTGTGTGTGTGTGTGTGTCAGTGTGTGTGTGTGTGTCAGTGTGTGTGTGTGTGTCCGTGTGTGTGTGTGTCAGTGTGTGTGCGTGTTAGGGGGTGTATCATGGTGTGTGTGCCAGGGTGTGTGTGTGTCAGTGTGTATGTGTGTATGTATGTGTGTCAGTGTATGTGTGTGTGTCTGTGTGGCAGTGTATGTGTGTGTGTCTGTGTGGCAGTGTATGTGTGTGTGTCTGTGTGGCAGTGTATGTGTGTCAGTGTATGTGTGGCAG
This sequence comes from Eptatretus burgeri, assembly GCF_056783735.1. Classification (NCBI taxonomy): domain Eukaryota; kingdom Metazoa; phylum Chordata; class Myxini; order Myxiniformes; family Myxinidae; genus Eptatretus; species Eptatretus burgeri. The sequence continues at coordinate 3,287,168 of NC_140969.1, forward strand.
TGTATGTGTGTCAGTGTATGTGTGTGTGTGTCTGTGTGTGTGTGTGTCAGTGTATGTGTGGAAGCCTCTACAATTTTACAATTAACTGTGACATATACTCCTTCAGACCCGCAGTCATCCACGGGATTCCTGTGCGGAGCACGGTATCCCTGCGAGTAAGATTATAATGGAGCTGAAAAATTCCTATCGCCTCGTGATGTCATAGCTGTTGTAGTGCTGCCAGTCGTATAAAAGGACAGTACAGCATGTACAATTATGTAGAGTACATAATACTTGATAATGATGATAAACAACTACTAGCCAAACCCACGCTCCGCGTGAAGTTTCTAAAGTGATGGTTCGTTAAGACGTCAATATCTCCAGTGCTCACAATGTGATTTATCGAATTTCTTTATATACAATGTTTCTTGTTACATTTTTTTTGTGTCAAATTCACCTTCTGAGGTAGTCAGCATGTGCAGAAGAGGGTTTTACATTGCAGACGCTGTTTTCTTGGAGTGGCATTACGCCTCTCAGCAGTGACGGTCTGTGGACCACAGACGTAATGACGTCAGCGAATGACCGATAATGTCATGACGTCATTACACCTCTCAGTGGTGACGTCACACGTCGCCATGCAAACGAATGTAAATTTTTTAGAAAATCGCCAAAAATTCCCAAACCTGTCCGTCTGGAGTGATCTCACACAGCCCATGCTGTACATTCGACCACAGAGCATCCACATGCCGAAAGTGGCGACAATCCGCGACAAACCAGAAGAAGGCATTGTTATCATAGGAGATGACGGCTCCATGCAAGTTATTGCTATTGAAGACCCTCTAGTGGGACAAGATGTGGAGGTGGAAGACAGTGATATTGATGAATGATCCTGACCCTGTACAGGCCAAGCCGAATGTGTGTGTTTGTGTGTTAGTTTTTAACAAAAAAGTCTAAAAAGTTAAAATAAACACAAATTTATACAGCTGTACAATGTGTTTGTGTTTTTGGGTTGGGGTTATTACAAGAAGAAAGAATTTTTTTTTTTTTTATAAATTCAGTGTAGCCTAAGTGTACAGTAATGTCCTAGACCTTCACATTAACTCACCACTCACTCACTGACTCACCCAGAGCAACTTCCAGTCCTGCAAGCTCCATTCATGGTAAGTGCCCTATACAGGTGTACCATATTTTATCTTTTATACCGTATTTTTACTGTACCTTTTATATGTTGAGATACACAAATACTTACCATTGTGTTACAATTGCGAACAGTATTCAGTGCAGTAACATACTGAACAGTTTGTAGGTTAGGAGCAATAGGCTATACCATATAGCCTAGGTGTGTAGTAGGCTATACCATCGAAGTTTGTGTAAGTACACTCCATGATGTTCGCACAATGACGCATTTCTCAGAACGTATCCCCGTCGTTGAGGCCGAAGTCACATTTGCCACGGCGGCCGTGGGGTCTCCAAAATCTACGGCCACTAGCAATTATACGGCGGCCGCAGTATTTCCACGGTCACACAATGTAGCAGTCACATATATTTTTATTTTTCGGGGAGCCGCACGGCATATTTAGAAATTGTGGAGACCGAAAACGGGTTGCCGTACGGTCTTTGATTTGATGTCGCACGGTGACCTTAAGGGGGCCCTGCGGCGGCCATAGAATTTTCAAGGCAGACGCAAGGTAGCCTCAAGGTGCCCGCAAGGCGACCGCAGGGGGCCCTAAGGCGAACGTGCGGTCAGACGTATGGTAACGAGTGGGTTCATTTTATTAATTTACTTTTTACCAGTTTTTTTTTTTTTTTTTAACTAGTTTTTTTTTTCGGATTGTCAAATTGCTTCGGCGAACGTAGAAATGAAAAAAGTTATAACCGTGTTATAATTCCATGGTGACCCCTACAGCCTCTAAAAGATAGCCAAATGGCGTAGGGCCACCCTGAGGCCACCGCAGAAACTCTGCGGCCGCCGCACGTTTGTCATTCAGAGGGCGTACGGCTGCCGTATCCTCGCCGTTGAGCAAATGTGACTTAGGCCTAAGTGGCACATGACTGTATGTGTATGTGTATGTGTATGTGTATGTGTATGTGTATGTGTATATATATATATATATGTGTGTATGTGTATATGTATATGTATATATATATTGTTACGGTTGTGGAAATTCACAGAACACCATTCAGGTTCTCCAGAGATCAGTTATGTCGATAAGTGCGTGTCCAGGTTAGATTTCCCCACCGATGTATAAAGGGAATTATTCGTGTGCTGGGCTGTGCATCTTTGAGTTAGCCGTTATTGTTCTATCTTTTATTTCAAACAAACAACATCTCAACAACCACACCATCCCCACCACAGCGCCAAACACACTACAACCACGCCACCTCCACCACCAAAACAGCATCTCAACAACAACGTCATCCCCACCACAGCGCCAAACGCACTACAACCATGCCACCTCCACCACCAAAACAGCATCTCAACAACCATGCCATCCCCACCACAGCGCCAACCACACTACAACAACAGCATCTCAGCAACTCCCGCCCCGGTATCCCTCAGAACGGGTAAACAGAAGTGTCGGTTGGGGCGGGGCCCTCAGAACGGTGTAAAAAATAGAATGTAGGTTATCACGACAAAAGACCCAAGCCGAACTCTCCTGGAATTTTCCCCCGCGCACCGGGAAGGGAGGGCCGAACGCCCGGGGCGATAAAAAGTCGTGTTTCGACACCGAGACAGTCTCTCTCCTTGGTCTCCTTGGCGAGTTAAAGGCGGTTGGCGAGTTGGTGAGGGAATCGGTGTGGAGAGCGCCAGAGTTAGAGAGTTGGTCGGAGTTGGTCGAGTTGGAGCCAGAGAGAAGTCACCAGCCGGATCGCCGTTGGAGTCGAGAGTTGAGTTGGGGAGCTGGTGGAGTGCGGGCAGAGACATTGAGGGTTGCCCAGCGAGTCACCAAGATGGTGGCAGGTAGCCTGCTCGGTCTCTCGGAGCCCCTGCGGTCATCCCGGCTCCGAGCAATCATAAAGGCTTATGAGCCCGGTGCTTTCCTTTGTTTCTTTCTTGGGGGTTTTTGCATGAAAGTCTGTGGCGCCTTGTCTGCTAAGTCGTGAACTGACTAAGTGCATGTAGATAATAAATAGTCATCGGCTGTAGGTCTTTTTGCTCGTGTCTTGTCCCCTACCCCCATTCATTGCATACGTGTACAAATAAATGTCCCCTTTGTTGAATATTCACCTGCTCGTTGCGTCCCTTCCTCCATTGAACTGCCGTAATTGCGTTCGGAATATTAGCTGGTTTTTAACACCGATAAGATAATCGGGTCCAACGGGGCTTGGCGACATAAAACTGCTCGGCAATCGCAAACGGAACGAGCTGCGTATAGCGGCTCGTTTCCGTGCAGGCTCCGTTGAGGTGTAGATCCCCGGCATTTCTGTCTGTGCGAATAATTAGATACATCGACAATTCGGCGATCAACCCTGTAGTGTGTGGACAGAAGAGTTGGCTGATCTATGGTGTGGTTAACAACACCCGGAGCTGGGTTTCGGCGTTGACAAAGGCGGCCGACCGCACGCTGGAGTGGCGAGATCCACAACAATATATATATATATATATATATATATATATATATATATATATATATATATATATATATATATATATATATATATATATATATATATATATATATATATATATACATATATATATATATACATATATATATATATATACATATACATATATGTTGTACAAGATTGGGGTGGTTGAGATTCCACAATTTTAAAGAAGAAGTAAAAAAACCTCCAACCAAAAGTAAAAGCTCGATTGACCGCTAATTTGAGCAAAAAAGTGAGAGCAGACCCGGTGTCAGGGCAACGTTTCGCCGGCTTCACAGCCACAATAGACCCCGGGCCTTGCCACTTGTCCGTTTTTTAGATCCTCGTCGAGGATCTCTAAGTCTTACTCACGTTGTTGTTCTTGTGGAGTTTTTTTTGTTTCACAACCCAGAGTTTTCATCGGATCTTCGTGAAACTTGCCACGTATATGCAGAAAGCCCACGCGCAGGCAGTAACCATCTCCGATTTTGGAAATTCTTCCTAGAAAAAAAAGTTGACGTCATATCACTGCTAATGGAAATCGCCTATACCATTAGCTCCGAAACTAGGCAAGCTGTTTGAATTTTGTTTGCGGGAATCAAGCCGGGCATTAGCACAGATAATTTATCACAAACCTGATACATCACAATGACGTCATATTCGTTTTTCTGATGTCATCATTGAGAGGACGAGGATCTTAGCTCATTCGAGCTTGTTATTTATTTATTTCGATACGACTGCTCATTTCCGGTGATGTGCTGGTGTTCGATTTTGGAAGCATGGCATGTGAAGAGTCGGGAGGGTGGTCTAATTGGGGGAGATGGTTGACTTACTCATGCAAATGGCGAAAACTGGATGGTGCAAACGGCTGGATAAGGTGAGCACCACACACCCAATCCCAAACACCACATCCACATGTGCACAACACCCAACAAGAACCCAAACACTCGCACAACCAACACCTCATCATGCCCAACCCGGACACGAAACCAGCCGTGTTCGTGCCCCGGAAACACAAACACAACAAGCGCACACACGTGTTCAACCACACACCGACAACACCAGATCGCGTGTAAATAAAGACAAAAAAGAGCAGAGCACCCTTTCAATGATGTGATTTCATGTTTGTTTTTGCTTTTGCAAAATATAATTTTAAAAAAGCACTCCTCCATTTGACCTCGAGCACCAGCACGTGACCGGAAATGAGCGGGCGTATCGAAATACAAGCCGGACACGTGGTGAGGCCCGCGGTCTATTGTGCCTGAGAGAGCCGGTTGTGAAGCCGGCGAAACGTTGCCCTGGCACCGGGTCTCCTCTCGCTTTTTTTGCTCAAATTATCAGTCAATCTAGTTCGATCATCTCGTTAGAGATGACCTAATAAAACCAGTCTCGACGTACGTACGTACGTCCCCACGTACGTATGTACGTATGTCCCCATTTTGTTTCTTCCGATTTTCTTGATATTTGGTATGTGGGTGGATGTTGATGAGGGATGCACGACGGTATGACCTTTGACCCGATTGAAGGTCAAGGTCAACGTCACTCCGAAGTTGCGAAATCGTCCATTTTCAAAATCTATCTCCTCCGCAGTTTATGATCCGATCTTCGAAATTCCTTTGGATTCTGATAATATGGAACAATATCTAAATTTTGTCAGGCCGTTTTTTAGAAATTCTTCCTGGTTATCGAGTCACGTGTCTTCAAAGTTGGAAAAATCGTCTGTGATACGGTCAAAAATTTTTTTGTCTCATCTTGATGCAACTTGGTATGTAGGTAGGGGTCGATGAGTGATGCACGACGGTTTGACTTTTGACACGATTGAAGGTCAAGGTCAAGGCCACTCCAAAGTTGCGAAATCGTCTATTTTCAGAATCTATCTCCTCCGCCGTTTGTGATCCGATCTTCGAAATTCCTTCGGATTCTGATAATAAGGAACAATATCTAAATTTGGTCGGGCCGGTTTTTAAAAATTCGTCCTGGTTATCGAGTCACGTGTCTTCAAAGTTGGAAAAATAGTTGATGTGATACGGTCAAAACAGAGATGACCGTCACCCCCAACCGGGGGTAATTTTTTTTTTACTTTTGGTTGTAAGCGCTGCCTTCTTCATAAAAAAAATTGTTTATTATTTTTTAATTTTTAAATATGTATATACACGGGATTGATATTTTCTGATAGATGAACAGAACGTTTTCAAGGATGTGGTTGGGGGCGGGGGGGGGGTAATAGATAATAGACATCATCAGCAGCTCAACTCGTAATAGATGCGGGTTTTTTTTTTTTTGTATACCTTGTCGAGGCTCGTATGAGAGCGAACACACAACTCACAGCAAGGGGGCATGAGACAAGAGGGGTGGGAATGGAAGGGACAAAACAGTGGGGAAGGGACAAAACAAAACAGTTCACATTAGGTGAACTGGAAGGGAGAGGGATGGGGATGGGACGGGGAACATGGCGAAGAGAAGATGGACATTACAGGGACTTTCAGGAAGGAAAGCAGGGGAATTGAAGGAAGTGGGCTTGGGTGGATTATTGGGGGTAGAAAAGGTCCTTTCGGTAGAAAAGGGTTTTCTAAACGGTCCTTTCGAAGAGACATAGTGAGAGTGTGAGATTTGTCTGGATTGAAAGACATGTTCCACGTGTTGGACCAGTTTGTGATTTTATCCAGATCTGCAGTGAGCGAAGAAGCTGCTGCTTGCCGGTCTGAGGGATGACAGATGGTACGGCAGAGGGTGGAGTCGTCGGCAAAGAGATAAAGAGGATTTTCCAGAGAGTCGGAGAGATCATTGATGAAAACCAGAAAAAGAACAGGGCCCAGAACGCTACCTTGAGGAACTCCAGCCTGCACAGGAAGAGGGGATGAAAGAACTCCATTTAGGGCCACACGTTGACTGCGACAGGAGAGGAAGTCTGTGAGCCATGAGTGGAGATGGCCTTGAATACCATGGGAAGAGAGTTTGGTGAGTAGGGCAGGGTGCCAGACTGTGTCAAAAGCACGTTATATGTCCAGGGATACGGCTCGGATTTCCTGTCTGGCATTGAGGACCTCCATCCATTGATGGGAGAGCAGAAGCAGCATATCCAGGGTAGAGTGACCTGGTCTGAAACCAAATTGATGATTGGAAATCAAGCCATTGGAGAAGAGGAAGGATTTCATGTCTGAAGCGATGATGTATTCCATAACCTTGCTGATGATTGGGAGAAGGCTGATTGGTCTGTAGTTATAGGGATCTGTTTTTGCACCTTTTTTATGCAGGGCAGTGATGTTAGCAGATTTCCAAGCAGATGGCAGATGACCTTGGGCAAATGAGAGGGTGAATAGAACAGAGAGAGGGTGAGCAAGAGCAGGCTTTGAGGACACATGGGCTGATGCCGTCTGGACCGGTTGCAGAATCTGACGAGGTTTGAAAGCAAGCTCTCCACCTTGTCAGGAGAAAAGGACACAGAGTCCAGTGACAGTTGGGTGCGACTGGGTAAAGTGGGTAGAGATGGTGATGGGTTTAGGACACAAGATTTAGCTGCAAACACCGAGTTTAGGCATTCAGCTTTATCACATTTGGTATCAGCTGTGCGGCCATTTGAGGTAAGGGAGGGGATGGAGGGGGAACATACACCAGTAACAGATTTGATTAAACGCCACCAGGATTTTGAGGAGGGAGAGAGGTTCGAGAGTTCAGACTTGAGATGAGAAAGATGTTGTTTTCTGGCTCTCCTGAGTGTAGATACACACTTGTTCCGAGCTTTGTGGAAGGAACTGAGATTGCCCTCAGTTGGGTTTGCTTTCCATGAGGCAAAGGCAAGTTGTTTCAGGACAACTGCCTCGCCACAAGCTTCAGTAAACCAAGGGCGGGAGGAAGGGGAGGACAACTGAACACGAGAGGGGATAAATCTGTGCATGAGGGAGAGCAAGTTTCTTTGAAAGAATTCCCAGGATGAGTTGATGTTTGAGAAAGTAGCGATAGGAGACCAGTCTGTAAGTTTGATGGCTGCTCGGAGACCCTGCCAGACTCGACGGCGGTGAGGTGGTTCTCTGATAATAGCCAGAGAGATGTCCACTTTGACAAGGACGTGGTCAGAAGAACCAATTGGAGCGAAGGAAGAGCAGCAGATATTGTCAGGGAAGTGTCTTTTTTAGCAGAATGGTGAAACAAGCCGCGCAGCTCGGTTACAATGTGCCTGATGGAAGATGTGCTTTAGAACCGTTATGTACGTGGCTCGTGGAAGATATGTTTTTGTGTACTAGTACACTGCAGTACGTACATGCAACTTGTTTGTAGTGCTGCTCATGGAAGATGTATTTTAGAACTGTTTCGTGTGCGAGGTTTGTGGAATTGTTTTTTTTTTCATCCGCGAGTGTCAAAGCGGGTCACGTTTTGTAAACCGCGAATAATGAATCCGCGAACAGCGGGGTCTGACGGTACTTCACGATGTGAAGAAGTTCCAGAAAGAAGGCACTGTTCATCTTCTTTAGAAATCCGGGAGATGGCCAAGGGGTAGGTGGAAGAGAAGAGCTCAGAAGAGAAACGGGAGAGATCTGATGTGGCATTGAGACTTGTCGTCTTGAAGGAATGGGGGAAATATCAGGAGTCAACAGATTCAGGATGAGTGAAGAAGAGAGTTGGGTGGGAGGAGTGAAAGAGTGTTGGATGGGTTTTTTTCCGTTTGGATTTGTGTTACTTGGAGGGTCAGGGATTGGATGGAGAGGCAAGAAGGCAAGACGAACGAGAGACAGTGACAGAGATGTCGAGGTCATCATCAACAGTCTTGTGATGAGCGAGAAGCAGACTTGAGGCTCAGCCTTCTCATGGAGACGTGCTGAAATGTTGCCGATCGACCAACTTCCTTGAAATATGCAGGGAAGCTGTTGACGACTGAACAATGAAAACTGAAACGTGCCACAGAAAGCACCCTCAGCTGGATGCATCCATCCATCTTGTTTGTGGATCTTACAATGCAATACGAAAAACCCTTTGGCACACACGTGTGCAGTATCTATATCATGAAGATAATTGTGAGGATCTGATGTTTTTCCTTTTCATTGAAATTGTTGGATTTGCAAATTCTCAACTGACGTCCTTCTTTCCAAGTGACTTAATTTTTTTTATTGACAACAAACAAGAATACAATAATCTGCCCCATCGTACGTTGGTACCCCTTGCCAACTCCGAGGAGTTGCTCATTGTTTAGAAAAAGGCAACGAGTTTTCTCAAAAAATATACAACTTTTGAAATTAATCAATTAATTAATTTACTTATTTGCTTACTTATTTACTTAATTACGTACTTACTTAACTTTTTTTTTAAGCCCGATGTATATTGCACCGTATATGAAGAATCGGTTTGTGTAATTGTTTTGCTTGTTCGACATTTTGTATTCCTCAACCGCTGGATAGAATGAGTTGAAAACAGTTGGTTTGACTCTGTGTGTTGGTTTTCGGTGGTTCTTTGGTCGTTCCAACTCTCTTGATTGCTCTCTCGCCTCCAGGTCATTTTGATGTCCGCCACTATTGCGAGCCAAGAGTTTTCCAGTTATTTTGCCATGCCTATGAAGGATCTGATGAAACCAGCACCTGTGATCACAATTGAGGGCCAGGCCCATGAGGTCAAAGTGTATTTTTTGGAAGACGTCCAGGACTGTTGGGGAACGGTTAGTAGTTTCTTGTCTGCTGCTTATTTTCCATCACAAATATGATAAAGTGTACTTGATCTGATTTTATTTGGTTTGCTTGCTTATTTGAACATTTGTGAAGCATGGGCAAAATATTTTTGGATTGTAGATTTAATGCACACACGTGCACTGCACACAGGCATCCCTCGAACGCAGTTGTTTTATTCTATTTTATTATCTTAGCAGCTGGAACCCATGACAGAAAGGAAGACTGATTGAACTAGAACAGCACTCGGTTGAGCGCATAACCCCGACAGGCTGAATGAACAGTTTACGTTTTTTTTATCCCACCGATAGGCCGGTTCATGGCATCGATACGGTTGCTTTCACAAGCACAGGAATTGGCACACATGTTCCTTTTACTCCAAGATATTATCTCTGAGCATCAGGAAGTTTTGTTTAATAATTTCAGTATTAAATGTAAAGAGGTAAATCTTTGTATTCCTCAGCTTTTCTGGATCCCTAAGCTTCATAAGAGACCTGCACAGTTTTTAGCTCACCTGGAACGTAGTTTCGTGGAGCTGAAGGGATGGCGTGTCTTCCCTCTGTCCGTCCATCCACAAACACTTACAACTTATTCTCTGAAACTACACACACAATTTCGATGAAACGTGACCACAACCTTCGTCACCCGGTATATCCCAAAGTTTGTTCACCGCATAAAAAAATCAGGCCCCGAGTTGGTCTGATCTGGGGTTGATCTGGGGTTGCCCCCCAAAAGAGGTATTTGCTTTCTTCTCAGAAACGGTACACAATTCTGATGCATCTTGACGACAACTTTCAGAACCCATGATGTCTAAACGTTTGTTCACGCCATTAAAAATATCATGGTCTGAGGGAGTCTACAGGGCTGAGGGGTGTTGGAGGTGGTGGTGGCGGGGGGCGGGGGGGGCTCCTTCCAAAATATGTAGTTTTTTTCTTCTCGGAAACTACATTACGCAATTTCGATGAAACTTGACCACAACCTTCATCACCCGTGATGTACCAAAGTTTATTCATGTTATTTAAAAGATTTGGGGTTTGACGGGGTTTACGTGGGTGGGGTTGCACCCAAAAACGGTATTTGCGATAACATTGATTTATTGGTACATTTAGCTGATTCTGTCCCACATTGACTTCCTCCTCATTCCAGTATCATTCGTCTCCCAGGTGAGCGCGCAGGGGTATTGCCCCTATTTTTGGTTGCTGTTATGAAAATAATTAATACTTTATTATGATTATTTATCGTCGTATTCCTTTGCAACTTACCACGTGGTTTCAGTTTGACCCAGCCTGTTCCCAGGTTATGGAAATGCTGTTGTGTGTTTGCTCTGTTACAGAAAGTGGATCTGGAAACCGACGAAGCGGGAATCGGTCATACTGGCTATATGCTTTTGAACAAGTTACTTTGTTACTTTGACCACTTGGAGAGTAATCAGGAGTAAGTCTGGATTGCATTTAACAGTGTTGCGTAAATGACTTGTAGGGACTAAGAATGTATGGAATTATTTCCCTTGGTTCATGTTTGAGCGTAAGAGTGAGGTAAAATGAACTGTAATCGCGATATGCATCGATCATCATCTAAAAAGCATGTCATCTCCCCTCCCAATAAAATGTTTGTGTATAATACACCCTCTCCCTGAACTCCTTTTTAGTGTTTCATCACCTGTAAATCTGTCCTGTTTCACATGTAAACCTGTTTTATCCCAAATTATCCAAGATGGTACTATTGCTCTGTAAGACGGGCAGCAATTCAGAAGCGAGGTCTGGCTATGTAGTTTGAATGTGGGATCATTGGGGGGGGGAGGGGTCAAAGTAGTGGAGATGATGCAGAGAAAGGAGTTTGGAAGTGTTGTTTGTTCAGGAGACCAAATGGAAAGGAGACAGGTGAGGTGAGGAGGTTGGTGGGAGGATACAAGCTGTCGCACGCGGGTAGGAATGGAAGGAGTTCTGGCTTGGGAATAATAGTAACAGAAGAGATCGGCAAGCAGGATGTCAGAGTGGAAAGATGGGAGGGACGGATAGTTATGGCATGGGTGGTGATGCAGAGGCAAATGGTTTGTTATGTCGGCGTGTGGGCCACAAACGGGAAGGACTTGGGCTGAGAAGGAGGAATTCAGGGACGCACTGGATAGGATGATGGGAATGGTTGAGCTGGACATGATGCTGTGCATTGCGGAGGACTTTAAATGCGCACGTTGGAGTGGTAGAGCCAAGGGAAGAGGAGTGTGTTGGTAAATTTGGTTTTGGATTCATGAATAGAGAGGGTCAGGAGCTGGTGTCACGGAATGGGATGGCCATAGCTGGTTCATTCTTTCAAAACTGGGAAAGCCATAAGATTACTTATTGGAGTGGCCAACGTGAATCAGAATTGGATTTGTTGGTGGTGTCATGGCAGTTTTGGCCACCTGAAGACAGAAATAGCTTTTAGTTCAGTTCAAGCTGTTTATTCAGTAACAAATATGACACACACTTGTGCACAAGAGGAAGTTTTTAGCTTGGAACAATATCACAAGCAGAAAAACTTAAAAGTTACACAGAGCATAACGAGTATATACAGTGGGGAGAACAAGTATTTGATACACTGCCGATTTTGCAGGTTTTCCCACTTACAAAGCAAGTAGAGGTCTGTAATTTTTATCATAGGTACACTTCAACTGTGAAAGATGGGATCTAAAACAAAAATCCTGAAAATCACATTGTATGATTTTTAAATCATTAATTTGCATTTTATTGCATGAAATAAGTATTTGATACATCAGAAAAACAGAACTTAATATTTGGTACAGAAACCTTTTGTTTGCAATTACAGAGATCAGATGTTTCCTGTAGTTCTTAACCAGGTTTGCACAGACTGCAGCAGGGATTTTGGCCCACTCCTCCATACAGATCTTCTCCAGATCCTTCAGGTTTCGGGGCTGTCGCTGGGCAACACAGACTTTCAACTCCCTCCAAAGATTTTCTATTGGGTTCAGGTCTGTAGACTGGCTAGGCCACTCCAGGACCTTGAGATGCTTCTTACGGAGCCACTCCTTAGTTGCCCTGGCTGTGTGTTTCGGGTCGTTGTCATGATGGAAGACCCAGCCACGCCCCATCTTCAATGCTCTTGTTGAGGGAAGGAGGTTGTTGGCCAAGATCTCGCGATACATGGCCCCATCCGTTCTCCCCTCAATACGGTGCAGTCGTCCTGTTCCCTTTGCAGAAAAGCATCCCCAAAGAATGATGTTTCCACCTCCATGCTTCATGGTTGGGATGGTGTTCTTGGGGTTGTACTCATCCTTCTTCTTCCTCCAAACACGGCGAGTGGAGTTTAAACCAAAAAGCTCTATTTTGGTCTCATCAGACCACATGACCTTCTCCCATTCCTCCTCTGGATCATCCAGATGGTCATTGGCAAACTTCAGATGGGCCTGGACATGCGCTAGCTTGAGCAGAGGGACCTTGCGTGCGCTGCGGGATTTTAATCCATGACGGCGTAGTGTGTTACTTATGGTTTTCTTTGATACTGTGGTCCAAGCTCTCTTCAGGTCATTGACCAGGTCCTGCCATGTAGTTCTGGGCTGATCCCTCACCTTTCTCATTATCATTGAGGCTCCACAAGGTGAGATCTTGCATGGAGCCCCAGACTGAGGAAGATTGACTGTTATATTGTACTTCCATTTCCTAATAATTGCGCCAACAGTTGTTGCCTTCTCACCAAGCTGCTTGCCTATTGTCCTGTAGCCCATCCCAGCCTTGTGCAAGTCTACAATTTTGTTCCTGATGTCCTTAGACAGCTCTCTGGTCTTGCCCATTGTGGAGAGGTTGGAGTCTGATTTGAGTGTGGACAGCTGTCTTTTATGCAGATAACGATTTCAAACAGGTGCAGTTAACACAGGTAATGAGTGGAGAATGGGAGGGCTTCTTAAAGACAAAACTAACAGGTCTGTGAGAGCTGGAATTCTTACTGGTTGGTAGGTGATCAAATACTTATTTCATGCAATAAAATGCAAATTAATTATTTAAAAATCATACAATGTGATTTTCAGGATTTTTGTTTTAGATTCCATCTTTCACAGTTGAAGTGTAGCACTGATAAAAATTACAGACCTCTCCGTGCTTTGTAAGTGGGAAAACCTGCAGAATCGGAAGTGTATCAAATACTTGTTCTCCTTACTGTATGTGATCCCTCCAGGGCGTGGTTAACACATCAAAGGAAATTAACTGAACAAAGAGAGGCCTCTTGGAGAAACAACAGATGGGGCTTTATAAGGCTAAAATCACAAACACAGGATGAAGGTCTGTTTTTGGAGCATGCTTCATATTGCCCCGGTGTGAATTCTTTGTGTTAGCTCTCATACGAGTCTCGACAGTGTATACAAAAAAAAGAAAGATGAGTTTGACAGGGAGATTGGTGAAATGCTGGCTGAGATGGGCTGGGCACTTGGTACAAATGGGGGAAGAGAGAATGGCAAAGAGAGTGGATAGATTGAGAGTGAGACCATGGTTGAGATTGGAGGATTGTGTGAGGAGGGATATCCGTCAGGTAGGGGTGGCTGGAGAGTAGAAGAAGTTGGCTGAGGACAGAAGGATGTGGAGGACTATCATGGTCAAGTCAGGGCAGAAGCGTGGTGCCATTAGACTTCACCCTTGGGAAAGGGAAGAGGAGGAAGAGAAGAATGTCCTTTTGAGAGATGGTGGCGTTGGGGGTCAACTGGGGCACAAGTTCAGGCCGCTCTTGCCACGTCTCGAGCATTCGGGTGGGACTGAGAAGTTTAGAGGTGGGGCTTTGGCTCGGGTAGCACCAGTACGGCCATCAAAGTCTAAGTGAGCAGGGCTCGCCAACGTCCTAAGGCAGGTTGTCAGCCGAGGTAATAAATGGGCGTACGTACAGTCGGTCTGGTCTGGGGTTCGGCTGGAGAGGCACGTTTTCAGTTCAACTCAAATGTCAAGGGGAGCCAGCACCTCCCTCCATCACCCCAACAGTTCTTCTCCTGCCCCAAAACAGCTGCCCCTGCATCGAGTCAGCTCTCCTGGCGACCTGCCTGCCTCTGGATGCTTGGACACACCCTGTTGGCCTCGTGTTGCCCCAACAGGTTGCGATCAAGTATTCCATGTCTTGTCTTTCTCCTATGGTGTGCCCTACGCCTCAAGTTGGCTCAATGAGAGCTTTCTGTCCGTATGAATCCCCTGTTTGTGTTTGTCATTCAGTGTATTAACTTGTAAATAATATTGCAATGAGTTCCTTCTTTGCTCCTTCCCCTTTCCATTTATAATCAGACACCATCAAACGAACTGGATCGAATTTGGGTCATTTTGGCCGTTATCGATTGCTGTGTGGGAAATATCCGCGTTTGCTTTAAAATCCTATTGAGGCTATTCGGGTTACGGCTGTTCAACGGGCCCTATTAATTTCACCACCTTGCTGGTGAAACCACCGATGTCTCAATTTGATGACCATCTCAGCGAGGCATGGTGCCGCGCAACGCCACCCACTCGGCCACGCATATTCCAAATTGGGCTTGGTATAGGATCGAATAAGCCCTCGATCTTCGCCGGAGCATCTTGAACGAGTGGCCGGCATGACCCACGTAACAATCAATACATCACCATTGTTTGCTGCGTCTGCAGATTTTTAAAATTTTATTTGGAAATAAAATGATGATTGCTTTTTGTTTTATCTTTCCAGCAATAATGAACCTGAAAGTCAGAGGGAGTATGGCAGTGTTCTTGTTTTTCTTCCAGGTAAAGTATTTGATGATTAAAGATGCCCCAACATAACAAATCATCTTTTTCTGTTTTTTTTTTTTAATTTTTTTTAATTTTTTTCTTGGACGTATGTAAACTTGGTTGACCTGTTTGTTGACATTAGTTGGAATGTTAAAGATTCAGTGGCTCTGATGGTTCCAGTGGGCAAATGATTCCCTTTCCCCTGAACAAATTACAAATTCTTGCCAAAAATCACCTTACATTGGTTGTCAGGCCTGGCCAGCCATTTTGTGAAAGACTTGGGCCATAATCTTTCCTCAACACCACACAAAGGTGGGAATAATCGGATTCATGAAAGAAGTGCAAGACAGCTAGAGTATATAGCCACTTGGCTTCTCTGGTTGATGAGGGGTGATGAGACCAACAACAGCTGAAGTTTTTGTTCCAATGATTTATCAGTAGCACTTGAAAGAAACTGCTGCAGCTTCCCAAACAGCTAAACCGAAACTTGAATAGGAAAATCAAAATGTCACTTTATTACAGATGGAACGTTGATAAATGTACGATTGGGATTTGCCCATATCAGATATGCTATCTCCACCTACCCTCACCAATTGTACGCAATTGTGGTGATGCTAAACCGGAAGAAGATTGTGGCATCATAATGTGTTGTCGATCTTCATTGTTGTTCTTGTTATTCTTCTTCATTCTTCTTCATCCATCACAATCCCACAACAAAAGTAAAATATCAAAAGATAGCGTGATAATCATCCATAAGAGGATTGTGGTGTCGTATTGTAGCATCAAAATGTGGTTTTGTTCCTGCCTTGTTTGTTTGTTGTTGTTTTTTTATTTATTTTATTTTTTTTCTTGATTTCATCCCTCTTTTTTTTTTTTCATCGTTTTAAAATATTTTATTTTATTTTTTCTTGTAATCCACATCACAATCTACACTGTACAAAACACCTTCAGGCTCCTCCATCTTATTTACACTCCTACCTACTTTATAAAATGTTCCCACTTGTTCTCTCCAATCCTTTTCCTTTCATGTCCCCCTCCAAGCACTTGCACGTACGTTTTACTCCGTATCCTCTCCCCACCCCCTCATGGCCTAATTCCCTGTTCCATGTATGTGAAATTATTGTGACTTAGTCTTTCAAGCCATCCTCTTCTCCATTTAGACAACTCCGGTCGCTATTTTCATCGTGGTTTGTTCGTTTCCAGTGATGTTTGATTCTGTTTGCAGGAATTGCAGAAATAACCAAGATACATGAGATGCTGATGCCAAATATGCATCTGTGAGTATGACCCTTGATAATTGAATGCCAGGTGTTTTTTATTTTATTTTTATTTTTGAATACATTTGTGGGAAGATGCAAGGGTGTGAGTTGTGCGTTATTTTAGTTGAAAGTTGGAGATTGGGTGGAAGGAGGGGGAATGGGATTGCAGGAGGAGTTTATATGATGGCTGGATAATCTGCCAAAATGGCCTCTTCTACGAAGTTCCCCCCTGAAGGTCTGATATTATGGCATTTCCATGTCTGATCATAAACATCATTCAGCACAAAAGCCGAAGTGTCGTCATTTTGATGTATTCTCACTTCATCTGTTGATGATGTCGAACTTGTGGTTATTTTGTCATCATAGCTATGTTACCTAGCTTCCATTTTGTTTGTGTAACTGGTAAGAATGGAATAACATTACAAATTCAGTTGTGAACATGTAAAACAATTTGCATTGATACCTTTATGTGTTATTTATTTATTTATTTATTTACTTATTATATATCATACAAAATCGAGGCTCATGGAAGAGCCGGAGATAGCTCGCGTACTCTTCAGGAAGGACACCGTGGGATCTTTAACGTCCACCAATTAATTCCGGCAGACGGGACGCCAGTTTAACATCCATCCAAGAGACGGCACGCATTGATGAATCGCCTTGCCTGTGAAACGCTGCGGTGGCGGTTTATAGCTCGGCAGAGATTTTAACCCAGGTTAGACATCTCCAGAGGCGAGTGTGTGCATCTCTGGGCCATCCTGCTAGCACAAACTATTATCTCCGGGCCATCCTGCTAGCCCAAGCTATTATGCACAACTGAAATGGATGGACATCCTCACCTTCCATTGACACGTTTTCGCCATATCCCTTGCCGCACTCTCGACACAACCCATTAATGTAGATTGCAGCCGTACGTTCTCTGCTTGTCTAATGACCCAAATTTGCCCATTGCTTCGAGTACTTCGTTTAATGATCCATGCCAGGAGATTATTGTATGACCAGAAATGTGTTTGGATAGGTGTTGATGCGTGACATCTCGGAGGTGTTCACATTTTCCACTGTAGTTAAGACACGAGTGCAAGCCACGAGGCGTTATGCTCAGTCAGCCAAAATGAGGCCACGTGTATGTTCAGCGTGTTTCCGACTCATTTTCTTTTCTTTTTAAGAATGAGGTTCATGGAAGAGCAAGATGACCGTATGAACTTACAGTCCTGACCCACTACTCACCTCCACTCATTTTTTCTCCCCCTCCCCCCTCACCATCTATGGAACCAACTTCCTCAGTCTATTCATTCTCATCCTTCCCTCCAGGGCTTCAAGATGGCTGTTCACCATCTTCGGTCACCCCCCCCCCAACCATACACGTGATCTAATCTACCCTTATTAACTCACTCCCTCCTTTCCAGGTTTAATCTGTTTCGTCACCCTCTTTTTCATTTTTTTCATATTTTTTTTCCTCCATTTCCATTTCATCCTCATTTATTTTCCCTTCCACCTCTTGTGTTTGAGCTTGTATCAGCTTGTTTAATCCCTGTGTTGTCCACCTCCTCCCTTTGATCACATTTTCCTCCAGTTTCCCTTTTGTCCCTCTGTTATATACGTCTACCCTACTGTTGTTTCTTCATCCCCTCACCCCCCCCCCCCACTGTGTTCTTCTGTTTATGGTCCATTCTGTTCTGTGTTCTTTCTCTTTAACGAGACTCAAGTTTGTGTGAAAATATAAATACTGTCGGATCGCGCCATTCGCGGATTCGTGGGTCATAAAGTGTGACATGTTTCGACATTCGCTCTTCTCTTATTCGTGTTTTTTTTATTTATTATTTAATTTATTATATTTTATTTTTGCACTTCAGCACTGGTCTCCTGTATCCACCTGAGAAATTATAAATCGGCCAACATCACAGCATTACATAAAAGGTGCAAAAACAGGTCCTCTTAACTACAGCCCAATTAGCTGATTGTACTTCCAATCATCAGCAAGGTCATGGAATCCATCATCACAGCTGATATGAAATAATTCATTTTGTCCAACAGCATCATCTCAGATCAATTCAGATTCAGACCTGGTCACTCTCCCTTGGACATGCTGCTTCTACCCTCTCAACAATGGTGGAGGCCCTCGATATCAGACGTGAGATCAAGGCCATCTCTCTGAGCAGATCTTGAGCTTTTGATACAGTCTGGCATGTCCTGCCTTGCTGTCCAAACTGTCTGCCTATGGAATCCAATGCCAACTCCACTCTAGGAGTTTATGACTCTAGACTAAAGGATTATGACTTCCTCTACTCTCGTAGACAATGTGTGGCTCTCAACGGAACCCTTTTATCTCCTCTCCCTGTCAAGGCTGGACTACCCCAAGGCAGTGTTCTCGGCCTCATATTATTCCTAACTAGCAGAGCCTACCTGTCGCTTTGTTGTTGGACAAATTAGTCGTCCTGTTTGCCAAAAACTTTGGAGAAGGAAAGGAAGACAAATTTACACATGCATTGAGTGCTTTAACCCCTCCTCCCCACCTCCTGTACCCATACTCGGGTCCCACTCCACCCCTCTCAGCCTTTGCCCCCTGTTTGTCCTGATGTCCCTTCCTCTGAGAATGTCACACACGATAGCAGGCTTTGACAGGCTCCTACGGTATTTTTTTTTATTTTTGGTGGTGGGTGGGGGGGGGGGTGGAGAACGGGAGGAGAACAAATTTACCTGTGCGAAGGGTGCTTTAACCTCGGCGTTGCCCATGTTAACAAAGGACATTGTAATATCCTCTGCCGCCACCACCCTGGTTGATAACAATTACAATGTGAGCACGGTACAACTTGACAGCGAGAATTTACGCTAACCCCACACACCACCGCGTAAGGCCGCAGCCACATAGCTGATGTTAACCCCTACACAAAGGTGTATTTGTATCCCTAGTTTGGAGTTTTCAGCTTCAAAGATGTAGCCGTGTATAAAATGCGCGCGCGCGCGCGCGCGCGCGCGCGCGCACACACACACACACACACACACACACACACACACACACACACACACACACACACACACACACACACACACACACACACACACACACACACACACACACAC
This sequence comes from Eptatretus burgeri, assembly GCF_056783735.1. Classification (NCBI taxonomy): domain Eukaryota; kingdom Metazoa; phylum Chordata; class Myxini; order Myxiniformes; family Myxinidae; genus Eptatretus; species Eptatretus burgeri. The sequence goes on from NC_140969.1 coordinate 3,306,431, forward strand.
ACGGATTAAAAAAGGTCCAAGTGGTCTAATCTCTGAAGAGTGTGAATGATGTTAATGCCTGAGGGGTAAAAAGGGACTTAAGCTGTGTAATGTTCGAAAGGTTCTCGGGGTCAAAAGGGTGTAGGGATGTAAAGGTGTCTAAAGTGTTAAACGGGTCTTAAAGTAAAAAAAACATCTATTGGGTCTCTTGGGTCTTTGGGGTCGTTTGGGTCCTCTGGGTTTTATCGGTCTTTTGGGTCCTCGGGGACCTTTCTTTCTTTTGGGTCCTCGGGGACCTTTCATTCTTTTGGGTCCTCGGGGACCTTTGGGTCTTCAGGGTCATCTGGGTCTTTTGGGTTGTCTGGGTCCTATGGGTCCTCGGAGTCTTTTAGGGGTTTTGAGGGTCTTGGGGTCTTAAAGGGTATTCGACGGTGAAGGGGTCTCGGCAATCTTTAGGGTCGAAAAGTACATTCCAAAAGTACGTAATTGATAAGACGCGCAGGTGTGAACTGACTGAAGTTCGGGTGCAATTGATGTTCAAGCAGTACGAAATTAATAAACATGTGATCACACGGCTTCATGGACGGATTGACCATGTTTCTGTGTGTGTATTTGTATATGCATCAGTGGTCGTGATCGCATAGCATAGTTGATGATCCATTGTCAGCAATAGCCTGCAATTCCTAAGAACAACTTCATTTGTTTTATGGTTTTCGGCTTTGGTAGCATTCTTACCGTGGCTGCTCGGTCAGGTGAGAGTCGGCATGTGTTACCTTTTAAAACGTGTCCCAAGTATTTCTAAAAACCAAGTGGTTTGGTAAATAAATGGCCATATCACAATGGCAAGAAATCGAGAAATTATTAGAATACATACAGTAAGTCGTCACTATCCGGAAGTCCGTACGTTGTAACCCGTAATGGGGAACGCGGCTGAGGATCTCTTCCCCAACGGCCACGCCTACGCAGCAACGTGTCCTGTCATTGGTAACTAAATGGCGCCCTTTCCCCATCGGACACGCTTACGCAGCAACGTGTCCTGTCATTGGTTTGGTAAATAAATGGCCATAACTTGGGAACCACTTGTCCGATTAATATCAAACCTTGAAAAGGCACATACTCAGGGCCCCAGCAATGTGGCTGGCAAGTTTCAATTAGATCGGACCAGTGGTTGTCGAGAAACAGTGGTCGTACACACACACACACACACACACACACACACACACACACACACACACACACACACACACACACACACACACACACACACACACACACACACACACACACCTGGAATCTATATTAACTAGTGCATGCCCGTAGGTGCAAACAAAACAAAAAACTTTCAAACCGCATGCCAGAAACAAACACACAGGCCGTTCCTTCGCTCTCACGTGCCCGTACGTGCGTGGCCGTCCATGCAAAAAAAAAAACAACTTTCAAACCGCGTGCCAGAAACAACAACTACACAGGCCGTTCCTTCGCGCTCGTAAACGACGATTGGATTGGGGCATTGTGTTTAATAAAATCGAGAAAGTACAGAAATCGAGAAAGAATACAGTCATCGTCACTCTCCGGAAGTGAAGTCCTCACTGTCCGGAAGTTCGCATATGGCAGTTACGATTATTCGCAATTTATTCTTAATGGCCAATTATTCAATTAGCGCCAACGTATTTTGCCTTTTCCCAATGTCATTGCAAGGAAAAACACAGAGAAGAGGAAAGAGGAGAAAAAAACGTGCAAAAAAGAATTTACTTCCTGCTTCGGAGCATACCAGCTAACTCTGATGTTCCCCAAATTTATGCACCGTCTAATATGAAAATGATCATAACTTGGGGCATTGTGTTTATCTATAAATACGCATAAGAAATCGAGAAATTATTAGAATACACGAAAAAAAACGTGCAATAAAATAATTTACTTCCTTGTTCGGAGCATACCAGCACTCTGATCTTACCGAAATTTATACACCGTCTAATAGGAAAACGATCATAACTTGGGCCATTGTGTTTATCTATAAATGCGCATAAGAAATCGAGAAATTATTAGAATACACGAAGTCATCACTCTCCGGAAGCCCGTACGTTGTAACCCGTAATGGGGAACGTGGCTGTGCTTCCCTTCCCCCATTGGCCACGCCCACGCAGCAACGTGTCCTGTCATTGGTTTGGTAAATAAATGGTCATAACTTGCGAAGCACTTGTCCGATTAATATCAAACCTTGAAAAGGCACATCCTCAGGTCCCCAGCAATATACCTGGCAAGTTTCAATTAGATCGGACCAGAGGTTGTCGAGAAACAGCGAGCACACGCACACGCACACGCACGCACACACACACACACACACACACACACACACACACACACACACACACACACACACACACACACACACACACACACACACACACACACACACACACACACACACACACACACACACACACACATATATATATACACATACACACACTACTGGAATTATAGATAGATATTTCGGCATGCCCATTTCTTTGTTCCACCATCACATTTTTGTTACTGCATGAAATGAGACAAGCTTTGACATATATAGTAATGATTATTATTCTCTTCCTTAAGAGGCCCCTCAAAATTCGTTTTGATGATTATGGTAGTTAAATCTTATTATTATCTATATTAATATTTTGGCACGCCCCTTTTTTTGTTCCACCATCAGATTTTTGTGACTGCATGAAATGAAACGAGCTTTGACATATATATAGTAATCTGATGGTGGAAAATCTGATGGTGGAAAAAAAAAGGGGCGTGCCGAAATATCAATCAGGTCAGGTATGGGAGCATGTGCCAGAACAGCGCGTCGCTGCATCCACTTTCTGCCGGTACTCCAGGGGCTTCTGTCTGGCCACCCCCCAGGCAGATGCCAGACCCATCCCCATCTCCTTGAGATGATGGTCAACCTGTTGCAACCACGAGGCACGTGGTCGGCCCACTGGCCTCCTCCACTCATGAGACTCCCTCGCTGAGAGAATCTGGTGAGCAGGATCAGTGTCAGGAAAACGAGCCACATGTCGATACAGCCGCAACTGACGCTCACGGACAATGCAGGTAACAAATCTCATCCGAGTCTCTCTCAGCAACCGCTCGTTGGACACAAAATCCGATCAGCGATAGCCAAGGATTCTCCGAAGACACCTGGTACCAAAGGAATTAAGTCTCCGTCTCAGATCCTTGGTCAGAGTCCAAGTCTCGCATCCATAGAGCAAGACTGGAAGTACCAAGGACCTGAAGACTCGGACTTTCGTCCTCCCGCACAGGTACCGGCAGCGCCACACCCCATGATGCAGTGAATCCATGACTCCCCAGGCCCGACCCAGACGTCTATTGACCTCTGACTCACAGCCAGCAGAGACATGAATATCACTACCAAAGTAAGTGAATCTCTCCACGACCTCAACATCCTCACCACAAATAGACACAGACAGGACAGCAGCATCCAAGATGTCACCGAAAGCCTGGATCTTAGTTTTGACCCAAGAAACCCGTAATCCCAGCGGCTCCGACTCCTCATTCAGCACCTCGAGGGCCCCCAAAAGGATATCTAAAGTCTCTGCAAAGATGACTGCATCATCTGCAAAATCAAGGTCCGAGATCTTGACATTCCCAGACGATGCACCGCAGCTTGATCTCTCCGACATCCTCCCTAAAATCCAGTCCGTACAAGTGCTGAAAAGTGTGGGGGCAAGTACACACCCCTGACGAACTCCAGTAACAACTGGAAATAAGTCAGAGATGGTACCACCACACTTCACAGCACTCTCAGTACCAGAGTACCCCACGAAGACCAAGAATCCTCCAGAGGACATCCCGATTCACCGAATCGAACGCTTTAAAGAGATCAACATAGGCTGCAAGCAGCCCCTGCCGAAACTCTCGTCTGCGTTCAGTGAGGACACGAAGAGCAAGGATACGGTCAATCGTTGACCTCTTTGGTGTAAAGCCTGACTGCTCTGGACGCTGGTGCTCAAGCAGATGGTGGCGAACCCTATCAAGAATTATCCGAGCAAAGACCTTGCCCGGCACTGAGAGCAGCGTCACCCCTCAGTAGTTGCAGTCTTGGCAATCACCCTTCCCTTTCCAGAGAGGAACAACAAGGCCCCTCTTCCAGTCAGTTGGGATGATGCCTGCGTTCCAGGCAGAGCATAAAACTGCATGCAATGACACGAGTGCAGCATTTCCACCAGCCTTGAGAAGTTCGGCATGGATGCCACAGATCCCTGGAGCTTTGCCCCGTTTCAACTGGTTCACTGCAGCCCGTGTTTCCACAAGCGAAGGTGGACCACAGTTGATTTGAGGGTTCGCAACAGGGATTGTAACACCCTTGATGTCCAACTCGACAGCTTGGGGATCAGCCCGGTACAACTGCTCAAAATAACCGGCCCAGCGGGCCTTCACTTCAGACTCCTCTGTCAAGAGCCTACCACTCTCTGCTCTAACTGCCGTGCTCCGAGGGATGGGCTTGGATGAACGCAATGCGCAATTTCCCCTGTAAGCGGGACGAGAATAACCTGTCCACAGGTGATTCTCTACCCCCTCACAGATTCCTCGCACATATGCCTCCTTGTCCACCCTCAGTGCACGTCCAGTTTTACGCCTCAGCTCCCTGAACAGCTCAGCTCTGCCATTCAGCCTGGCCCTGCGACTCTGGTCAATGGTATCCAGTGTCCCTTGAGAGACAAAATTCTTCTTTGCCCTGCGGTGAACTCCAAGACATCCACCGGCAACATCAAGGACGGTGGTCTTGAAGGCATTCCACAACTCTTCAGGACCCCCCAAAGCACCCAGACCCCCCAAGTGTCCACTCAGCCTGTTCGCAAACTCCTCAGCGACTCTCTCATCCCTGAGCTTGCCAACATCCAGCCTCAGCTGGGATGGTACCATTCTCCAGGATTTAAGGTGCAGCTTTAGAGTTGCTACAACAAGCCTGTGGTCAGTATTGAGGAACTGAGCACTCCGGTAGACCCTGCAATTCTGGATCATCCTCCAACGACCGTCAATGAGGACATGGTCATTCTCCTTTGCCACACCGCCAGCGTTGGAATACCAAGTCCAGCGATGAGCTTGTGGGTGCTGAAACCATGAACCAGCCACCCTAAGTCCATGACTTCTTGCAAAGTCAAGGAACTTAGTGCTATTCTGGTTCATAGTTCCTGACCCATGGGGACCAACACACACCTCATCACCATCCCTATCAGTTCCAGTCGATGCATTGAAATCCCCCAAGACGAGAAATGTATCTCGTCTGGGGCACTGATCAACCACAGACTCGAGCGTGGCGTAGAATGCATCCTTCACGGTGAGATCACTCGCCTCAGTCGGAGCAGAAACAGAGACCAGGGAAATGACACCCAAGGAGTGACGAATCCTTAATCTCATAATATGCTCGTTCACCGGTGTTACCTCAATTATCATTGGGGTCAGCATATTGGATACAGCTACAGCAACTCCTTGGGCATGGTAACCATCAGAGCGACCAGACCAATCGTAGGTGTAACCACCCACCATTATCTCGCCGCAATCCGGTCTCCGAACCTCAGAGAGTGCTGCAATACCGATGTCCAAACACTTGAGCTCAGATGATAACAGAGACAGGTGATCATCCTCTCTTTGGGATAGGACATTCCAGGCACCCACCCGAAGGGACCGCCTCAGGTTAACCCAAGAAGACTGCCGTCTGGTGGACGACACCTCAGCACCACTCTGACACACTCTCTCGCAATCTGACCCAGGGATGTTACCCCGTGGTTTCCCTCCTATCATCAAAGATTGGGGGTCCCGAAGGCTTTGCCCCAATCCTGTCATCCGGTGAGCTGCCCTGCGAAGAGAAGCTGCACAGGAGGTACTCCCACGGAGTGGGTTTTCAGATTTTTTTGCGTTTTATGTTTTGCGGAATGAAGGGTTTTACGGTGGCCAGAGTGCAAATCCTGCCACCAACCTCCTAATAAGAAGTAACCCAACTGCAGCAGGACGTCCGCAGACACAGTTGGGCACTAGATATGGATGGCCGTTGGCTCACAAGGAGCTCCTCCGCCCTTTGACAGGTTTTATTTTTAATCCTTCTGGGTGTCCATATCCAAACACCCTCCTCACCAGAAAACCTGGTGGGGGAGACGGTTTAGTCGCCGACAACCCGACCATGGAACAGGTTAGTGCAGGTTTACATGGTACCTGTAGCAGGTCACAGATCTAACCTGACCTGACACACAAGCTGTTGTATAAATATCAATATAGATGATATTATTGTCTTCCTAAAGAGGCCCCTCAAAATTCGTTTTGATGATAATGGTAGTTAAACAGTTCATGTTCTCCATTTGCAAAATGGGAGGAATTATTGCACAAAAAAAGAAATAAAAATGTTTCCCATTTTTTAGAGGACCACTAAGATGAGTTCGTAAAACCTTTTGTAGAGTATGTTATTATTAATCACGATATGCCATAGTAAATTGCTTATGTTATTGAGCTGTCAATAAGCTATCAATCATAGACGTATAATAAACTCACTTGAGTATTCATATCTCTATTTCAATGCGTAATATCAAGCGGTACCTTCATGATGACCTTATAAAACGGTCTCGATGTCCGTCCGTCCGTATATCTGTTCACAATCAAACTGATCATGATGCATTTTAAGGCTTTCCGAGAGCTTTGGAGAGATTACCTCCACTCCCGCACGGTGCTGTTTTTATTATTCCTACTGCACTTCATTGGAACATAGATCGTGGATGGATGCGCAGATCCCAGGAGAACAACTATAGCTGCAGAGAACAATTCATATTATCAATGGATAAAAATGATATTTAATTGATATTATAATAAATTATTTAAAATATCTTCAATTTTTGTGAGTTTTTCGTTTGTTGTGAAATATTAGGTCCTCGGGTTTCCGCTTCGTGGCGTACAGGCATAAGTCGTACTTCTGTTTACTACCGTAGAAAATCACAGAACCATCCGATCGACATGCTGTTAACAGTTTCAGAATCAGCTAAAATCTACAAGATATGAATATGTACACGAAACTGATCCGGCCTTTTGGTTCACTTTAAAGTAGGATGCCCTGTAATTTTAATGCGCTCTATGGATCCTCTGGAACTCACGAATGGTACACGTTGTGTAGTCGCTAAACTACGTGGTAATGTCATCGAAGTTGAGCTACTGCGGGACAGTCGAAGGGGAAAACCTGAATGATAATCAATGGATAAAAATGATATAATATATTGTTTGAAATACATTCATGCTATCTGTCTTTTACCATATGTTGCCAGTGACGCCCATCCAAGACGGGCACCTTTACTAGTTATAGATAGATTGTGGTGTCTTATGAGCCCCAAGGTATGGTGCGGCACTTTCTGCGTTTGCGGCGTTGTTCCCGGTTGAATCATAACATGCTGTGCAGTGTAACGGGTCCTTCTACAATTCTGGTTGAATTATTTTGTTCGCTATCCAGTCTCCTAATTCTTTTACCTCATTTGCAGCGCTCCGAATTCCACTTGTAACTTATCTGTTAATTTCCGGATCGGTTAATTTCCACCAGTGACCAATTGGTGCCTGTTTTCTTTGCAACATTTCCACAACTACTTCTTCCTTATCCTCTGGTATCTCAATGAACACTCCGTTTGGAGAACATTTAACATTACAATGTAGTTGCCTTTAAAAATCTTGTCCGAGTAAATTTACAGGAGAGTTTTTGTTGCCAGTAGGGAAGCGTGATGTTCTTCCAGCGGTTCAAGTTTGACCTTTAGTTTTTCCGTCAATGGTGTTTTTATTGGTGCCCCTGTTATTCTGACCACTTTAATTTGTTGTGAGGACATCGGAGCATTGGGTAAATCCTTTTCCCTTATTGTTGAGCGAGTTGCACCAGTGTCTACTAAAAATGGTAAAGTTCGTCCATTTACCTTCAGACTCGAGGTCTGCTCATCGGAAGGTTTGGAAGTCAGAAATGGTAGCACTGACGTCTCACTCGCGCCCTGTCACTGCTGGTTTCCTTGGACTTGCGTTTGTCTGAACCAACGTTGGAGCCGTCCTTGCCTCCCTCTGGGACAGTTCCTGGACCAATGCCCTATTTCTCACACAAAAAGCACATCTCCTGCCTCTGTGATTGGTACAAGTCCAGTCGCCGTTTCCATTTCCGCTCCCCATTTTGTTGCCAACCCCCTTGCGCTTATGTTTTGGGATTTTCTTTTTCAGACTTTTCTTTTATTTCATTTTCTTTTACCCCCTGCATGTGCTTAAGTTGCAATTGCACCAGGGCTGCAGCGGCATGTTGCTTTGTTTGTTCGGTCTGCCCCTGACAGTGTATCACTGTCGGGAGGATGCTGTTTCGAGTCTGATTCACATGCCATACATAGTTTCTTCATGTTGATCTACATTTTTGGTGTCAGTTTATTTACAAATGTATGGGCTAATGGTATCTCGATTCCCTCTCCTTGCACTCCTGAAGACTGGTCAAACACTTTCCGCAACTGTTCCACATACTCTGTTGGATCCTCCCCTGCTTTCTGTTTGCACTGGTGTATTTCCACCCAATCTCTATCATTTGTGGAACCACGTCCTCTGTCCCTCACAACATTCTTTTTGTGTAAACCTGCGCATCCTTGTATGTCTGATGGCCAGTCCGTTTTCCTATTCAATTCTGCAAATAATCCCTCTAGTATCAAGAGTTCTCGCAGTATTTTCCATGTCCGTAAGCATCGGGTTGTTGTGTTGACGTTACTCCACAGCCAGCTTTTTGCCTAACTTTTTTGGGTCTCGTATTTTCGGCATTTTGTCTTCGATGCTTCCCAATTTCTGAGAACTCCACGGCCGGTGCACATGGGTTATCTGGTTCGGTCTTACAAGAAACTCTCTGAATGGCATTTGGATATCCTCCTCTCCTTTGTTATCTGACCTTTGTCCACGTACCGTTGCCCTTCTTTTTTGTATTGCTGCTTCCAACCGTCCTTTTCTCTGAGTCTTGCTTCGCATGCGCAACCCTATTGGGGGTTCTCTTGCCCTTTCTATCCTTTCCTCATTAGCCCATGCTATTTCCCGCAGTTCCTCTACTATTGCTGCATGAGGACTAGGCACATTTGTTGCAATTCTTCCGGTGTGGGAGAGGCACTCTCACCTCTCATGTCTCACCATTGGGGCCTTTTGTAAGGCCAGGAGGTCCCCTTCGTAAGGCGGTGGTCTTAGTTCCTCACGCAGTGCACCATTTATCATCTTCTATCTGCTGAGCGTCGTCTTGTCTTTTATATACGACTGGTAACTGTCTGTACTCTCTGTATAGTTTTCTGAACCGTTTCCAAGCTCCCTCTCAAATTGTTGTCTTTGCCTCCTCTATCCTCCTCCCACATTCTTCCATCCAATGCATGAATTGAACCCAATCAACTTATTTTGCCATTTTCTTTTCCTGTTCTCTTTTTAGCAGTTCTTTTTTTAAAGATTCTCTATTCTTTTCTTATCAAAGGTCCCTTTGTCTGGAATACTTACTTGTCCTTGTCCATTCACACCATTTGTCCAGGTCCTTTACCGAGTCCGGGCCGTATCTGTCATGTTTCTATCGTTCTGGTGTCCCGTTTTGGGGGAGTTTTGGTCCGTATCAATTTACCGTTTCCCATTTTCTGTCTTCTACTCGTCAATATTTTATTCACTCATACAAATCCCAATCATACATGAACCTGCACCAAGGATCCCAGTTCCTGGTCCAAATTAGCAGGACTCTAAACCCTTCACTATCGTACACTGACACACCAAGGATCCCCAAATCCTTGTTCAATGGCATCAGAACAGCAGGGCCCTTCACTCTCAGGTTTCCTCATTCCTTCACTCCCATACACTGACAGACACCAAGGATTCCACACCCTTGTTCAATGTTGTCAATTCAGCAGGAGGCACCCACACCTCGGATCCCAGATCTTCACGCCCCTTCCGCCTTGTGTTTTGTTCTAAGTAACACAAAATATCCGATACCTTGCAGGATCCTAGATCCTTGATATTAACTGCTGAATGAAACACTAATGGGGCTCCAACCCCTCTACCGGTAACCTACGCCGTGTCCCTGACGCCTCGTGTTTCGCTCCAAGCCTAAACACCACTGGGGCTTCAAGCAATACCCTAGACCAGGGGTCGGGAACGTTTTTGACTCAGAGAGCCATTAAAGCAAAATATTTAGAAATCTATTTCAGTGAGAGCCATATAATATATTTTAAGACTGAATTCAACTAAATGTGAGTATAATAAGCCTCTGAATTTATTCTTTTAAATAATGTTGTTATAATACTCACCATTAATGGGACTTCTGGTGCTGCATCGATTTGTTGATGGCTTTGTTGTCTGGTTGGTACTTGGTGAGGTTAAGCTTCATGCAAGCGTTGAGGCTTTCATCCGTTAGACGTGATCGTAGGTTCGACTTGATGTTTTTAAGATGTGAGAATGACTGCTCACATGCATACGTAGATCCAAACAAGGTCAAGACAGCAATACTCACATGCTGCAGTGTGAGGTATGTGACAGGAAGCGCGTTCCAAGTTTTGATAATCAGCTCGTCTTCGGGTTGAAGTTTTTTCATTTCTGTCCACATGTGCTTGCTCGCCAACTCTGCTTTCTGTCATGCGATTCTTTTCAAATCTTCATTCAGTGACTTGAACTTATTCACCCACATGTCTGAGGCCTTCAGGTCAGCCACTTCTGCTTCAAAATCTCTGACGGAGGCACCAGGAATGTAACTCAGGTCGACTGTGTTCAGTGAACACTCGTTTGGATGGGTGATGAACTTAAAAAGACGAGTGTGCTCACGAAATTCTCCAAAGCGTGCTTTGAATGACTGTAGGAGACTGGATGTGAAGCCAGTGAACTGGTGGAGATCAAAGTTTTGAGTGGGCTCACTTGCTGTGCATGCATCTTTAAATTGTCGCAGTTTTTCAAAATGTAGTAAACGACCTGTTTCAAGATCCACGATAAAGAGCTCCAGCTTGTTTTCAAAAGCAAACACGGCTTGTTGAAGGGATAACACTGTATTTCCAATGCCTTGCATTTTCACGTTGAGCTCGTTCAGATGTTCAGTCATATCCACGAGATAGTAAAACTTGAGGAGCCACTCAGTTTCGGCTAGCTCAGGATGCTCAATCCCTTTCATTTCAAGGAAAGTCCGGATTTCGTTCAGGCAAGCCGCAAAACGGCGAAGCACCTTCCCTCTTGACAACCAACGCACATTGCTGTGCAAAAGCAGACTGTGATAGTTATTTCCAACTTCATCCAGCAGTGTTTTAAACTGGCGACCATTTAAGGCTCGGGCAACAATCAAGTTGATCACACGAATGACCAGCGACATCACTTCGCCAAGCTGCCCATCACACATCTGAGCACAAAGTGCCTCCTGGTGTAGAATGCAATGGAAACTTAGGATGGGTCTATTTTCATGTTCACGGAGAAGCGCCACAAATCCTTTGTTTTTCCCCACCATACACGGAGCACCATCAGTACACACTGAGATAAGTTTATCCATTCGTAGATTTTTTTCTTGAGCGAACTCCATGAAAGACTTGAATAAATACTCACCTCTTGTGGACCCTTTTATTGGCAGAACAGCAAGACTTTCTTCGCGCAGTGTATCACCAGCAGCATATCTTGCAATCACACTGAACTGTGACAAATGGCTTACGTCTGTTGACTCATCCAAAGCCAGGGAAAAGAACGGCGCTGTATTTATGTCCTCCACTTGGTTTGCCATCATGATGGTACGATCATGAACAGTTCTTGCCGATAGAGGCATGTCTTGTATCCGTTTGATTATCTTGTCTTTGTTCAGAAGATCATCAAAAAGTTCATTGGCGACATCCAGCATGAACGTTTTAGCATCCTCGCCATCTGTGAATGGTTTTCCGTTCCTCCCTATTGCTAAAGATCCAGCAAAGCTAGCGGAATTATAGTCACCTTGCCGGGTCCATACGCGGAGTTGCTGCTGGCTGGCTTGCACCCTGCTCAGTCGCTCTTGGCACGCTTTCTTTCTGCTGTCTCCCACAGGGTATTTTGATGCAAAGGTAGCATGGCGTGTGTCGAAGTGCCACTTTATATTCAACCGTTTCATCGATGCAATTTTGTCATTGCAAATTAGATACACCACAGAACCTGCTCTCTCCACAAAGGCGAATTCTTCGGCCCATTCGTCCTGAAATGTACGATACTCCTCATCTTTTTTCTTTTCGCCATCTTCTTCGTCGAAGGGTTAGCTTTGAGCAAATGAGAGAGAGGGAGATGTTGACCCAAGTGAGTCTGGCTGGCATGCGCACGGGCTGACATACTCGAGAGGTGCGGCACGGCCGGCCGACTCTGGGATGCTGTCGCCTCAGCGGTGGTGCGTGACTGGTCGAGATGAATTCCGTGACGCGTCTCGGCGGCGGCACATCATTGGAGGAACCGAAATCACTACTTGCGTCGGCCGCATGACTGGACAAAACAAAAACCGCTTCAGACAATTCGGAGGTGTTTTTTCTTCTCTCATTCTGCCAAGTTCAGCCCTGCACGTGAATGAAGCACGACACCATTCAAACAATAGGTAAAGCTTCCACGAGAAATATTGGGCTTTCCAAGTTTCAAACTCCATTTTATCTGCGAGCCAGATGCAATCATCAAAAGAGCCATACCTGGCTCGCGAGCCACACGTTCCCGACCCCTGCCCTAGACCCTAGATACCCTAGACCAGGGGTCAGGAACGTGTGGCTCGCGAGCCAGGTGTGGCTCTTTTGATGATTGCATCTGGCTCGCAGATAAAATTGGAGTTTGAAACTTTGAAAGCCCAATATTTCTCACGGAAACTTTACCTACAGTTTGAATGGTGTCGTGCTTCATTCACGTGCAGGGCTGAACTTGGCAGAAGGAGAGAAGAAAAAACGCCTCCGAGTTGGCTGAAGCGGTTTTTGTTTCGTCCAGTCATGCGGCCGAGGCGACTCGTGATTTCGGTTCCTCCGATGACGTGCTGCCGCCGAGACGCGTAGCGGAATTCATCTCAACCAATCACGCGCCACCGCTGAGGCGACAGCATCCCAGAGTCGGCCGGCCGCGCCGCACCTCTCGAGTACATAAGCCTGTGTGCAGGCCAGCCAGACTCACTATTTGCCAAGCCTCAGTTGGGTCAACATCTCCCAATCTCTCATTTTCTCAAAGCTAACCCTTCGATGAAGAAGATGGCGAAAATAAAAAAGATGAGGAGTATCGTACATTTCAGGACGAATGGGCCGAATAATTCACCTTTGTGGAGAGAGCAGGTTCTGTGGTGTGTCTAATTTGCAATGACAAAATTGCATCGATGAAACGGTCGAATATAAAGCGGAACTTCGACACGCGCCATGCTACCTTTGCATCAAAATCCCCTGCGGGAGCAGCAGAAAGAAAGCGTGCCAAGAGCTACTGAGCAGGGTGCAAGCCAGCCAGCAGCAACTCCGCGTATGGACCCGGCAAGGTGACTATAATTCCGCTCGCTTTGCTGGATCTTTAGCAATAGTGAGTAACGGAAAACCATTCAGAGATGGCGAGGATGCTAAAACGTTCATGCTGGATGTAGCCAATGAACTTTTTGATGATCTTCCGAACAAAGACAAGATAATCAAACGGATACAAGACATGCCTCGGTCGGCAAGAGCTGTTCATGATCGTACCATCATGATGGCAAACCAAGTGGAGGAAATGCAAGTGAAGGACATAAATACAGCGCCGTTCTTTTCCCTGGCTTTGGATGAGTCAACAGACGTAAGCCATTTGGCGCAGTTCAGTGTGATTGCAAGATATGCTGCTGGTGATGCACTGCGCGAAGAAAGTCTTGCTGTTCTGTCAATAAAAGGGTCCACAAGAGGTGAGTATTTATTCAAGTCTTTCATGGAGTTCGCTCAAGAAAAAAATCTACGAATGGATAAACTTATCTCAGTGTGTACTGATGGTGCTCCGTGTATGGTGGGGAAAAACAAAGGATTTGTGGCGCTTCTCCATGAACATGAAAATAGACCCTTCTTAAGTTTCCATTGCATTCTACACCAGGAGGCACTTTGTGCTCAGATGTGTGATGGGCAGCTTGGCGAAGTGATGTCGCTGGTCATTCGTGTGATCAATTTTATTGTTGCCCGAGCCTTAAATGGTTGCTAGTTTAAAACACTGCTGGATGAAGTTGGAAATAACTATCACGGTCAGCTTTTGCACAGCAATGTGCGTTGGTTGTCAAGAGGGAAGGTGCTTAGCCGTTTTGCGGCTTGCCTAAACGAAATCCAGACTTTCCTTGAAATGAAAGGGATTGAGCATCCTGAGCTAGCCGAAACTGAGTGGCTCCTCAAGTTTTACTATCTCGTGGATATGACTGAACATCTGAACGAGCTCAACGTGAAAATGCGAGGCATTGGAAATAGTGTTATCCCTTCAACAAGCCGTGTTTGCTTTTGAAAACAAGCTGGAGCTCTTTATCATGGATCTTGAAACAGGTCGTTTACTACATTTTGAAAAATTGACAATTTAAAGATGCATGCACAGCAAGTGAGCCCACTCAAAACTTTGATCTCCACCAGTTAGCTGGCTTCACATCCAGTCTCCGACAGTCATTCAAAGCACGCTTTGGAGAATTTTGTGAGCACACTCGTCTTTTTTAAGTTCATCACCCATCCAAACGAGTGTTCACTGAACACAGCCGACCTGAGTTACATTCCTGGTGTCTCCGTCAGAGATTTTGAATGAGAAGTGGCTGACCTGAAGGCCTCAGACATGTGGGTGAATAAGTTCAAGTCACTGAATGAAGATTTGGAAAGAATCGCACAACAGAAAGCGGAGTTGGCGAGCAAGCACATGTGGACAGAAATGAAAAAAACTTCAACCCGAAGACCAGCTAATTATCAAAACTTGGAACGCGCTTCCTGTCACATACCACACACTGCAGCGTGTGAGTATTGCTGTATTGACCTTGTTTGGATCTACGTATGTCTGTGAGCAGTCATTCTCACATCTTAAAAACATCAAGTCCAACCTACTATTACGTCTAACGGATGAAAGCCTCAACGCTTGCATGAAGCTTAACCTCACCAAGTACCAACCAGACAACAAAGCCATCAGCAAATCGATGCAGCACCAGAAGTCCCATTAATGGTGAGTATTATAACATTATTGAAAAGAATAAATTCAGAGGCTTATTATACTCATATTTAGTTGAATTCAGTCTTAAAATATATTATATGGCTCTCACTGAAATAGATTTCCAAATATTTTGCTTTCATGGCTCTCTGGGTCAAAAACGTTCCCGACCCCTGCCCTAGACCAATATAAAGATTCAACACTATTTCTCAGCATTGCATCACCCACAAGTGAAATAAACAGGGAGGTTTACCACAGGGCGATTGTGGGACACTGTGTAAAACTCCCTTTTCCTGATCCTTAACAGTCTCTTACCTTTTCCTCAGGTGGCCACCACGTGTTCGCAACCCCTCCGTCACCTCTCCTCTTGGAGCCCCTCCGCTCGTGAGGTCTTGCAATCCTGCCGACTACACCAGATTGTTGTGGAAAAACTCCGAGACCGTCTTTGGTTGAATCGGTTTGTTGGTCACGTGTATGGAGAAAAGCAAAGCATCAACCAGCTTTGGAACTTCTCTGGCTTTTCAGTGCCAGAGGCCCAGTTTATATACAAATTCCTTGCAGGGGACAGGTCATGCTGAAGACATCTGATACTGACTAATCAACATCTGACCAGGGCAATTTGCAAAGAAAGAAACTCAGAGGCTTGCGAGGAAGGGAAAATGAGATGGAACACTCAAAGCCTCTGTCGGCATACCTATGGTCGAACACGTTCAACCTATAAGCAGAATGTATCCTTTACACAGTTAAGCATAGTTAATGATGAACCAACAGCTGCAGGCATAAGCCCAGGTTGTCAGCACAGGAAACAAAGTAACAACACCTCATGAGGTTTTAGTCAATATGGAAGAGGAAGCACAGCAATCAAGTCACAAGACCACAATGGCTTGCTTTAACAAACAGTTTTAGTAATTCACCCACGAGACTTCTTGGTTAACAACTCCATTTATGGTTAAAAACAAAACAAAAAACGTTTGTTAATTACAATGATTTACAACAGATTCTACACGTCAAGCATTTGAAAGTCTGATTAATACAGAACTCCAAGGCCTAGCAGCAGTCCTGTGATTCACAGAGCTTTATCATCATCTCATATGGCCATAAATTGTTAGTGTAGTCTATTATGTACATTTTACAAGATGGGATTTATTTTTCATTTCCACAGATGTAACTTCAAAATGTACGCAATTTCAAATGGTCATGTAACATGTGCTTAAGTTTAAATTTTCTCCGTTAAATGATTTTCGATGTATGCTTTTCACAAAATATATACGTGCGTAATCAGTCGCGTACGTATGTTACCGATTGCTTAACCCCACGATTCGCTTTGCGCACGTGAGTTAAAAATGCAAAAGGATGGAGGGTACATTGTCTTATCTCGGGACAACCATTATTCAAAGAATAGTGCAGGGAAGGTTTCACATGATCATTTCTTGTGACCATCCCTTTCTTGTTTACATACTTTTTGGAGTAACATTCCTTCATCTTTTTACATGAAAAAAAGGTTTTTATTGCTTGTTATCTGCATGGTGATTTTTAACATAGCAGAGTATCCACCCTATGGGTGATCTTGTTCCAGGCATACAGCATGTTCTTCCGACACATCCTTTCATTTGGGCGGTGTATTGGCAACAGACTGCTGTCTCGATCGCTCCCAAAAATAAAATCAACCCAGGTTACGTGCATGAAGCGAAAACATCCATACTGCTTCTGTGCATATATCATTGTGGTTATATAGCTCGGATAATTCCAATTTCACCGATCCTTCCCCCAAAGGAAGGAAATGCCAAGATGGGCGAAAACTTTTTTTTTAAGTTTTTTTTCCTCCGAACTTCATGGAATCAAACAAAACTTTCACATGCACAACTTCAGGGGGAGCCCTCATTGATCCTTGAAAGTTCCAGCTTGTACACATGTATTACATGCAGGATAAAGATTGAATCGTGCAAGTTGGTTAAAAATAACTTTTGATTGATAAACCGAAACACTGAAAAGTCTTTTGTAAGCATTGACTCTTTGTTTGAAGGGAGTCGGGGGGGGGGTAGTCCTGCACCCCCTAAATTATATTTTGCATGTTATTGTCATTGTTACATTTCCATTACCCAGAAATATCTATTGTAATTCATCATGTTGATCGATCTGTGTTGACGTAACCTTTTTTTGTTTTGTTGTTTTTGGAAGTGCAGCTTGCAGGTGTTTCCCTTGCACTCTACAGTGACTCCTGAAGAGCAGAACCAGGTGTTCAAAAAAGCACTACCTCACCACCGCAAGGTGCGTTTTCAACATGTGACAAAGCCTCAAGGCCCAGTCACACCTTGACATTTTAGCCAGCTTATGCCGATTTTTGAAAAATTTCTCTAAAACGCGCGCACACGTCGAATACGTTATGGGTAAGTTTTGGAAACATTGAGAGCACGTTGAAAAACTGCCATATGTCGTAGTACACTGGCTTTGATCGTTGTACTTTGTGGTTGTCCTCAAATTTTTGCATGCTTGAAATTTTACGACTTATGCCAGCGTATGACTCGCAAGTTCCGCAACGCTGGCCATAAGTTGTAGGCACGTTATGCGATCGTTGACACACATCGACACACGTTAATTGTAAGTTAATCATAAGTCGAAACACGTCGAGGTAATGTTTAGCGTACCCGAAACTTATTTCTAACCTATGAGTAATGTGTTGTAGTCACGTTGCGCGATCATTGACACGTCGACACACGTTACTTGTAAGGTACTCATAAGTCGAAACGCGTCAATGTAATGGTTAGCGTCAGTGTTCCAGACTCCCTGGTTTTTTATTTTTTTTTTCGGTATGACGGTCATGTTGACACTTCAATTTCTAGTGCGGTTATGATTTAAATCGTTGAGCAGTAGCCTATTAATTATATTATATTTTCACCGCACAAGAAATCGAAGTGTCAACATCACCGTCATACCGAAGAAAAAAAAAACCAAAAAAAAAAAAAAAAAACCAGGGAGATTGGAACACTGATGCTAACCATTACATTGACGTGTTTCAACTTGTGAGTAACTTACAAGTAACTTTTGTCGATGTGTGCCAACGATCGCATATCGTGCGTACAACTTATTCCCATCGCATGCGGAACGTGTGAGGCATACGGCAAGTATGTCGTAAAATGTTTAACACGTTTAAAAGTACAAGACGTACTCCACTTACTACGACGTATGATAGTGTACTTTAGCGTTCTATTACCGTATTCGACGTGCGCCAGCGTTTTAGACGCATTTTTCAGAGGTCGGCATACGCTGGCAAGATCGCCAAGGTGTGACTGCGATGTTGACACTTCCATTTCTCCGGCGGTTATGATTTAAATCGGTGTGCAGCAGGTTTTTAACAGAGAACGCCACGAGTTCGTCAGCGATACGTGCAGCGCGCTATGCCTAAGTTAAACTATCGTTGGGCATAGGTTGTGAACGCCGACAACAGGCTAAGCCTTCGTTGGTATGTTATCTATAAGACAACGAAACGTTCTGTGTCCATTACTAATATGTTATGCATACGACCAACGCGTTATGAATACGACCAAAACTTAAAAAAAAACCTCAAAACTTCAGCGTGCGCCAACGTTTTACATACATTTTTATACGTTGCCATTGCTTGCTAAAACGTCGAGGTGTGACTGGGCCTTAAGCAACATACGAGCGATCGCACTTTCCTTTGTCCCCACGGCTGTTTCTATAGCAGTTGGTTATCTTTATATGAACCGGGTTTGCTTTCGAAACGTTATGGTGTTTCTCTTTGTGAGTTTCAAAGCTGATAACACACGATTTCCGAGCTGTTTGCCATATAAGCACGTTTTCCAAATTAGAGCCAAATTTTTTGAGGCGGCCCCTTGAGGCGGATCGCGACCAGGTGAGTCCGGTCGAGCTTTGCGAGTTAGAGGGGGCGAGTGCTGTTTACGGGTGTACGTGGAGCTTGGGGGGGTTTGGAGACCCCGGGAGCGCTTGAGGTAGTGCAAATCCCCAGCGTGGTCGTCCCGGTGTGTGTGGTTACGAGTATGGCAAAATGCGTGCTGGAAAGCACGCATTGTGTGAGTGAAACCCCGTGTGTAAGTATTTTGGCGTGTGTGGGTGAAAAGGAGTGCTTGAGTGAAAAGAGAGGTGTGGATGAAGCACTGTGTGTGAGTGAAAGGCGATGTGTGAGGTGGCGGTATCAGAGGGAGATGGCGGTTAGCATGCGGGAGACCACAACCGCGTGCCATAGTGTAATGGTGAGGTGTGTGAGCGTCGTGGCACGCAGGAGTGTGCGTGTTGAATGGTGACGACGACTGTGACAGATTAGGGACAAAAGCCGGGTAGTGGCCGTAGCTGTTTTGAGCACCGTTCCGGGTTTGCACAGCAGCGAGCGCGGGGTCCGTGCTGTGCAACGCACAAGGCTGCCACGTGCGTGGCTACGCGAGTGAAACCCGGCCCGGAAGCGCACGCGGTGGATGTAAGCCGATCCTGTGGACGGACAGAAGGTAGGCTGGATAATGGATTTGGACCGGATGGGTTCTCCAGGCGGGCATGTGTGTGAAGCTCCGACGAGCAGAGCACATGTGTTCGTGTGGGGAACCCCTCGAAACGCGAGGATTGTTTTTGATGCGCAGGGTGACGTCGTGGCTGCAGGGTTGGAATCCGGCAGAAGGGAAATCCCTGCCGGATGGTACCGTCCGAGGAGGGACAAGATGCGCGAACAGCTGCCATGAAGTCACGGGGAAAGAGCGCAGGTTGCGAGTTGCCACACTAGTGTGCGCACGGAAAAAAAAAAGCAAGCCTCGCTTCGGGCGAACAGGATTCCCTGGGCAAGGGGTGGAAGCCCCGCATGTTTGGGAGCACAGGAAGTACGAGTTAGGGGGATGGGTTAGAGTTAGTTAGACCGGCTTCATTGGGACATGGGTTGGTTGTTCCTCATGGAGCCAGTGGAATGGATTAGTTAGAGGGATTTCAGTTTAGTTGTAGGAAATGGGAATTTTTGGATTTTTGGAGACATGGACAGACTGGAAATGTGTAGTGGAGACTGAGCTTAGCTATGTAGAGTAAATGGAACGTGCATGAGTTTTAAGGGATGACGAGGGAACACGAGTGAGTTAGGGGATTTAATTAGGAAGGATGGCAGTATAGTGTTGGTGTGAGTTGTGAAATGGAAAGTGTGTGAGTGGAGCGAATGTGGTATGCATAGTGCGATGACTGATTGGGGGGAGGAGTGATTCCCACCCAAGTGACCCCGGGGTCAGTTTAATGTGAGCTCGTGGGTTATTCAAATTTATTAAAA
The DNA here is from genome assembly GCF_056783735.1 of Eptatretus burgeri. Classification (NCBI taxonomy): domain Eukaryota; kingdom Metazoa; phylum Chordata; class Myxini; order Myxiniformes; family Myxinidae; genus Eptatretus; species Eptatretus burgeri. The sequence goes on from NC_140969.1 coordinate 3,326,796, forward strand.
GGAGGTCGTTTTGTTTGTGTCGAGAGAAGGCACGAAACCCGTTTGGAGGGGTGCAGGAGTTCATGGACCAGCTGGGAGCGTGGCTGTGGAAAGTTGAGTATTTGTTTAGTGGGCACCCCGGGCACCGGACGAGTCGGCCAGAGTAGGCCAAGGGCCCAAGAGGGGCCGGGTTAGTGTAGTGGGCACGGGCGACCTGTCAAACGGGACCCGTAGTGCCAGAATGCGACGGGGGCAGTGTAGTGGGCACGGGCGACCCTCGGAAAGGGACCCGGGGCATCAACACGCCACGTGGGCATCGGAGGGGGGCAATGCCAGAGAGGGCAACCCTCCGCGTTGTAGGGAGCAGCTAGGCTCGGAGGCAGCCTGCGGGCCTGGGGGTGCCATGGTTTGAGTTCGGCAGAAGGGGAGTTCCTGCCAGTTGTCACGCTGTCCAGCCAGGAAATTGTGCGAGGGCACAAATGAAAATTTGAGGGCAAGGCCCAAATTTATAATGGACACCAACACAGGCGACGGGAATCATGGTTTTTAGAACCGATAGTTTTAAAGTGTGAGGCGTTTTTGGAAAGCCCCGGGGTAGTTTTCGGTTAATGAATGTTAGGGTAGATAGGAGATGTACCCCTTCGCACCATCCATCCCTTCGCTCGTTGTAGGCCGCTGGACTCACCTCGGTAGATCGCTGAACTCTGAGGAGGCCAATCTGAGGCTTTGTTGGGCCTCGAGACAGGACACTAGTCTCTCCCTATTCCTCTCCAGAGAGGGAACGTAGGGGTTGGGAGTAGGCTAGGTTGACAGGATAGGTTAGCCGGACAATGACGATAAAGCGGGTTAGGGAGACGATTATAAAAGGGAAATAAAAATAAAGAGGGGCAAAATGTTGTCTTTTGTGGCAAATTAAGGGAGTGGGTATGGACAGAGACAGGCAAAGGCGATAGAGTGGGGGGAGACAGTAGGCTCGGTCCGAGCCCGCCTTCAGAGCGGCCGGCACCACTGCACTCCCTTCAGACCTGATGGAACCACACCAGAGGCCGGCCAGCTTCTCCTGCCGGCCTGTTGTGCTGCAGCTGCCTGTTCTGCATGGGCTTACCTTGCCATGCCTAGTTGCCTGCCTCTGCCATGACACCATGCCTGCTAACCCTTGTTTGCGTTTGCCCCTGTGTCCATCCATCACCATGTGCGCCAGGACCATCCAGTTTTCAAGGACTGCCCTGCAGGCAGCCCGTGCATCCATCATGTTAATTTGCTTTTGCGACCATCTCCATCCATTCCCCTGCATCAATGAACTTTGTAATAATGACTTTTACCTTTTCCCTTTCACAGATCACAGGTCCTGGGCCATGGTTAAGTAATGGATAAGTTGAGTGAAAATTGTAAATACGTGGAACCCCACCTGCATGCTTGTTTTGGCGCCGGCAATTTCAGTTAAGTTGTCCGAATGAGTCTGTGAGAGTTTGTTTAGTTAGTTACGCAGCGCATTAGGTTATTTATTTTTGGGACACGTATGAAGAAATGTCCCACTCAAGGATCCGAAGGTAGAACGTACTAGGGGAAAACTTACGCATGCTGGTCACACGAAAATTTGACGACTTGGCACGAGTCTGTAAAAAGGGGAGCGGGTTGTGTTACGAATATGGGAATTCGATTGCACACAGCATACAGGTTCCTTTAGTCAGCTATGTCGATAAGTGCTTGTTCCCTACATAGCTCACCTTCCATTGTTTAAATGTTCAGAAATCGATTAGATGCGCTGCGGATCGATTTAATAGTTAGGGAACGAACAATGGAGACGTCCCTCCCCCTCTTCTGCGAAGAGGAAGAAGAACCCTGCCGTCTCGTGATTCATGATGTCAACAACTCCCTCCCACCCGTGGTTGAGCGGGGGATGGATCACGAGGGCATGAGTCACGCCGGGCGCGGGGGAGGGGGGCGGAGAAGAATAAAGAGGAGATCCTTTCTTAGTTCGTGTACTGAGTTGGAGAAAGGAGTTGAGGGCTGCGTCGTTCAGCAGACCTTCGGGTCCTGTTTGGCTTGGGTTAGGGGTGAGGCTTTTTGCTTCTGCAGAGAAGTTGTTCAGCAGAGCTTCGGGTCCTGCTTGACTCAGTAGGCTTTTTGGAGAGCTGCTTTGTTTTGGAAGCAAGTTGAGCCAGTTGCTCGGCTCGAGCTGCGAATGGTGGTTTCTTCTTCTTGGTTCGTGGAGCTCTTTGTTCTCCGTTTGGTTCCTGGCTTGGTGCGACTTGTCGGCCTCTTCTTGGAGGTGGTTCCTCGGGGAAGCGACGCATCGACGGGAAGGATCAGCGCCTCGTCTCACCAGCACGTGTTGAGAAGCGCGGGAGGATTCGCGGGAGCTCGGGAAGGATCGCGGCTCACGGCGATTGGATCCAGCTCGCTCTCGCTGGAGCCCGGGTCCGAACAACTTGAAAACCACACGAGGTGGAGAGGTTCGAGATAGGCTCTGGGTTTCAGCTCACCTGTCCTCCGAGCTGGAGCCCGTTATTAAAGGCCTCAGCCACCATTTTTTGGGTGTGTGTGTGTGTGTGTGTGTGTGTGTGTGTGTGTGTGTGTGTGTGTGTGTGTGTGTGTGTGTGTGTGTGTGCGTGCGTGCGTGCGTGCGTGCGTGCGTGCGTGCGTGCGTGCGTGCGTGCGTGCGTGCGTGCGTGCGTGCGTACGTGGGCCCGTGTCTAATAATTAGTAAAAAACTGTTAAGTGATTGTGTAGAACGGTTGTCGTTCTCCTATCATGCGTGTTGGCCTTGTATAATTGCATACGTGTTTTGCCTTGTTTAATTGCATACGTGCACGCCTGCTTACGTACTTTATTACAATAAATGTCCTTGTGTGAATGTAAACCTGTTCGTTGCGTTGGAGTTGGTCCCCCCTTTGCTGCGATGATGCCCGAGTTCGGGCACTGGTGTTAGGCGATTCGGTCTGGCTTGCAGTCGGCGTTCCAATTAATCACAAAGGTAGTCGATGGGGTTGAGATTCGTGCTCTGTGCAGGCCAGTCAAGTTCTTCCACACCAATCTCGACAAACCATTTCTGTATGGACTTTGCTTTGTGCACGGTGCCATTGGCATGCTAAAGCAGGAAAAAGCCTTCCCCAAACTGTTGCCACACAGTTAGAAGAACGGAATCCTCTAGAATGTCATTGTATGCTGTAGCGCTAAGATTTCCCTTCTAAAGGGCCTAGACCGAACCATGAAAAACAGCCCCAGACCATTATTCCTCCTCCACCAAACTTTACAGTTGGGCCTATGCATTCAGGCAGGTAGTGTTCTCCTGGCATCCGACAAACCCAGATTCGTCTGTCGGCTGCCAGATGGTGAAGCTCCAGACTGCATCACTCCAGAGAACGCGTTTCCACTGCTTCAGAATCCAATGGCGGTGAGCTTTACACCACTCCAGCCGACGCTTGCATTGCGCATGGTGATCTTCAGCTTGTGTGCGGCTGCTCGGCCATGGAAACCCATTTCTCGACGAACAGTGTTTGTGCTGACGTTGCTTCCAGTGTCAGTTTGGAACTCAGTCGTGAGTGTTGCAACCATTGACAGATGATTTTTCCACGCTGCGCACTTCAGCACTCGAAGGTCTTGTTCTGTGAGTTTGTGTTGCCTACCACTTCGTCTCTGAGCTGTTGTTGCTCCGAGACGTTTCCACTTCACAATAACAGCATTTACAGTTGACCGGGCCAGCTCTAGCAATGCAGAAATTTGACGAACTGACTTGTTGAAAAGGTGGCTTCCTCTGACGGTCAGGTAAGGTATGGGAGCGTGCGCTCGAGCAGCGCATCACTGCTTCCACTTTCCGCCGGTACTCCAGGGGTCTCCGTATGGCCATCCCCAGGCATATGCCTGGGCCACCCTCATCAACTTGAGATGCCGATCAACCTGCAACCACGAGGCACGTGGTCGGCCCATTGCCCTCCTCCACTCACGAGACTCCCTCGCTCAGAGAATCTGGTAAGCAGGATCAGCGTCAGGAAAACGAGCCACGTGTCCATACAGCCGTAGCTGACTCTCATGGACTATGCTGGTAACAAATCTCATTTGAGTCTCTCTCAGCAACCGCTCGTTGGACACAAAGTCCGATCAGCGATAGCCAAGGATTCTCCGAAGAGACCTGGTACCAAAGGAATCAAGTCTCCGTCTCAGATCCCTTGTCAGAGTCCAAGTCTCGCATCCATAGAGCAAGACTGGAAGCACCAAGGACCTGAAGACTCGGACTTTAGTCGTCCCGCACAGGTACCGGCAGCGCCACACCCCATTATCCAGTGAATCCATGACTCCCCAGGCCCGATCCAGATGTCTATTGACCTCTGACTCACAGCCAGCAGAGACATGAATATCACTGCCAAAGTAAGTGAATTTCTCCATGACCTCAACATCCTCACCACAAACGGGCACAGACAGGACAGCCACATCCAAAATGTCATTGAAAGCCTGGATCTTAGTTTTGACCCAGGAAACCCGTAATCCCAGCGGCTCCGACTCCTCATTCAGCACCTCGAGGGCCCCCAAAAGGATACCTAAAGTCTCCGCAAAGATGACTGCATCATCTGCGAAATCAAGGTCAGAGATCTTGACATTCCCAAACGATGCACCGCAGCTTGATCTCTCCGACATCCTCCCTCGAATCCAGTCCATACAAGTGCTGAAAACTGTGGGGGCCAGTACACACCCGTGCCAATCTCCATAACAACTCGAAATAAGTCAGAGATGGTACCACCACATTTTACAGCACTCTCAGTATGAGAGTGGAGTTCAGACATCAGATCGATCAATTTTGATGGCACCCCACGAAGACCAAGAATCCTCCAGAGGGCATCCTGTTTGACTGAATCGAACGCTTTACAGAGATCAACATAGGCTGCAAGCTGCCCCTGCCGAAACTCTCGTCTGCGTTCGGTGAGGACCCGAAAAGCAAGAATACGGTCAATTGTTGACCTCTTTGGTGTGAAGCCTGACTGCTCTGGATGCTGGTGCTCAAGCAGATGGTGGCGAACCCTATCAATAATTATCCAAGCAAAGACCTTGCCCGGCACTGAGAGCAGCGTCACCCCTCGGTAGTTGCAGTCTTGGCGATCACCCTTCCCATTTCAGAGAGGGACAACAAGGCCCCTCTTCCAGTCAGTTGCGATGATGCCTGTGTTCCAAGCAGAGCACAGAACTGCATGCAACGACACGAGTGCAGCATTTCCACCAGCCTTGAGAAGTTCAGCATGGATGCCACAGATCCCTGGAGCTTCACCCCATTTCAACCGGTACACTGCAGCCTGTGTTTCCACAAGCGAAGGTGGACCACAGTTGATTGGACAGTCAGCAACAGGGATTGTAACACCCCTGACGTCCAACTCAGCTGGTGGATCAGCCTGGTACAACCGCTCAAGGTAACCGGCCCTGCGGGCCTTCACTTCAGACTCCTCTGTCAAGAGCCTACCACCCTCTGCTCTAACTGCAGTAGACCGAGGGATGGGCTTGGATGAACGCAATGCGTGAATTCCCCTGTAAGCAGGCCAAGAATCCCTTGACCACAGGTGATGCTCTACCCCCTCACAGATTCCTCGCACATAGGCCTCCTTGTCCACCCCTAGCACACGTACAGTTTTACGCCTCAGCTCCCTGAACAGCTCAGTTTTGCCATTCAGCCTGGCCCTGCGACTCTGTTCAATGGTATCCAATGTCCCTCTTCTTTGCCCTCCGGTGACTTCCAAGACATCCACCGGCAACATCAAGGACGGTGGTCTTGAAGGCACTCCACAACTCTTCAGGACCTCCCTAAGCACCCAGACTCCTCAAATCTCCACTCAGCCTGTTCACAAACTCCTTAGCTACCCTCTCATCCTTGAGCTTGCCAACATCCAGCCTCGGCTGGGATGTTACCATTCTCCTGGATTTAAGGTGCAGCTTTAGAGTTGCTACCATAAGTCGGTAGTCAGTATTGAGGAACTGAGCACTCCGGTAGACCCTGCAGTTCTGGATCATCCTCCAGCGACTATCAATGAGGACATGGTCAATATCCTTTGCCACACTGCCAGCGTTGGAATAGTAAGTCCAGTGATGAGCTTGTGGCGCTGAAACCATGAACTGGCCACCCTAAGTGCATGACTTCTTGCAAAATCAAGCAACTTTGTGCTATTCTGGTTCATAGTTCTTGACCCATGGGGACCAACACATGTCTCATAACATCCTTATCAGTTCCAGTTGATGCACTGACATCCCCCAAGACTGGAAGTGTATCTTGTCTGGGGCACTGATCAACCACAGACTCGAGCGTACATGTATGTAAAACCAGGACATACTTCCCTGACATCAGGCAGGTTTTGTCGACTCCAAAGTCGATGGATGACTCCTACCATCCTCATAACAGCTTAATTTTTGATGTATTATAACTTCATTACAGTTGTATTCAAACTTTATGACAGATGTCGTGTCACTCCACAAGTTCACATTTGTTACTATCCGTACTCTAACGGCCCCAATTATTTTTCCTTCATGTGGGGTTGGCCTTGGTCCCTTTTTGCCCCAGTCCTGTCATTAATTGGCTGGCCAGGTCTGACATTCGACCGAAGGTGGCAAGACTTTCTTGTGATGGAACGCCTTCCTTGCAAAAAACCCCCCCAACAAATCTCACTTGATAGTGGGATCTGAAATTCAATCTAGACGAGACGGCTCAAAGGTAAGTGCTTCCCTTGTCCCATCCTGTCGAACCAATTTGCAATAAATCAATTTATCTTGTCCTATCCTTCTGTCGAGTCGTGTCAGACATCTGGGGACATTCATGATCGGATTTCTCCAAATATCCCTATCCTGCAATGCTTCCCAAAACTCTGGCAGAAACGGCTTCGTTACATCTTTCACCCCATCCATCCTTCACATGCAGGCCTGCAAATTCCTCTTCTTCCCTTAACCATATTCATAAGAGTTACCCTATTTTGAGTTGATATGAAAGTGTAAACACAGTTTCTTTAAAATATGTATATATTGATACATATCTGAAGCACTGGTTGCCAAACACATGCTACCCTGGTATACTCCCTTCGTATTGGTAATGAATGCTCTTTTCTTTACTCTCACAGACTCAGATTGGGCAGTAATGCTGGGTTTCTCGGTTGGGACAGATCCACTGTTTTTTTCATTTGAACCACATGTGAATAGTATAAAGCAATCCTAATCGCAGCTTTAGGTGCATTGGTCCATTTTACTTGTTTGCACATCCACTGGATTTTCAAATTCATGTCTGTTGGGACTTCGTACACATTATGCACGTTCCGTTAGCTATTTTGTGACATCTATCTATAATTCCGTGTGTGTGTGTGTGTGTGTGTGTGTGTGTGTGTGTGTGTGTGTGTGTGTGTGTGTGTGTGTGTGTGTGTGTGTGTGTGTGTGTGTGTGTGTGTGTGTGTGTGTGTGTGTGTGTGTGTGTGACCGCTGTTTCTCGACAACCACTGGTCCGATTTAATTGAAACTTGCCAGGTATATTGCTGGGAACCTGAGTGTGTGCCTTTTCAAGGTTTGATATTAATCGGACAAGTGCTTCTCAAGTTATGGCCATTTATTTACCAAACGAATGACAAGACACGTTGCTGCGTAGGCGTGGCCGATGGGGAAAGGGCGCCATTTAGTTACCGTGGCAATGGTCAATGGCAGCGAATGTCATGGCAAGCAAAGACAGGGAGGTAAACTTGATTTTAATTTAGATTTTAATTAACTCTGTGTGTGTATCACAGCAGTTGCTACTTCAATGGAAGCGATAATTCGTGGAATGCATGTGACCATTCCGAATGGGCACGTACCACTTCCGGATAGTGATGACTTGCTGTATTGTAATAATTTCTCGATTTCTTGTGCGCATTTATAGATAAACACAATGCCCCAATCCAGTCGTCGTTTACGAGAGCGAAGGAACGGCCTGTTTGGTTGTTTGAAAGTTTTTTTTTGGGGGGGGGGGGGAGGGAGGTGGGTTTGCACGTACGGCCACGCACGTACGGGGACGCGAGAGCGAAGGAACGTGTTTGTTTGATTTTATACTTAAACTGTGTGTTTGTTTCTGGCAAGCGGTTTGAAAGTTTTTTTTGTTTTTTTTTGCACTTACGGGCACGCACGTACAGGCACGTCCTAGTTGTTTACAAATCAAATTGATAATAAGTATTCCCAGTGTGTTCCTCCATATGGACAGGCAGGTAAAAACCCCAATAACTTCCATCTTGATAACTGCATAAATCTCACTAAACAAAAAGAAGAGCAATGAACATGAGAAGTCTTGGCTCGGGATACCCTAATCATAGTGCACACAGTTGATGGCCACTTCACACTAGTGCATCTTGCTTGAGCCATGCTACCATTTATCGGAGCGTGAAAAGCGGACATTGTGCTGCAAGTAAGTTGACAAAGCGAACACAAAGCAGATTTTATTATAGCTTTGCTACTTGTGCTATTACACTGACTTAAATGTAAATAATTTCCTAATACAAACATGCATCAATTTCCACAAACAGAACAAAGAAATTGAAAATGCATTCCATTTACCATTTGTGGATTGTTCACTTGAATTGCCTCCTTTGTTCCAAACAGGTCATATTGGCGACGAATATTGCTGAGAGTTCCATCACTGTCCCCGACATCAAATATGGTAAATGTTTTGATCCTCTTCTTTGACGATCTTTGTGTAGACATCTCAAAAAGGATTTTTTAGCATCTTTTGAAATGAGTATTATGCATGTGGATAAAGTATGCAAGGTGGATTACGTATTGCATACACACAAATCTCGATAACTGGAAACCAAGCTGCAAGTTGACCTTGTCTTGAGCCTCAGAAAAATTGTTTCTTCATAGCTTTTGATACTATGAGCCTGGTGTTGGCTTAGTGGTTAGGGTGGCTGGCTTCGGATCCTAAGGTCCTGAGTTCGAGCCGGTTGGCTGCTGAATTAACAGCAGGGGGTTGACTCAGCCTATCTTCCTTCCGAGGTCGGTGAAATGAGTACCAGTGTACTGGTATCGGTGTATGCCCCAGTTAGAATAGGTGCATCATATCCCAGAGTGTTGTAAGAGGCGACCAGGGTTGGCGTCATGAAGGGCATCCGGCCATAAAAGATTGCCTCAATAAAAGCTAACCCCTGCTCAGCAGGGAAAAATGGCTGCAAAAACGGCTGTATAACTTTCTAAACTGTGGCATATTACAAAACAACCACTAAATTTGGATAACAGGAATTATGTGAACTATAAAAGGTACCATGTGTCCGTCCATCTGTCCGTCCATCCATTGATTGGACAGTTCGCCCGACCACAAAATTTCAACTTGAAAAACTGTATGGCCGCCATGTTGGTGGTTTCCGCGAAACAAAAGTAAAGACATCTTCGGAGCTGTGACATTGATTTGCCAACCAAGTGGAAAATATAAGATTATATTGTTCCATAGTTAACGAACATACTAGATCTATTTATTTATAAAACAACCTTCAGTATGTAATGATTTATCAAGTACACATTTTAGAGTAACAAACATAACAGATGGGTACATATTTCCTTTAACTAAACATGGACTAACAAGATCTCTTACCAGGCCCAGATGTGCTTGGGCCAGCATGGGGATTATATATTTGTTATTATTGTATTGGTTAATCATTGATCCTAAGGTTAAAATGGAAAGATATTAACAGTTTATTAACAAGACCATGTCATCATGAACATTTACTGTGGCCTGTCAGTATCAACTCTGCAAATTTAATGAGCTCTGACCTTGTCATTGTGAGAGATCCGATAAGCAGAATTATTTTGCAGACAATTGAAATCGCGTCTCTCAATTCAGCGCATGCGAACCATTCTTTGTAGAGTGATTTTAGCCTCTACTTCACAACAGATTTTATACTTAAACATTGTTTAAAAGCAAAAATTAAAGAGAAATGAGTACATGATTTGTGGACAAAGAACACTTATCTCAATACGAAAAATATTTGTTTCAGCATGATCAAAACAAAAACACCAGTTCTTTGCAATTGTTATGCTGCGTACATTTGACTTAAAATGACAGCCACATTGGTTTCAAGGAAGATATTAAATTCTATTTCGGAAAATGCTATAGTGATCGATGTGAATCTTTGCAGTTTTGATCCACTGCTCTTGCTCCATTTCATGCAACATGTTTCATATTGATCTGCTCAGCGGTTTTGGAGTTTTGGAGGGGAAAAAAAGTCTTTTTTTGGTTTTGGTTTGTTTGGGGGGGGTTTGGTTTTGGAGGAAAAAAACAACCAAATAACAAAGGTTTTGGAGAAAAGGGTCTAAAATTTTTTGGTTTTCAAACTAACATGGCTGCCAAGCTACTGACCTATGGCATTGAAAATTTGGACTCTGCCCAGGATTGGGTAGAGGATGTGTGTGAAGCTTCATTATGATCGGGTAAGGTTCATTTTTCTATCCAATATGGTTGCTACACCATGTGACATATGACATAATTTCCACACTGGATGCAGCGACATTGTTCGATGATACTTGGTAAATTTCCCTTTGATCGGAGAAGTGGTTCCAGAAAAATCATTATTTAATATTTTTCTTCAATCAAATATGGCCGCCGAATTATATGACATCAATTATTCTTTATCATCTTAGTATCCCCAACTCATGTTGAACATGTCTGTGAAGTTTCACCTCAATCTGTCGAGTTGCTCTGGAGAAGATTCTTGAAGGTTTTAGGATAAATCCAAGATGGCTGTCAGACCATATGACCGATTTGCCATGCTGAATAAAGTTTGATAACTATGACGTCATAAGTCTGCATGAGTCGTCACATTTACGCTGAATTTTTTATGTCGATCGGATAAGCGGTTGTAAAGAAAACGGAGAAAATTTGCATGGACAGATGGACGGACAACCCAAAAGCATAATGCCACTCGCGACTTCATCACCGGAGGCATCATAAAAACGTAAAGAAAACTGAATACGCACTTCATTGGAGCACTTCCTGCACAGCTGCCCTTCGCAGAGCAGCCCACAGCCTCAGAGGATTGGTGGGAAACCTTTGAGACCTGCATTCTTTGGTAGTAGGAAAACCACAGGATAACCTTGCTGGGTCGGATTATGGTGGTGTGTGTCGGGGTGGTGCTCAGGTGTCGTCCACCAGATCGTCTACCCTCCCTCTCCTAAACAGCCTCAACTTGAGCTCTTGTATGCTCAAACGAGTGGGGGTCAGAGGGTGAGATGATTGAACAAAAGAAACAGCTGTGGTCATTTGCTTGCTCAAGGCCTCAAGTCAGATTGCAGCCTCAGGGAGCGGCCACTCGAACATTTTCCCACGGCAGATAACATTCCTAGCCTTGAGATAACACCATGAAAGAAAGCAGCTTCCAAGAAGCCACAATATATGTATATATATATATATATATATATATATATATATATATATATATATATATATATATATATATATTGTTGTGGTTACCAAATTCGCAAACCACCATTCAGGTCCCTTAGGTGAGGTATCTCGGTAAGTACATGTGTAGTTAGGCCCAAACCCGTTGTCTAGTGGGAATACATGTCATTTATGCGTGCTGCGACTCTTCAGGATAGCCGTTTTTCTTTTGCTATCTTTATTTTGGACCAACCGCCATGATTACCACCACAACCACAACATCAACCACCAACCACAACGCCGCTTCACCACAACCGCCACGACCTTCACGTCACTCCTCGCAACCGTCGCATCGCCACCGTTCTTGCGCCGCCTGTGGGTACCGGTGTTGGACTCGTGCAGGGCGCGCGCCGAACAGCGTGTACAAAATCACGGATTTTGTGCTTCAAAAACGGATCAAAAACGACACACGCCCACTTTTTGCCGTCCAATCGGTGAGCGAGGGGCGATTTGGCCCCGCCTCCAGGGCGTTGGAGGGCGATCGATATATGCAAATTTATGGATCAAAAAGCATTCACGCCCACTTTTTCTCGGGCCAATGGGGAGCGAGGTGAAAGGTCGAAGGGAGGGGGTCAAAGATGAGAGGGCGAAGCTACGGGGCTGATAAAAGGACCGTGTTCGTCAGTCCGGGGAGTAGTAGAGTAGGAGAGTCGAGAGGGAACAGAGAGTCAAGACTTCGCGGGCGGTGGAGTTGGCAAGAAGGAGCTGGTCGTCGTGTGCGTTGGAGTCGGAACGGAGGGGACGGAGCTGTGGAGAGGCGGCGAGGGCAGACGAGGGGGTGCTCGCGTCGTGCAGGGAGCTGCACCCCAGGGAGGCCGACAGCGCGACCTGGCCGAGGTGGAGACGCTCGTCGCGGGACAATAAAAATCCTCTATACCCCGAGCATCAGCAACCCCCTCCTGTTTCCCCCCGCGCTGAGATAGTGCGACCAAGGGGGCCCCTTTCCCACCCCCTACAAAAACAATGCCCGCGAGGCCCGCGGAGTTGAGGCACCATCGCCGCTCCGCGTCTCATCACCAGACGGGTAGGCGCGACCCGGTCTCGGCCTCAGGCCCGCCTCATCCTTGAGGGTATTCTTTTCCTTGGTTTTGGGTATGTGTTGTCGGCGCCGTCTGTGAAGTAGAATTGTATAAGTGTTGCCGTGTGCTCGGTAGTCGGTATTAGCTCTGCATTGTGTCTTCGCTTTTACATTTGCTTTTTGTGTAAATTGAATTGTGTTTTTCTTTTCTGTGTGCTTTTGGTGGAATTGAATATGTGTGCTTTCCGTTCGTCGCGAATAAATGTGCTTTGTGTTGAACTGTTTCCCGCTTCGCTTCGTCATTTCCTCCATTGAATCCTCATCTTGCTTCACGTAAAGGGTTGGTAGTGGGCTGAATACGCCCGATAATTAATCGAACCGTCGAGGTCGACGATAACACTGCTCGGTTATCCCGATAGTACGGAACGGGTCGCTTAAGTGGCCCGTGTCCGAAGTCGACCTGCGGCGAGGTGCGATCGCCCGGTCTACCCTCCGCGTGGGTACTTAGGTAGGTCGAATTTGGCGAGCAACCCTATCCCACGCGGGGGCTGATTGGCTCGATCGCGGTGAGACCGAAAGGTCCACCCGTGACTGGTTCTCGGCGTTAGTCCGAGAGGGTCACGACTGGATTGTCCGTCCGGTGGGCGACGTGCCGCGATTCGAGTTACGTGGCCGTCAGCACGCCGGCGGGCGCGAATCCGCAACAATATATATATATATATATATATATATATATATATATATATATATATATATATATATATATATATATATATATATATATATATATATATATATATATATATATATATATGTGTGTATATACAGTGGGGAGAACAAGTATTTGATACACTGCCAATTTTGCAGGTTTTCCCACTTACAAAGCAAGTAGAGGTCTGTAATTTTTATCAAAGGTACACTTCAACTGTGAAAGACGGAATAAAAAAAAAATCCTGAAAATCACATTGTATGATTTTTAAATAATTAATTTGCATTTTATTGCATGAAATTAGTATTTGATACATCAGAAAACCAGAACTTAATATTTGGTACAGAAACCTTTGTTTGCATTTACAGAGATCAGACGTTTCCTGGAGTTCTTAACCAGGTTTGCACAGACTGCAGCAGGGATTTTGGCCCACTCCTCCATACAGATCTTCTCCAGATCCTTCAGGTTTCGGGGCTGTCGCTGGGCAACACAGACTTTCAACTCCCTCCAAAGATTTTCTATTGGGTTCAGGTCTGGAGACTGGCTTGGCCACTCCAGGACCTTGAGATGCTTCTTACGGAGCCACTCCTTCATTGCCCTGGCTGTGTGTTTCGGGTCGTTGTCATGCTGGAAGACCCAGCCACGCCCCATCTTCAATGCTCTTGTTGCGGGAAGGAGGTTGTTGGCCAAGATCTCGCGATACATGGCCCCATCCGTTCTCCCCTCAATACGGTGCAGTCATCCTGTTCCCTTTGCAGAAAAGCATCCCCAAAGAATGAAGTTTCCACCTCCATGCTTCATGGTTGGGATGGTGTTCTTGGGGTTGTACTCATCCTTCTTCTTCCTCCAAACACGGCGAGTGGAGTTTAAACCAAAAAGCTTTATTTTGGTCTCATCAGACCACATGACCTTCTCCCATTCCTCCTCTGGATCATCCAGATGGTCATTGGCAAACTTCAGATGGGCCTGGACATGTGCTGGCTTGAGCAGAGGGACCTTGCGTGTGCTGCAGGATTTTAATCCATGACGGCGTAGTGTGTTACTTATGGTTTTCTTTGATACTGTGGTCCAAGCTCTCTTCAGGTCATTGACCAGGTCCTGCCATGTAGTTCTGGGCTGATCCCTCACCTTTCTCATTATCATTGAGGCTCCACAAGGTGAGATCTTGCATGGAGCCCCAGACCGAGGAAGATTGACTGTTATCTTGTACTTCTTCCATTTCCGAATAATTGCGCCAACAGTTGTTGCCTTCTCACCAAGCTGCTTGCCTTTTGTCCTATAGCCCATCCCAGCCTTATGCAAGTCTACAATTTTGTCCCTGATGTCCTTAGACAGCTCTCTGGTCTTTCCCATTGTGGAGAGGTTGGAGTCTGATTGATTGAGTGTGGACAGCTGTCTTTTATGCAGATAACGAGTTCATACAGGTAATGAGTGGAGAATGGGAGGGCTTCTTAATGACAAAACTAACAGGTCTGCGAGAGCCGGAATTCTTACTGGTTGGTAGGTGATCAAACACTTATTTCATGCAATAAAATGCAAATTAATTAAAAATCATACAATGTGATTTTCACGATATTGTTTTTGATTCCGTCTTTCACAGTTGAAGTGTACCTATGATAAAAATTACAGACCTCTACGTGCTTTGTAAGTGGGAAAACCTGCAAAATCGGCAGTGTATCAAATACTTGTTCTCCCCACTGTATGTATATGTTTATGTGTATAATGTATATGTGTATATTGTTGTGGATGACGAAATTCACAAACCACCATTCAGGTCCCTTAGGTGAGATATCTCGGTAAGTATATGTGTAGTTAGGCCCAAACCCGTTGTCTAGAGGGAATAAATGTCATTCATGAGGGCTGCGACTCTTCAGGATAGCCGTTTTTCTTTTACTATCTTTATTTTGGA